>NC_041386.1:382792155-382809834 GCF_002162155.2 Triticum dicoccoides | reverse complement strand
GGATGAACAGGACCCCATGGTGTGGAGGGCTGGATGAACAGTAGACGGTGGAGGGGTGCCCGTGGAGGGGTGGTTGAATAGGACCCCGTGGTGTGGAGGGCTGGATGAACAATAGACGGTGGAGGGGTGGTTGAACACTAGCCGGTGGAGTAGCGCGCGGTGGAGGCTGGATGAACAGGAGCCCGTGGAGGCTGGAGGAGGTCGATGGTAGCCCGTGGAGGCTGGAGGAGGTCGACGGTGGAGATGAACAGTATCCCGTGGAGTCCCGTTTTGTAGTACGCCACACCCCTCCTGATGAACAGGACCCCCGTTTCGACCGTAGCGCTCCAACACAAGTCCGTTTCGTCCGTTTTGTGGTACGCCACACCCCTCCCGATCAACAGGACCCCCATTTCGACCGTAGGAGGTCCGTTTCATCCATTTTGCGGTACGCCAGACCCCTCCCGATGAACAAGATCCCGTTTCGAATGTGGCCGGTCGAACACAAGGCCGTTTCCTCCATTGTGCGGTACGCCAGGCCTCGTTTCCATCGCCTGTTCCGTCCAAGCCCTCCTGATGAATACGACCACGCATTCCGTTCCGACCCAGCCGGTTGGCTCCCACGCGTTCCATTGCCTCCCGATGAACACAGCACATTCCGTTGCCTCCCCATGAACACGACGCATTCCGTTGCCTCCCCATGAACACGACGACGACGTTGTTTCTCCGTTCCGACCCAGCCATGTCAACGAGCCCTAGCCGTACGTATGCGCGAGTAGGCGTTCGAGACCCTGCCCATATGTACACATACGTGGCCATATTTTCTTTCTTGCACCCTGGCCGCTGTACATACGTGTACATGCTACGTGCGCGCCTCTACTATGACACGTGCGCGCCTCTTCATCCACCAATATATATGTACGTACACGTTCGCGGCCAGAATGACAACTCTACTACGCTTCGACTAGGTGGGTCCCGACTGTCAGGCACTTCCTTGCGTGCGAAGATGTAGCTGGTGGGTCCCAACAGTCAGGGGGGTGAATCGTTTTGTTTTTTTGCCCGGACACACTTCCTTGCGTGCAAAGGTGTAGCTGGTGGGTCCCAGCAGTCAGGGGGAAACTTTTTTTCACGAAATACGGTGGCCCGTCCGGTGGGTCCCTGCTGTCAGGTGGATGAATAATATTTTGCGCGTAATAAGGAGGCACTTTCTTGCTGCGGCCGTGGACCCAGCTGTCAGCGTCTCCACGCACAGTATTCTTCCGATGGAAGTCGATCGTTGACCACATTGACCACGCCGCGCCGAGAGCACCACGACGGTGGACGACGACGAGGCCTAGGAAGGGGACGACACAGAGGCAGGGAAGACTCTGCAGTTGTCTTCCACGCGGAGGGGAGTACGACTGTACGAGGGTTTACTGGTTCTTCTGCCGTCGCTGGAGAATAACAGCAGGTGTTGGTGAGTAGAGGGATGGCTAGGCCAGCGATGGGATTATGGTGGGGCGGTGAGGCCTACGCGGCAGCACAGCCGGCCACGGGGAGGAGGGAGCAGGCAGTCCCGCCGGCGCTTGTTTGAGCGGCTGGAGCAGGAAGAGCAGAGATTGAAGAAGCACGACGGCCGTTGGATGGACATCCAATAGTCAGTGCTTGTGCGTCAACCTTTTTTTAGGAAAGCCTCAAATCGGTGGAAAACAGCATACAACCCATCTACCATTATTTCTAATAATTTACAGCCCATTTTCTAATTCTTAAGATTTTTTTGGAGCCCATATTCTTTTTGTTAGCATTACAGCCCATATTGTGGCCATGGTTAAAAAAGTGAAATTTTGCATATTTTGGTGCGACCCGAACTGTTTTTAATCCCGAAATTTCGACTCACATTCAAACTGATTTTAAAAATAAATGTATATCAATATAAAATCCAACAAATTCTCCATGCATAAAAATTAATGTAATTTAAAATCTTGAAATGAAAAAAAAGATATTTGAAACTAATTGCCGGTTTGATGTGTTTTAAAAATGTACATCCCATTTCTCATTACTGATGGGCCATTTTCTCGGCCAGCCGAATGAAAGCTCTCCTCGTCTTGAAAGATTTGCAGCCCAACAGGCCTGACAAAGCGACTTACTTGGCAAATCACAAAAAAACTGGGCTGTGGCCGTGGACCCAGCTGCCAGCCTCTCCACGTACAGTACTCTTCCGATGGAAGTCGTTCCTTGACCACATTGACCACGCCGCACGGAGAGCACCACGTCGGTGGATGATGGCGAGGCCTAGGAAGGGGACGGCGCGGAGCCGGGGAAGATGTGGCAGTGGAAGCCCGCGTGGAGAGGAGTACGAGGGTTCACTGGTTCGAGTGTGGTGTGAGGCTGCCGTCACCGCAGGGCCTGGCCAGTGGTGGGAATAGTAGGGGCCGGTGAGGCCTATGCGGCAGCACAGCCGACCACGGGAGGCAGGAGCATGCGGCATGACCGGCGCTGCTTTGGGAGGCTGGAGCAAGAAGACCAGAGGTGGAAGAAGAACTACGGCCGTTGGATGGACATCATACGGTCACTAGAGCTAGAATCATTCATATTGACTAAGTTGACAAAGCCCTTCGTCCCCGTCAACTTAGTAGGCCCACAAGTCAGCCTCCCACCGAGGTGGGTCCTAGCTAGCCGGGGGAGTATTCATTTTTTTGTGCGTAGTAAGGAGGCACTTCCTGTGGGTCCGAGCTGACAGCGGGGGGAACGTTTTTTTTGCAAAATACGGTGGCCCGTCCGGTGGGTCCCAGTAGTCAGGGGGAAACGATTTTTTTTGCAAAATACTGGTGGCCCGTCCGGTGGGCCCCCACTGTCAGGTGGAGGAATAATTATTTTCCGCGTAATAAGGAGGCACTTCCTTGCGGCTGCAGTGGACCCAGCTGTCAGCCTCTCCACATACAGTACTCTTCCGATGGAAGTTGGTCGTTGACCACATTGACCACACCGCACCGAGAGCACCACGACGGTGGACGACGGCGAGGCCTAGGAAGGGGACGACGCGGAGCCGGCAGTGGATGCCCACATGGAGAGGGGTACGAGCGTTCACTGGTTCGGCTGCGGTGTCAGGCTGCCGTCGCCGTAGAATAACAAGGGGTGTGGGTGAGTGGAGGGATGGCCTGGCCAGTGGTGGGAGTAGTGTGGGGGCGGTGAGGCCTCCGCGGTAGCACAGCCGGCCACAGGAGGCAGGAGCAGGCGGCACGACCGGCGCTGCTTTGGGCGGCTGGAGCAAGAAGACCAGAGGTTGAAGAAGCACTATGGCCGTTGGATGGACATCATACGGTCAATGGAGTATTGACTAAGTTGACAAAGCCCTCCGTCCCCATCAACTTAGTAGGCCCACAAGTCAGACCAACAATATGGTGGGTCCCAGCTAGCAGGGGGTATTCATTTTTTTGGGCGTAATAAGGAGGCACTTCCTTACGTGCGAAGATATAGCTGGTGGGTCCGACCTGTCAGTGGGGGGAACATTTTTTTCGCGAAATATAGAGGCCCTTCCTGTGGGTCCTAGCTGTCAGGTGGAGGAATCATTATTTTGCACGTAATAAGGAGGCATTTCCTTGCATGCAGGCATGGACCCAGCTGTCAGCCTCTCCACGTACAGTCCACTTCTGATGGATGTCGTTCATTGACCACATTGACCAGGCCGCGCCGAGAGCACTAGGGCGGTGGACAACGGCGAGGCCTCGGAAGGGAACGACACGGAGCCAGGGACTACTCGGCAGTTGTTTCCCACACAGAGGAGTACGAGGGTTTACTGGTTCGTCTGCCGTCGCCGGAGAATAACAGCATGTGTGGGTGAGTAGAGGGATGGCTAGGCCAGCGATGGGAGTACGATGGGGCCGTGAGGCCTGCGCGACAGTATAGCCGGCCGAGGGAGGAGGGAGCAGGCAGTCCCGCCGGCGCTTGGTTGAGCGGCTGGAGCATGAAGAGCAGAGATTAAAGAAGCATGACGGCCGTTGGATGGACATCCAACAGTCACTGCCCTCGTGTGTTGACTAAGTTGACAGGGCTTTGCGTGTGCGTCAACCTTTTTTAATGAAAGCATACACGTCAACTTGTAGTAGGCGCACAAGTCAGCCTCAAATATGTGGAAAACAACATACAGCCCATCTGCCATTATTTCTAATAATGTACAACCCATTTGCTAATTCTTAAGAATTTTTTTGGAGCCCATCTTCTTTTTGTTAGCATTACACCCCATATTGTGGCCACGGAAAGTGTACGAAATTTTGCATATTTTGGTGCGGCCAACTGTTTTTAATCCAGAAATATCGATTCACATTCAAACTATTTTGAAAAATAATTTATATAAATATAAAATCCAAATAATTGTCCACGCATAAAAATCAATGGAATTTAAGATCTTGTAATGAAAAAAATTGAAACTAATTCCCGGTTTGATGTGTTTTAAAAATGTACAACCCATTTCTGGGCAAACCGAATGAAACTCTCCTCGTCTTGAAAGATTTGCAGCCCAGCAGGGCCGATAAAGCAAGTAGGCCTTGTTTGGGTATTTCTTTAAAAAAATAGAACTGGGCTAGCCATTTTCAGCAAGAAAAAACACAACTGGGCTCATGATGTGGTAAACATAAATAAAACCCTGGCTAGACGGGCCATAGCCCCGCACAGCCCCGTTGTTACCCTGATCCATCGCTAAAACTAGTATAAATAACAACTGCTTGTTCCTCAAAAAAATGCGCGACTTGCTGGGTCCCTGGTGTTAGCCACTCATAGTGTAATTCTCTTGTTTATTGACTACGTTGACAATGGCGTAAGCCCCAGATGTCCAACCATTAGGAGGAACCATATTTTTGGGCTTGTACTATAGAGGCACTTGCTTGCGTACTGCCATGACGCTGGTGGGTCCCTACTGTCATCCTCTCCATGTACAGTCATCTCCTTGTTCCTCTCGGTTGTTGACGATGTTGACAATGCAAGAGGGTGGCGCACCGTGCACGGCGAGCGAACCAAGGCCGCAAGGCGGAGGACGACGGTGAGGCCTCGGATGGAATGAACAGGAGCCATTGAAGATGCGCCGGTCCAGTCGTAGGCGGAGGGGGGTACGCGGGTTGAATGGTTCGGGCGCGGGTGCGTGTTGGGGCTGACATCGCTAGAGAATAACAGGACGTGTGGGGGAATAGACGGAGGGACTGGCCAACGTTGGAGGGTACGTACGGTAGGGCGGCGGAGGCGCAACCAGCCATGGGAGGCGGGAGCAGGCGGAGCCGACGGGGTGGTTTGGTTTGGGCGGCTGGAGGAAGAAGAAGACAAGAGATAGAAGATACACGACAGATGTTGGATGTCAATCCAACGGCTGGTAGGCAGAATCGTTTGTTGACTGGCTAGTAATTCGACACCACCTTGGATAGGCTATTTTCTCGTGGGTCCCAAATGTCAGAATCCAAATCTGTCACGGTCTTGCAGCCTTTCCTATGAAAATTTATAGCCCATTTGATGTGATAGTTCGAAATAAGTTTGTGGGTGCTGGTGGGGGCTAATCACTTGGCTTCTGTAATGCACAGTGAGCTCAAGCAGCCGGCGAGAGTGATGTTATTTCGCTTGGTTGGGATTTGTTACAATATTTCACTCTAAATTAAACAAATGGCAAGCCATTTGCCTTGTTTCAAAGAAAATATGACAGTCACAGCCGAGTTGAAAAGGGCAGGAACATCTAACTCCAGCTTACAAACTGGACAAAAGCATGAGGGTTAATTGTTCATCAGGTTTACAAAAAAACCATATTGAAAAGGGTAACAACATCTAACTCCAACACTATTTTCGGCAGTCACAGTCAAATGGATTGGTCAGGTCCATAGAATGAACATCCTGGGTCGTAAAATTTACTGGATTATGACCACAATATGTTGTAAATAGAAGCCCGACATGTTGAGAAGCTCTTTTGCCCACCCGAAACTCCTTTTTTTGCTCTTCGAAATATCCATCCGTCAATTCAGTAAGTATATAGGCCTTTGAATTGATTTTACTATTTACTAGTGTGGATGGTCTGTTTTGTCTTGGGCCCAGAGAAACAATTACTACTAGTACACCGGAGACACTCTACAGCTACCCAGAAAAATAATTACTACTAGTATAGTGGAGACACTCTACCGCTTCTGGCTCCTCCTAGGCCATTGAAACGTCTCCCTCTATTGAATGCCGTTATACTTTTGTTCACCGACATGTGGGCCATGCAGCGCGCGGGCCCAAATGCCATCCACCAAATTAGAAGGCAGTATGCAGGCGGAGAGTCACCCCGGTCGTAGCGCCGCAGTAACGAGCTGTCGTATCACAAAACCCCACCTCCCCGCAGTCTAAGTTTGACGGACGAAGCAACCATCATTTCACTCTTCGTTGAATCCCCTCCCCCTCACCGTCTTCAAGAAAGGCAACACTCGCATCTGCCACTGTTCTTCTCTCTGAACGAAGGGAAGGTAAGCGGATCCATGATGTTGGTATATTTTTGTTCAGAGAAAAAAAAGAACTTTTGCAAAGCAGTAACCGATCCTCACTCTCTTTTTTGTTTCATTGTCATTGCGATTGTGTTTTCCTTTCAGTGGTCTCCTAGTATTTGTCAGTTTCATGATGGACCAAGGAGAACCAGGAAAAGATCTGCCGATATTGGAGCAGACGCGGGAGGCTGATCCCCACGAGATAGAGAGCTCCAAGAAGATGGAGGCAACCACCGAGCCGACCCCAGATACGCTCACGACCACTACTGAGATGGTCAACGCCCCGTTTGAGGTTACAGCCCCCGTGGCACTGCAGGAGCAGTTTTCCCCCTTCGAGGATGTGTCCCCCCCGCTGAGCTGCCCAAGGTGATTTCCTTCTTTGTCGATCTCGATTGTGGTTTTTCATCTAAGTATGTGGTGACTTTTTTTTAGAAAAGGAAGTATGTGGTGATTAATAATGCAAAATTTTATTAGCTTCGATGCCATGCTATACATAGTGGTTTAAATAACTTGTGTTTCTTATACTGAAAAGTAATTCAGAATTTGTTTCTGTTTCAATTACATCCCTGATGCAGACAAGGATTGTGTGGTTGTACATGTCACTCGCTATGAGGCGGACGACATGAATATACGCAGTGGGAAAACAGAGTTCTTAGGCTGTTGGATCCTGGAAGCCATTTGCGGTTATACCAATGAAGAGTTGTATTCCAGCCTCACTGTTGTCAGGCGTGTTGTCCAGGGTGTACTGAAGCACAAGAAGTTCAAAGCTACTCCTTCGTTTGTGAGGCATACTGTTCTTGTCAAGCTTACGCAGGAAGATGACATGACAAGTTTATCAGTGGAAAGGCCACAAGGTTGTCTTCATGAAGGTTCACAGGATTGAGCTGCTGCGAGACGTCCTCGATGATGTTCATGGCAAGGTCCGTCTTGTGTCCAGCCCAAATTAGATCGAGGCATGAAATAGTTGCCCCAGCTAGTGTTTAATAGTAGTTTGGATTGTGTCTAATTATCCGAACCTTGCCTGTTATCGACCCCTTAGGGCTAGTACTCTCTTTGAATCCGTATATGGGAACTGCTACTACTTTTGTGTGCCCGTGAATCATGTCAGAACCATCGTAATTGTTGCCGAAACAGATGCTTCCTCACTAGTTTTTTCATGAATATGGCATGGTAAGACATAAGTTGTCACGGTTTATCATACAAGCAGTGTGTGTTTTGATGAAATAGAGCACTCGTTCGAGAACCGTGCGCCGACGTATACATAAGTACTTGTAAACACTGTTGGTGCTACCCCACTTGTAAGCAGTTGTGCAAAACACGGCACATTGGCTCAACTCGCTTCAACACTAGGCTATCGACCAACTAACAATCAACAATTTGCTATCTGACATATAAGCAACTATGTATCTTGTTAGAGTGGTTCATGCAGTTAATTGAGGCCACAATGTAATAAATTCCAAACGTTCACACGCTAGTCCAGCGCTCATGTGGAACACTCACATTAAACTCGTCTTCATAAAAAACTTGAAAAGCATAAGTTAAGCAATTTTATACATCTCAATGATTCATAGAACATAACAAACATATACTAGTTCACAACAAAAGAAAAAGTTGTGAGAAGGTTTACAAATCAGGAAAAAACAAGCAAGGCTTCTCTGAGCAAAGGGCCTCCCGGCAGGCTTAAATTTCCTGGAGTTCACTCTGGTTTTTTCTTGTTGCCACCATTCAGGGTTAGGTTCTCTCATTCCAGAATAACCAATTATAATTGTGGTCTCAGCTGGAATGCTGAATTGAACCATGCAGTGTACTGACCAGCTGAAATGCTTGTGCATTCCACTAAATTTAAGCACCACTATTTGCAGAAATAAGCAGACCATAATGCCTCTTGTCCGCGCACCTGTCCAAAAAACCACCGTGCAGCTATGCCAGCTAGTCCTCAGTCCATGGATGAACTGGTAGAAAGTGCATTCCGGACTAGGATGCAGTTGTTTTCGCTCGTCCCTGCACTGCAATCAGGAAGTAAAACATATGAATCAGCTTCTTTTAGATTGCGTTGGTCATTCTACCTTAGTTACTACCAATGTAGGGATACCTTGAGGACGGGAGGTTAGACGACGACAATGAGGGATAGCCATCTCATTTTGCGCAGTTGTACTAAAACTGAGGTGTGTGCTTTTGATTGCGCGGATAGAAACAATACAGAGACAGACATCCCGAAACGATATGGAGACAGACATCCCTGTTTTCGCAAATACGAAATACGGTTATTTGAACAGTGACAAATATTACTACTTTCCCCCGTTTCCTCTTAGAACCAAGTCCTAGATTCATGCTACAACTTTCCCACTTTCTTCCCTATTTGAACCAACGCTTTGAGCCGACTGTATGAACTAGCTTTACTTCCAATAATAGTAGAAGTCTAGGTGGCTTTGGAACAGCAGACGGAAGTAGAAAAGGATCCACACGAAGGGAGCTGGGGCAGTAGAGCAAGGTAGGTTTCAAAGGAATATATACCTGAGGGTCGTCGGCATGTGGCAAAGATGGCATCGGGAGGCCGCATCTTGGCCACAATACCGTAGGGAGGAAGAAGGGGTCGGAGGCCCTCCCGAGCCAGCGCTCTCTCGGAGAGAACGACACAGCCGCCGATCGGGACGCGCGGGCAGCCGTTGGTCTCCTCCCTTGCCGCCGACGACAGCGTGAACGATGCACCTACACCCCTGCCCCGGTCGAGGTTGTCCGGCCGGATTTGTGACCAGCTGTGAGCTGAGAGAGAGTGTGGCCACCTATGTGTTGCTTAGATCTGGAGAGCATGAGAGAGTGAACGAGAGGAACCCTAGTAAAGAAAGTGCTAAGGCTCCTGCTTTTATATATAGTGGAGTGATTTTGTTGTACCAGCTTCAAAAAAATGCGCTCCTACGTGTACCCGCGAGTGGGTGTGAGAGAACTAGTGCGTGCGTGCACCGCTTCTCTTCGTGAGAGTACAATATACTATGCCCAAAGAACGTTCGCCGCAAGGGTAATAGTATAAGTGTGTGACGTGTGAGCTAAAATAAAATGTGTGCGCCGTCTTTTGTTTTTTAGAAGTTCTGAGGGTAGGGTGTGCAGAGCACATATGTGCGTGACGTCTACCTACAGATAGACGGTGGGTGCGACGTGCAAGTCTGCGAGAGGACTCAGGAGAGTCGTGACTTGTGAGGGTGCGTGTGCGTGAGAGAGAGGGGGGCACGTATCAATGCAATGCATGTGTCCGTAAATCATTATCCGACAAATGTTCGCCACAAGCCTTTTCCTGACGAACGCCGTAAGAACCATTAGATCGGCATCCGACAGTGTCAGTTTTGCCATGTCATTTAACAGAACATCCACTCCTCCTACACACAAATCTTCCACGTGAGTGTTAGCAACTGCCGTATGCTCCCTCCGTTTCGAAATGCAGTGCATATAGCTTTATTGAAAATTTGAACCTCGCAAACTTTTACCCAGTTTTCGTGTACCAAATTGCACATGTAGAATACCATGTATATATATCAATTCATTCATCTTCGAGAGGTGACTATAAAGATGGGTGAGGAGTCTACAAAGAAAGACTGTCGTATCACCCGCAACAATTTCAAGCACCCTTTAGTGTCGAGGAATATCATAGGAACTCTATATGATATGATTTTTATAGGATTTTTTTCCTTTAGAGCCAATTGGTTCATAGGAATAGATTCATATACTCCACATTTCAAAGGAAATAAACATGATATCATTTCTATAGCTTTAGAGCCACTTGGTTCATATGAATGGATTCCTATACTCCCTTAATTTCAAAGGAAAATAAACATTAGCGTATATTCAATAGAAAAGTTCCTATGATATGAACCAAATTACATCTCTTTTCTAATCCCTCCTCATAGGAATTAAGATACATGTCATCTCTAGATTCAATAGAAAAGTTCCTTTGATGTGAACCAAATGACATCTCTTTTCCAATACCTACTCATAGGAATTGAGATGCTCCATGTCATCTCTTTCCCTACAACTTCCATGTATACATCTTTTATTCCTAAATAGATAGTACAACCCACTAGTAGCTTTTTTTCCAAAACATGCAACTATGGCACAAGAACTATATAGTGTGCCAATAACTTTGAAAGATGGTCGATGGATGAAGCTAACCCGACAATGCAGAGATAGGCAAATCCGAGCACTACTGGACGTTGGATATCATCAACATTCCACCAGATCTGCCACATGTACAATTTAGAAGACTCCATGGTTGAACTTAAGCATAATGCACAAACCTCAAAACACAAGCACTTCTCCTTTGTTCTAGAATCTTCTGTATCATAATTGATTATTTTTTCTAAATGAATTGCCATTATTTGTTTTTTACTTTATGATTTACAATGCACAACCCCATGAATCTTAACATTTTTTATAAAACTAATTGATTTTGAATGAGATGAACTATAAGAACTAAACGAACATCTACATCATGCATATATGACTCAAAGCTTTACATGCTATAGTGTGTATTTATTCATAATTTGGTTTCGAAATCTCATGTGTTCAATACATGTGTACCTTACTAGTTTTGAGTAGAGTAGAAAATTTCACGCGGCCCCGGGTATATCAAAATGCAGGGCCCATGCATCATTGCCTTTTGGTCGAACCTACGTCCACAATTTTTTGTACGTACTATATCTCCACTGGTCCCCGAACCCAAAATGCTGCCTCGTTCCCGTAAAACCAAGCGGCCCACACATATTTAAGGCATCGACTCGAACCCGTTTACTACGACGTGGCACCGCACGCCGTAGTACTCCTACAAACCCTACCGCTGCACTCATCATCGGTTTTCTTCAAGGGGACGAGGGAGAAGCCGATTTGTAGTGGAGGCGCTTTAAAAAAAGGATCTATAGTGGAGACCCCTACCCTAGGGTGCTCTAGGTAGATGCCGCACAGATCATTGTTTTCTCTTTTCTTTATGCTCTTGCGCCCTATAGTGAAATGATGGTTCCTTCGTCCGTCCAGCTTAATGCGAGAAAGGTGGGGCTTTGTGATTCGACCCCTCATCGCTCATTTTCTACTACTGTGGCGCGACGACTGGGGTGCCTCCAATTCCAACCGCTGCTCTGAATTGTAATTTGGTGCATCACACGTGGAACAAGACGGTGGATGAGCCACATGTCGGCCAAAGGGGTCCTGTTAAGTGTGTCACCATTTCGTGTGTGGACTGACCCTGCTTGAGTTGCTACGCCAACACGACAGGAGCAACCTACCACTTGGTTTTGCTCCTAGGTGAATCCCGACTATATTGATCTAAAAAGATACGTGCTGAACTACCCTCTCCGTCTTGGTTTTTTTATTTTTAGGCGTCTCAGTTTATAGGGCCTGCACACAGTTCTAGGTCATCCATTTGACTAACTAAATATGAGTTACTATGCCACGAAAAGTATATCATTGGATTCTTAAGCGGATGTAGTTGTATTTAAAAGTCAAGGGTGGGGCTTTTCCTGCGCGGTAGGTGAAGCAGTTCCGCCTAGTCAGTTCGACAGAGACGTGAGAAGACGAGGGAGTCGGCTGCTGCAAACGTAGGGCTGTGTGATTTGATAGCGATTTACTGCTGGACAGGTGGGGCCCCATGATTTGACTTGCCATTATCATTTTAACTGCGGTGCTACGACTGGCGTGAGTCTCCCGATTCCTGACCACCTCCATTACAAAGAAAGAGATAGAGAGGAGTAAAAAACACTTATAGCCAACCTTGTTGTAGTATGAGTGACTAAGTGATGACTATGTATGACATGCCAACACAGATAGCCTAACACACCGTGATAAATCTCCAAGGGTGCGACAGCGCGAGCGACGCGATGGTTGTGGTAGGCGTGACCATGATACGGGCTGCTGGCAGCCCTTGGATCTGAGATCAAACGGTCGCATGCTAAGTTGCTGAAAATTTGCAGAATAACCCTCCAGGATAGGATATTCACCCATAGGTCTAGAATCACGCCATGCAACCGTTCGATCTCAGATCCAAGGGCTCTCAGAAGCCCGTATCATGGGAGAATGGAAAGCCACTACCCTGCCGTTCGCACGCTGGCAGTTCGCTCCTACACGTCCCCACACATCCTTCAATACTACAGCGGTTTGCTCCTAGTCGTCCCATCCATTCACATTATGGTAGTTCCACTAATCCTAACCCTCCTCCCAAATCCATGGCGTCCCAAATCTCCACGATCGGCGGTGAGTACAAGGTTAGAACCATCACCGGCGATGAGTTCGACGTATCTACACCCGTTCTTCCACGAAGGTGAAAGGATGCCTTTCTCGCTTCAGACGCATGTTCGAAAACTCAGATGATGAGTGGGTCGCTGGGCTAGATGTTTTGTACACCACAGTCCTGGGACGAGAGAAGGATCTAAAGGACGAAGAGAGGAAGAAGCCCGCAATGATCCAGGTTTGCGTACATAATGTTTGCTTGGTCTACCACATATGCCTTGCCGACGTTGAGTGCCAGGATTTTAAGAACTTCCTCAAGGACAAAACAGTGAAATTCGTTACTATAGACTTTAAGAACGACAGGGATGTCCTGCATCGGATAGGTCTCGTTGTAGGCAACCCCTTAGACCTCCAGAAGAACCGACTAGTGTCCTCTCGTCAGCCTTCAATGCTGACCCTGGCAGGAGCCATGGTTCATCCTTCATACGGTAAACTGGAGAAACCTCCATACACATTTCATCGTCATGCATGGCAGCGAAATGTACTAGATATAGACCACATCCACTACGCTGCAATGGATGGCTACCTTTGCTTCAATATCTACAAGGGTTGGATGAAGAGCAACAGCCAAGTGTGCGATTCAAGCAAAGAAGTATCGGCCAAGAGGGAGAGGGACAAGGACGAAGTCGAGGACATGGACGAGGACTCCGAGTAAGGTGGTAGTGTCGTAGCTCATGGTGGTTCTAAACTTCTAATGCAGTGTCTACCGGATTAGTTGCATAGTTTAATTTCAGGTGTGCTTAGTTTAATTTGAGGGGTGTGTTGTGCTGAGCCCCCAGCAGAACTATGTTATGTTTCTTCTCGTTACTTTAACTCTTCAGTATGTACATACTACTAGTATATCTTTAAAAGAATTTAGCACCCCAATTAAGCACGCACTAGCTTTTTTATTAGTACTATATGCATAATTTGGCGACGAGCTCTCTCTATATGTACCACCTTTTTTTTAATTTCAATTTTTGCTCCATGGCGCAATCCATCGATAGTACTACTGTACAAAAGTATAAATTTTTTAAAAGGCTAGAGTACTATTCATCACATATTTAGCCAGTTAAATTCTCAACCTAGAACGACGTGCATGCCATGTAGTAAACCGATACATAGGAAGTATAGTAAAAATGAGGTGATTTTACCAAGCGATCGGCGGGGGAGCATGGCCTGTCATGCGGTCCCACGTGTCATGATGTACCAAGGCGATGCACATGTCCCTCTTGAGGCAGAAGCAATACTACGTGGTTTGAGATGATGGCGAACCGAAGTGTGAAATAATGGTTGCTTCGTCCGTCTAGGAAGGTGTGACATTGTGATTTGACGTCTCGTTGCTCATTACAAATACTGGGCCGGTACGCGTGGGGTGTGTCCCCCCTACTGTTCTACACTGTTATTTGGTGCTTGACACGTCAACCCGGTTGCTATATGTCCCACATGTCGGCAACAGGAAGTACATAATTCATGAAAGGGAGCGTCGATGGAGGAGTATACTACATAATTCATGAAAGGGAGCAATTTAGTTTTGGAAAAATCTGTTTTTACGGAGTATGTACCCACTAGGGTTTATAGGGCTCATCTAAAAAACATTAGTTTTTCCGTTTGATAAGTCTCAATTCTACTATACTAGTAGTAGTACCATTACATGTTGGATTTTGAGGTGCGTTAGATCACCCGACGCAAGCAGTGTCAAGAGGAAACTAACCAATGCATGTACAAGTTCATGGAAATTTAGTGGTCATTCATGCATTCATTCTAATTAATGCCTCGGTAAACATAACTTCTTGAGAAAAATGAGCGTACTAATTACTTGTGCAAACTACGAAATTAATTCGACCACTCACCGTCTACCTTGGTTGGAGAGATTTTGAAATTGAGCCATAAACTAGAAAGGAGGGAGTAGTAACTTTTGTCTCGATTACTATTTGTGGGCTTGTATAGATGCACAATGTTTTTTTATAGTGGCCTTGTATAAGTAAATGGAGGGAGTACTAACTAAAGTACGTACTTGTAGGGACGAGGAGTAAACAGAGGGAGTAGTAAAATTTTCTCCTCGTGCTGCGAGCCACCGCGCGCGTGGGCGAGGGAGCGGGCGTAAAGGCGTACAATAGTAGTAGTAGTAGTAGTAGTACTCGTAAGCAAGCTTCACGTCATCCTGTGAGCCACCGCGCCCGTGGGCGGGGGAGACGGTGTACAAAGCAAGCTTCTCCTCGTTCTGCGAGTTGACGGGACACATCAAAAGTACTCCAGTGTATAGAGCCTTGCCACTAAGGCAGGCCCCACATGGTTTGCCTCTTTTTTTAATTTAACATAACGCGCCAAGTCACAATTTGTTTGTTCACCCGTGGTAGACGATCCTCCCTCCACCAAGTGGACAACCAGTACACGTGCCAAATTACCACGTGGGCTGCCTTTTTCATACAGAAATGAGCTCCACCATGTACCTGCGCGAGTGTGGTTGGGAAAGACACGGGAGTATGTGCGCCGTGCGTGCACCTCTTCTCTTCGTGCACATCCCCCACCTACGTGTGTGTGTGTGAGAGAGATACAAACCTAGACATAATGCGCCGTCCATCCCATGCCTCCGCCCAGTCCGACCACCAGTCACCATCACGCCCCACTCCTCCTCACCTTATCTCTCATCTTTCTCCCTCCATTTTTATATACAAGGGGCCATTATCAAAATTACAATTTGTAGATATACAAGGCAACTAACACTAATCGATGCAATATTAATGGTGTTTGCCTCGTGGTACTAGCAAAGGAGGACATTAATTATCCCTTGCATGCATGCGGGAGTTTGTAAAAAAATGCATCTTGATGTTCCGTGCAATGCACGGGCATCTTGTTAGTCCATGAAAACAACACATGGAAAAATTCCACGGCGAATGATGGATTTGAATCTGTTGGGAGGGGCTGTTTGGATCTTGCCCGGGGTAGCCAAAATATTGGCGACCCTTTTGTCCACCGGTGCCTTTGCCACCGATGAACGAGGAATGGCTCGGGTGCTCATGCTGTCATGCATCCTCCAGTGCGCACGTTGGAGAGAGCTCGCACGAGCTTTGTTTTTTTGTCCCACAATGCCGCCCGAGCCACCCGCAGACCGACCGACGACCCGCACATTATGCCATCCAACCATAGCCGCACACATTATGACAGCAACTCAACCAGCCGGACGAAATTCACGCAAACACGTAGACAAACTGATATTTCATATAAACAACGACGGAAATCATATAAAATACCGGATTTTCATACAAACATGATGGATTTCATTACATTCAAATGAACTACGCGGTGCTAGTTTTGTACAGCACAGATATATAATACCTGGCCTAAATGATCGCCCGCCGATCGATTTTTGTTCCTCATGTCTGGCAGCATGATCACCGGACTGCCAGGAGCCCCGGAGGTATATGCTTCAGCGCAACGGAC
The DNA here is from genome assembly GCF_002162155.2 of Triticum dicoccoides. Taxonomy (NCBI): domain Eukaryota; kingdom Viridiplantae; phylum Streptophyta; class Magnoliopsida; order Poales; family Poaceae; genus Triticum; species Triticum dicoccoides. The sequence continues at coordinate 382,793,695 of NC_041386.1, read as the reverse complement.
AGCTCGCTTCCCCACTGCCCAACTGATATCATTGGCTGGTGCCGAAGATGATGGTGGCCGGCACCGGTTCGAGTTCATCACCGGCCACTACTTCGCCATGGCCGGCACCGGCTCGAGTTCATCCTAACATTCCCCTCTTCCGTGGAGCCCATGCGGGGTCGACGAAGGTCCTCGCAACAAAAGGATCCGGCAAGACACCTGCTGTGTACGCCGGCGTCGCCTCCACGGTGGCCTTCATGGGACCCAAGCGACGGCGGCCTCCCGTGTTCTACTTCTCCTTGATGATGGCGGCGGACGCGGAGGTGCTGGCCACCGACTCGTCGCTCTCTGTGCACCTGGCTTCTGTCGCTGCTTGCATGGCGCGGCCGCCGGCATGGGAGTCTCGGCCAAAGAAATGGGAGACGTGGTACGAGGCGGTGGCATGGACGGCAGCAACGACGCCCATGCGTCGCTCCTTGTCGAGCTGGCCTGGAGCGGCGAGTTGCTGAACCGCGCACCGACTTGGGGTGGCAACTGGCTCCATCGGGCGAGGGGAAGGAGGTGGATCAGTGAGCTGCATAGCTCGTATCCGGCGGGCTACCCAGCTAGCTTGGATGCGGAATAACTACTCTTCGTAAGCCATTGTAAGAGTGGACAAAATGGTGGAGGAGATAGGGGAGTGGTGGAGGTGTGCGATTCTTGGCCGGCGTTTGGCCTCGTTTAAATAGGAGATTAAATAAACGGCGGACGGAGGAGCTCGGCCGGCGTTGTGTTTAACGCCGGCCCGGTCATGAAAGGATGTGTGTCCAGAGTGGGTTTCTCGGCTTGCACACGGGCGGGTTTCATGGATGCGTTTGAATGAGGCACGGAGGCGTGTTCAGCCGAGCGTGTCGCGAGTGGCGCCCTCGACTCTGACCTAGGACACCGCGCTGTTCTTCCACTGACGTGTGGGCTCTTTGGATGTATGGCCTGCATGTCAGTGACCCAATGCAGGCAGCGCACAACAAAGGAACCTTTGGTGGGCCAGGGCGGTCAGAAGTGGTCATTTCATAAACCGATGATTGTTCATTGAGTGTGACATCATCTTTTTCATGTAGATAAGCCTACTATGTTGATAGCCCGTTCGATACGTTGTGATTCATAAAGACAGCTACAAACATCAATGTTCTGCTTATCACAGATAAGATTGATTAATACCCGTAACAATCCATGTCCTTAACAAAGGGTGCATGAACGTATAGGTTAGCGTGTGTCTTGCGTCGTGTGCTGTGTGCATGCAGGTGTGCGAGTGTTGTGTGCATGCAAGGGTACGTTTCAGTGTTGCATGCATGGGTGCGTACGTGCATGTGTTCGTGAGGGCATGTGTACGTGTCAGTGTTGCACGCCAGCATGCGTGCGTGTGTACGTGTCAGTGTTGCACGCGTACATGCGTGCGTGTCTTGCGTGCGTGCATGTGTACATGCGGGGTGAGGCTACACGTCAGTCAACTGACTTTTTCATCTCTGGTTATTAGATTTTCCAGCCGTTGGATACGAAATCAAGGGCCTCCAGTTTATCATCA
>NC_041386.1:382788171-382791946 GCF_002162155.2 Triticum dicoccoides | reverse complement strand
GCCGAGCTTTTTCTCCGGGGATCCCCACCCCACCGCCCAATGAACTCCCCAACCGATGGTGGCTGCCAACCAGAGGTCTCACGACTTCGAATACCCACCGACCACTAATTTATTACCATTTATGTCCTTCATATACGCGCTGACGGGTGGGCCCTATGGTAATGTGCGCTGCTGAATGTGGACCATTTGACTGGTTAATTGATCGTGTTATCAATAAATTACGGAGCTGTATGGTGAGCCAGTGACCATACGATCACCCTAAAATGTACTCCTATTTTATTAACATAGTATAGACTCAAACTACCATTTCTTTCTTTCATATACGGGCTAACAGGTGGGCCCCACGGTTACGCGCCCCGGTGGTGCAACACTAGTTGTGCCGCGTGGAACGTTTGACTGGTCAATTGATTGTGTCATCAACAAAATACGGAGTTGTACGGGTGAGCCAGTGACCGTATAATCATGATATGTATTTGTTTAACACGGTACAGACGCAAGGGCTCATATATACGTGCAAGCACTCACCTCTATAAGCGCACACACGTGAACCCTACCCCTATGAGCACCTTCGAGGGAGTGGGCCAGCATATATGATCTTGAGATTTTAAGAAGTCACCATAGGTGCCTCGTAGTCGAGTGGAACGTCTCCTCCCACTAAACGTACATCACCGGAAAATACTGAAATTAACACAAGATAAATGCGAGCACCGGGACTTTAACCTTGGTGGGCTCGAGAAACCACTGTCCTATAACCATCCAACCACATGTTGGTTAGCGCATGTATGTGGTGACCGTGATGAGCTTATTCTGAAGTCCAGTGACCATATCGTGCTTTCACTTCAAATACAATGACCGTAAGTGTCGTCAACAAAATACGGAGCACGCATCAAATGCAAAGTCCGTTAGTGTCATCAACAAAATATGGAGACGTATCGTGAGCTAGATACCGTTGTACTATTGTATATGCTTATTTTCTTAGTGGCCGATTGCATGTGTGGTGTGGTGGGCACATCATTTCTAGTTGCGGTGGGTCAACATGAAGACTCATGGGTCGGTTCCATCCTGCGCCACATATAGGTTGGACCGAGACGTGTTATACGAAGACCCATGTGGAGGACTCGGCGTACAACACGAAGCTACCAGAATCGCGAAGGACTCTATCCCCACTCGTGATAAGCCGACTATATATGATTTGTAACCCTAGGCCCTTAGTATGTTATACAAGCTTGGGGGCTAGTTCGTCGATAGTATACACACACGCACAGTGCCTGGTATTCACGTGTACTTTGTACACACCCCTATCACTAATATACAGTACCAGGAGTAGGCTCTTTCTTCAACTTCAAGGGTCCGATCCGAACTAGGGTAAAACTTTGCCTCGTATTACCATCCAGCCTAACAGCCAGGGATATCCTACCGAATGATATGATGAAATCATATCTGCCAACTACTAAGAGAGAGGTGTGTCAGAGGGGGGGGGCAATGTGTGCGAGAGAGGCCTAAAGATAATGTGCGTGCGGGAGACACGTAGGCACATATATGTGCGCATAGAGGGCTAGTAGAGACCGTGCATGTGTATATATGCATGTGAGAGAAATAGTGTTTTCCAACTGAGATTAGTGAAAAGAGTGGTACATAGTAGTCAGGAAGAGTGAGAGAGAGACAGAAACAGGGAGAGCATGTGCGTGAGACACCCCGACACCATGAGAGAGATTGTGAGCATGTGTGAAAGAGAAATGCTGATGCATATAAAGTGTGTGCACTTATGCATTAGATAGAGAGATATATAACACGTTTGTGAGAATGGGGCAAGGCATAGTGCATCTATGTGTAAAAGGCAGTTCTACACATTAAATTAAAATATAAATGTCATTATTATTTTTGGATGAGATCATGAATTTTGCAAATTGCGTATGTACGAAAATCGGTCTATCTGACACCCATACTCTATTGAATTCTAGCATGTGCATGTGTTTATTTCATATTATCGATCCACAGAGTGAGAGCGGTTTGAAATACATGCAATGGATGCTTTTGCAATTCATATATAAACATTAATTAGTGCACTCCATGTTGTTAGTGTGAAGCACTTTATACATTTGTCACTTGCATGGATACATTCCAAATTGCTAGCTACGAAATAGAATACATGTCGAATTCAACATAAAGGGGGTTTCAAAGATTCGAATTCATAGGAAGTGCATTCATCTATTTGAACCCGAGATAATGGAATTTGTAAATCATATGTAAAAGGGGGCATCAATCTTTGTTGTGAGTTTGAACATGCTATATATATTCATACGCATATCTAACTTTTTTTTGCAACCAAGGAGATTATATCTGGAAACATGCATGAACTCAGGTAAGTTGCATATTTTTTAATATATACTCGTGTACAATGTATATTCAAATGTACCCCATCCATTCCAAAATAATCATAGCTTTAGGATTTTCAAGAGTAAAGATTTGTGAAGTTTGACAAATCCTGAAAGTTTAATTCAAGAGAACCAAAAACGTTAATGCTTCTGCTCCCAAATATTGAACGAAGCGCCAAATAGGCCTCTGGTCACCCGAAACCGCGCGATACTAATGTTTTGGTGGTAGGAAATTACTGTCCTGACTCTGGCCCATGTAGCCTATCGGCCCGATGTCCAAAGGTCTAAACCGGGGTAGGTTTGTAACTTCACCAAGACGCCAGTCTCAACCGCCTCCGAGAAGCATTCATACGCTGTGGGCGCCTACCCATGCGCTCGGCCGAAATCTATCCCACCCACATTTGGGACACCTGACATGACTGTCCTACCCCAACCCGCAATATGTCCGAAATTTTAGATGGGGGCAAAGTTTGTAACTTTCCCCAAATTTCAAACAAGCGCGTCTCAAACTGAAACATTGTTCCCCCTTAGTTCCCCGCCTCCCTCCGTTTCCCCATTCATACTCCATGGGCGTGAAAACGCCCTCTCCACCAGCCACGAAACCCCAGCCTCCTCCATCCTCCACCCCATAGCGGCCAACCCACCGCCGCCCTCCTCCATCACGCCGGAGGCGGTACCCCGACATCGTCGTCCAATGCAACCGCAACCGCAACGCCCTCAAGGACTTAGCAGCTGAAGCTGAGGCAGAGCTGCCTCCACGACGCCGACGCCGACATGCGCCGTACCAGAACCACTCCGACCACGCCATCCTGCGCCTCACTGCTGCAACTCCACTGTCGCAACCGTCCACCACACTGGAGCTGTTCCTGCTACGCCGTTGTTCGCCGCCTCGGATCTGCTTCCCCGTCACCGAAAGACGGCCACTACACCACACTCAACAACTTGGCCATGTGTTCGTCCAAGGCTGCACCATCATCCACAACTTCTGGTTTCCGGCGAACAACAGGAAGATCATCGGAAAAATAGAAGGAGGACACAACACTGCCAGCAGAAAGAGGTACTACTCTTGCCTTATTCGTGCAAATCTTACGTCTCCGCTCACAACGTATTCATCCCACAAAAGAAACTAGTTGAGCGCTTCTTACTGCATCTTCTTCGTGATACTAAATCGACAAGGTTTCGTCCCTTTTACTATTTCACCTTTGCTAGAGGTCAGTAGCCCACCTGGATTTCAATTCAGGGTCTGTCGAACTGCAGTTAAAAGAAGCAGCACCTGCTTAGGCACGTGGAGCACCTAGTCCGCCTATTCCCCGGGGAAGCGGCGCATCGGTGTCTATCATAGGGGTGTGGGGCACAGGAGCTGCTTGCGCCCGATCTGGAGGTCGGCGGGGCTTGAATGG
>NC_041386.1:382776652-382787767 GCF_002162155.2 Triticum dicoccoides | reverse complement strand
AAGCACGGCGGTGCGGTGAGGTCGAGGGGAGGGCGCATGCAGGGGAGGAGTACTGGGCCGGTGGTCGCTGGCGTTTCGAGGAAGATCGTCAACACTGACTGGCTGGAGGTAGATGAAGGCGATCTGCCCGTTCTTTGTACATCGGACAGTGCAGAAAAAATGGACTGACCTACTTGCTTTCAGTCGACTATTATTTTCATAGAATCCTGTAGTAATTTAGTGTGCCATGCATGTTGCAGAGCTATCATATGTCTCCCGTCATTTATTTCTCACCGACCTGCTATCGGCTACCTTTACACTATACTAATTGTGCACACACTTGACCCATACTCACACTATTGTTTTTTTATGCATGGTTATTTCAGACTCTGACGCAGTGTTGATGAATGCAGAAAATAAAAGACAGAAGTCACTCTAGTGTAATTCGAAGATAAGCACTAAGCGTCTCAACGCTCTAATGGGTGCAGTGTCAGCAGTTGGAGATAGTAAACGTAGCTCTGCAGTTGATGATCTCAATTGCCACACACAACCATCCCAGGTGCTTGCTTTAACTTCGCGCTGTCAAATGTGGTTGCATGTTGCATATGGTGTCTAGCTTGTATTGCTTCCAATTTGGTTAAATTGCATATGCTTACTTTACACATTATACCTTTGATAATGACATGCCTTCCTGTTTTTGTTACATACTACATATGTCTATTAACCATGTTCGTACATCAAACTAATGCTCTTTTGTATCCCTCGTCAATCACTTATGATGAGACAGTCACCCGAGTGGGTTACTGTGAGACGCCCTACTCGTTTAAAGAGTGCAGTGTCATCCTCCCCACATGATTCTCAAGAAACAGCAAGGCTAAATGAAGATAGTCAATGTAGCTCTCTAGTTGAGCACCGCAATTCCCCCACACCACCATCGCAGGTGCTTGCTCTTACTTGGCAGTGTGATATGTGGTTGCATGTTGCATATGGTGTCTAACTTGTAATGCTTCTAATTAGGGTAAATTGCATCTGCTTAGTTAACACATTATACCTGTGAATATGACATGCCTTCCTATTTTTGGTACATCCTACGTCTTTGTATTAACCATGTTCTTACATCAAACTACTTTTCTTGTGTATCCCTCATCAATGCTCCTAATTTGTTAAATTGCATCTCCTTAGCTTACACATTATACATGTGAATATGACACGCCTTCCTGTTTTTGGTACATACTACATCTGCCTATCACACCATGTTCTTACATCAAACTACTGTTCTTGTGTAGCCTGCGTCTATCGCTTATGATGAGATAGTCACGCGCGTGGGTTAATATGAGACACAATACTCTTACAAAGAATGCAATTTCATCCTCTCCACATGATTCTCAAGAAACAACAAACCTAAATGAAGATATTGAACGTAGCTCTGTACCTGAAGACCGCACTTCCCCTACACCACCATCATAGGTGCTTGCTCTAACTTTGCAGTGTGATATGTGGTTGCATGTTGCATATGATGTCTAGCTTGTAATGCTTCTAATTAGGGTAAATTTCATCTTCTTACTTTACACACTATACCTGTGAATTTGACATGCCTTCCTATTTTTGGTACACACTACATCTATGTGTTAACCTTGTTCTTACATGAAACTACCTCTCTTCTGTATCATGCATCAATCACTTACGATGAGTCACCTTTATTCGTTGCATATTGCATATTATTTCTAGCCTGTTGACATGTATTGCTTCTAATTTGGTCAAATACATTTGTTAGGGCACCCTTTTAATTTGGCAGAGTGATATTGGTTTCATCTTTCATATGGTTTCTAGCTTGCATCGATTCTAACAAGTTCAAGCACCTTGTGCTTAGTTTACACTTTATACATCATACATGTCAATATGTCACACCGTCCTGTTTTTCATACATATTCCATCCTCCTATCATGCGGCTGCCTTACATGAAAGTAGTGTTCGTCAGTATCATGCATCAATGAGTTCTGAAGAGCAAAATTTAGTCCTTTTTCTTGTGGGTTTGACTTGACAAGGCAAAATCAAGAAAGAGGAAGGAAAAGAGAAAGGAAGGCGATGATGGTGGTCCTCTGCAGCAACATAAACGGAGCATCTGTATTGATTCTCCTTGTACTGATAGTGCATTACAAGGTCCAAGTCTCCGCTCCCCTACTCCACCATCCAAGGTGCTTGCTCTAACTTGGCAGTGTGATATCTGGTTGCATGTTGCATATGGTGTCTAGCTCGTATTGCTCCTAATTAGTGTAAACTGCATCTGCTTAGCTTACACATGATACATGTGAATATGACACGCTTTCTTGTTTTTGGTACATACTATATCTGTCTATCACACCATGTTCTTACATGAAACTACTCTTCTTGTGTATCCTGCATCGGTCACTTATGATGGGACACCTTTAAGTTGGCAGTGTGATATTGGTTTGCGTCTTGAATATGATTTCTAGCATGTATTGCTTCTAGTTTGATGAACGCCACCTATGACGAGACAGTTTTAACTTGGCAGAGTGATATTGATTGCACCTTCCATATGGTGTCTTGCAGTGTTTCTAATTTGTTGAAGTGCCTTCTGCTTAGTTACCACATCATAGGTGTGAATATGTCAAGCCGTCCATTTTTTTGTACATATTCCATCCTCGTACCATGACTTTGCCTTTCATCAGAGTAGTGTTCGTCATCATGCATGAATGAGTTCTGAAGAGCGAATGATATTCCTTTTTCTTGTCGGTATGACCTCACAATGCAAAATCAATAAAGATGAAGGAAATTGGCAAGGCATTGGATGATGGTGGTCCTTCCGAGCAACTGAAACGGAGGTTCTCTACAGATTCTACTCCGCCATCCTCCCAACAAGATTCGCAAGACAATGGAAGGCTAGACAGTCAACGTAGCTGTGTAGATGATGAGCACATCTCCCCTACTCCACCATCATAGGTGCTTGCTCTAACTCGGCACTATTATATGTGGTTGCATGTTGCGTATGATGTCTAGCTTGTATTGCTTATAACTTTGTTGAATTGCATCTGCTTACTTTACACATAATGCCTGTGAATATGACATGTGTTCCTGTTTCTACATCAGACTACTATTCTTGCATATCCCGCATCAGTCACTTATGATAAGGCACCTTTAAGTCACCACTATGACATTGGTTGTGTCTTGCATATGATTTCTAGCATGTACTGCTTCTAATTTGTTGAAACGCCATATAGTTTGAACTTGGCAGAGTGATATTGGTTGCATCTTTCATATGGTGTCTAGCTTGCAGTGCTTCTAATTTGTTGAAATGCCTTTTGCTTAGTTACCACATCATAGGTGTGAATATGTCACACCATCCTGTTTTTCATACATATTCCATCCTTGCATCATGTGTTTGCCTTTCATCCGAGTAGTGTTCGTCAGTATCATGCATGAATGAGTTCTAAAGAGCGAATTTTATTCCTTTTTCTTATCGGTTTGACTTCACAATGCAAAATCATTACAGCTGAAGGAAATTAGTCCGGCAGTGGATGACGGTGGTACGGATATGAACAAATAATTGGTAAGGATTACCCATTCACAAACCAAATATCTGCGGGAAGAAATACAAGAGCAACATGAATTCCCACCTATAAAACTCCTGAAACATTCTGGTTATGCAATCAGGTGTTGGGGATACAGGGGAAGCATAATATCTCACCCAAAACTAGCAAATCCTACATCCAGCTGTATCCATCCTTCAACACATAGCCAAGAACCCTCCAGAAATCATTTGCCTCAACCTTTGAAAAGCATCTGTTATACGAGTTATGGCAATACTCCCAAACCCCCGCCCCAGTACTGGGTGGCGTCGAGGTTATCTCACCAACAACTGCATAAAGGAGATTTTCAATGTCGGCGAACTCAGGTATTCCAGAATTGCAACGATAAAATTGTGACGACAACACCTCAGAGCTCAACTCCCCGGGACACTGCCACAACCCCTAAATGTCAGGAGGCACCAAGAACAATGTTCTCATCACAAAACCATCAAAATGATTCCAAGATACCCGCGTAATCCTAATTTTTTTAGTGAAATTTGAGGAGAGAAGAGTCAAAACTCCATGTCAGGATGCCTCGCTAGAGAGACGAAGGGACTGAGGAGTAAAAAGAATCCTACTCTCCGATATATATATAATCGTAAGACTCAAAACATTTTTCTAGACTCAACAACGTCAGCGATTCGATCAAGCAGGGGGCTCCTAAGTCGGGGAAGGCTCTGATTACCAACTTGTAACACCCATGATGCGGCTATATCTCCCACGTGTCGGAGCATGACTTAGAGGCATAACCGCATAGTAGGCATGTCGCAAGAGGGGTAATCTTTACACATCCCATGTACTGAATAAGAAAGGGATAAAGAGTTGGCTTACAATCGCCACTTCACACAATACATAAATATATCATACATCATCCAGAATACAATCAAGGTCCGACTACGGAACCAAATAAAGAAAGACAACCCCAAATGCTAGATCCCCGATCGCCCCAACTGGGCTCCTCTACTGATCATTCGGAAAAGACACATAGTTACGACCCGAATCCTCGTCGAACTCCCACTTGAGTTCGGTAGCGTCCCCTACACTGGCATCATCGGCACATGCATCTGTTTGGAAGTATCTGTGAGTCACGGGGACTTAGCAATCTCACACCCTCGCGATCAAGACTATTTAAGCTTAAAGGAAGGAAAAGGGTAGTGAGGTGGAGCTACAGCAAGCACTAGCATATATGGTGGCTAACTTACGCAAATGAGAGCGAGAAGAGAAGCAAAGCACAGGTGAGAAGCTAATAATGATCAAGAAGTGATCCTGAAACTACTTACATTCAAGCATAACACAAGACCGTGTTCTCTTCCTGGACTCCGCCGAAAAGACACCATCACGGCTACACATGCGGTTGATTCATTTTAATTAAGTTAAGTGTCAGGTTCTCTAAAACCGGATATTAACAAATTCCCATCTGCCCATAACCGTGGGCACGACTTTTGGAAGTTCAAAACCCTGCAGGGGTGTCCCAACTTAGCCCATCACAAGCTCTCACGGTCAACGAAGGATATTCCTTCTCCTAGGAAGACCCGATCAGACTCGGAATCCCGGTTACAAGACATTTCGACAATGGTAAAACAAGACCAGCAAAGCCTCCCGATGTGCCGACAAATCCCGATAGGATCTACACATATCTCGTTCTCAGGGCACACCGGATGAACACTACTTACAACTAAAACCAACCCTCAAGTTTCCCCGAGGTGGCGCTGCAAGTGGCTCTGTTTTGGACCAACACTCAGAGGAGCACTGGCCCGGGGGTTTAAAATAAAGATGACCCTTGAGTCCACGGAACCCAAGGGAAAGGCTTAGGTGGCAAATGGTAAAACCAAGATTGGGCCTTGCTGGAGGAGTTTTATTCAAGGCGAACTGTCAAGGGGTTCCCATAACACCCAACCGCGTAAGGAACGCAAAATCAAGGAACATAACACCGGTATGACGGAAACTAGGGCGGCAAGAGTGGAACAAAATACTAGGCATAAGGCCGAGCCTTCCAACCTTTACCAAGTATATAGATGCATTAAAGTAAACAAGATATAATAATGATATCCCAACAATATCCATGTTCCAACATGGAACAAACTTCAACTTCACCTGCAACTAGCAACGCTATAAGAGGGGCTGAGCAAAGCGGTAACATAGCCAAACAACGGTTTGCTAGGAAAGGTGGGTTAGAGGCTTGTCATGGCAATATGGGAGGCATGATATAGCAAGTGGTAGGTATCGCGGCATAGCAATAGAGCGAACAACTAGCAAGCAAATATAGAAGTGATTTCGAGGGTATGGTCATCTTGCCTGCAAAGTTCTCCGAGTTGACGAAAGCTTGATCCTCGTAAGCGTACTCAACAAGTTCCTTGATTACGCACTCGTCTCCTGGATCTACCCAAAGCAAGAACACAAGCAAAGGAAATAACAATCAACCACGGTGCAATGCACAAGCAACATGATGCAAAACATGGCATGATATGCGGGATGTGATATGCAATGCATATGCGTGCTTCAGAAGGGAAAGAATGAACCAGGCATCAACTTGGAAAACCAAGTGCACCGCTGGAAAGATGAGTTGATTTCAGTCGAAATCGATATAAAGATCACCGGATCGGATGCACGGTTTGCAAATGGCAAGCAAAACAAGAATGGCACAATTCTGCGATTAATAGCACGATGCCATCTAGAATGCAACAAGAAACTAAGCTACTGCACTCCAACATAACAACAAAGCACATGGAAGTGATCTACTGAAGATGCTTGACAAAAGATGAACACCGAGCTACGGCTAAATCACACAAGAGCAGGTTTAAACAAGCATGGCAAAAGTGCAAAAGATATCATCATCACAGACTTAGTGAAAATACTAACATGCCAGGAATTAACATCAGGAAGCAACATTTAGAGCAAGCAAACAATATGCTATAGGAACATATCGTAGCAAAACAAGGCATGACATGAATCTACTAAATGCAGAGAACAAAAGTCCGTTACTGACCAAGAGTCAAAAGGGCACAGAAAATATGATGGCACGCATGTAAACATAGCAAGTTTCGTTAACAGATTCAGACTTAGCAGAAAACTGAGCATGGCATCAACAGAATTACGAAGGCATATTTGCGAGCTCGATTCACTCATCACAAAGCGTTGCAAGACAAACTAAGCATACTACCAGAAAGAAGACATGATCATAAGGCTAACCATGGCAAGAACAAGTTTATAGCATGCTTGGCACAACTACAACAACCATGGCAAAATTGATTAACATGTAAACAATCTGCCAGGAACATTTTATAGCAAAAGTAGAGCAATATTAAGTCATGTTAGGGTACTCCATAAATGCAAACAGGGGCATGGATGGATAGATCATAACCATATGTCAAAATCATCCTTACTGAAGATACTCAAAACAAGCATGGATCTCACTGTAGCAACATGAATACATGGCATAAAAATAACAGCAGAGGAATGACTTAGTGAAATTCTAAGTCTCTGAAATCAGCAATATCACGAGAGCTACTTTGCATGCTTGTGATAGTCACCAAAAATATCACAAAAATACATGGCAAACACCCCTGTAAAGATGGCATGTCATAGACCAAAACACATGTAGAGATCATGTTCATATCAAGCACACCACAAATGTGGCAAAAATGACAAATGCTCATAAACTGCTAAGAATCAGCATCTAACATTTTATAGCACTCTTGCATCAACGATTTGGGCGTCAAGATGGACTCAAACAAGCATGTCACAATGGAACAAAATTAAGAGCACATCATGATGAACATTTTGATGTATCACACGCACGAAACAGAGCTACGGATGAGAAGTTATGGCATGATGAACATGGCATAAAAAAATAACAGAGGAAAAGACTTAGAGATATTTTAGACCTCCAGATCCAGGGTTCATCGGCGCGGAAGTCGAGGTTCGCCTGGATCTCGCCGGATCCGTGAAGGAGAGGGCCGGAGATGGTGGAAGGGGCTCGCCGGAGTGCTCGGGCCTCGCCGGAGTGGAGCTTGGGGAGGAGGTGGAGGTCGGGCGCGGCGACGCGGAGCGAGGAGCGGCGGTGCAGTGGCCGGAGGCGGCATCGGGGTGAGGTGGTGGTGGCCGGCGCGGGGCAAGGCGCGGCGCCTGCAGCGGGGCAAGACGGCGGCCGGCGGCGCGCAGAACGGCGGGCGGCGTAGCGGGACCGAGCGGCGGCGGCTCCGGCGGGCTCGCGTGAGCCCGCGATGGGCCTGGCGCGCCGCGGCGGCGTGGAGGCGATGCAGAGCCAGGTGGCGGGCGCTGAGTGGCTTGGGGCGGCGGCGCGACTTCGTCCGGCGTGGGCGGACGTGTCCGTCGGTCCGAGGAGGTTTTTTTGGGGTTTGGACCCGGATTTGGCCGGGGAGGACATATTTATACCTAGAAGGAGGTGGGAGTGTCCAAATGAGGTGTAGTTTTCGACCACGCGATCATGATCCGATGACGGAGGACATGGGGTAGGTTTGGATGGGTTATTGGGCCACTTTGGAGGGGTGTTGGGCTGCAACACACACGAGGCCTTTCCGGTTCCCCGGTTAACCGTTGGAGTATCAAACGGACTCCAAATGGCACGAAACTTGACAGGCGGTCTACCGGTGGTGTACCAAGGCTGCTTGGCAAATCTCGGTCCATTTCGAGAATGTTTAACACCCGCTCACTAAAAGAGGCAAAAGGGGGGCGCCGGAGGACGTAGGAGTGTCGGATTACAAAACGGACAACAGGAAAAAAGCTCGGATGCATGAGACAAACACGTATGCAAATGCAATGCACATGATGACATGATATGGAATGCATGACATGAACAAAATGCAAAACGAAGACAAAACCCAACCACGAGTAATCTCATAACTTAGAGCCGAAAATGGCAAGAGTCAGAGTACAAATATGGCAAGTTACATCCGGGGTGTTACATAGAATCTTCGGAGTCTGGCCACGTTTCAGGGGTTCAGCTCGAGGCGATTGTCTGATGCATCACAAAGACGGTATGCACCTCCGGTGAGGACTTCGTCAATTACGAAGGGACCCTCCCATCTGGGCTTGAGTTTGTCCTTTTTCTTCTTCAGCAGGCGCAGAACAAGTTCGCCAACATTGAAATCCTGGCCCGTACTTCTCTGCTTTGATATCTTCAGGCCTGCTGTTGGTAAAATGCTGAACCGGCCTTTGTGACGTCGTGTTCCTCCTCCAGGGCATCTAGGTTGTCCTGCCGATCAAGCTCGGCTTCTCTCTCTTCGTACATACGCACTCGAGGTGAGTCGTGAATAATATCGCAGGGCAATACGGCCTCTGCGCCATACACCATGAAGAAAGGTGTGTATCTGGTAGTACGGTTGGGCATGGTCCACAGCCCCCAGAGTACGGAGTCGAGCTCCTCAACCCAGTGCTTGTCTGATTCTTTCAAATACCGCACTAGTCTGGGCTTAATGCCGCTCATGATAAGACCGTTGGCCTATTCGACTTGACCGTTGGTTTGTGGGTGGTAGATGGAGGCGTAATCGAGTTTAATACCCAGATTAGTACACCAGGTTTTTACCTCGTCGGCTGTGAAATTAGAGCCGTTGTCGGTGATGACGCTGTGTGGCGCACCATAACGGTGCACAACACCGGATATGAAGTCTATCACCGGGCCGGACTCAGCCGTTTTGACCGGTTTAGCCTCTATCCACTTGGTGAATTTGTCCACCATAACCAGCAGATATTTTTTCTTATGGCTTCCCCCTTTAAGGGGTCCAACCATATCCAGTCCCCAGACCGCGAAAGGCCAAGTGATAGGGATAGTCTGTAAGGCAGTTGGGGGCATGTGGCTTTGGTTGGCGAAGAGTTGGCATCCGACGCAGCGTTGGATGGGGTTCTGTGCGCCTGCTCGGGCTGTTGAGCAATAAAACCCAGTACGGAAAGCCTTGCTAACAAGAGCCCGAGCTGCGGCATGGTGTCCACCGAGACTGGCGTGAATTTCCGCTAGAAGCTGCCGCCCCTCTTCTTCGGAGATACATCTTTGAAGTACTCCTGTGGTACTTTTCTTGTAGAGATCTCTGTCATGAACCTTGTAGGCCTTAGAGTGCCGGACAACAAGGCGAGCCTCATTCTGGTCTTCGGGGAGCTCCTTCCTATTAATGTGGGACGGTGTTACTTTGGTGGCTGAGCCCCCGATACTGTAGGTGTGTTCGGGATTTGGAGTTGTATTCGGATATGGACTATTGTTGCCGCCCTGCCCTTGCCACACCACAGATGGCTTGAAAAGCCTTTCCAGGAAGATGTTGGATGGGACGGGGTCGCGCTTAGCACCGATGAGAGCAAGGATGTCCGCCGCTTGGTTACTCTCTCGGGCGACGTGATGGAATTCAAGCCCTTCGAACCGAGCCGACATTTTTATTACGACATTACGATAAGCTCCCATCTTTGGATCTTTGGCATCAAAGTCGCCGTTTATCTGAGATATGGCGAGGTTCGAGTCCCCGCGCACCTCCAGGCATTGTATGCCCATGGTTACGGCCATCCGAAGACCATGCAGTAGGGCCTCGTATGCGGCTGCGTTGTTAGAGTCTGTGTATAATATCTGGAGTACATACTGGACGACGTCTCTAGTGGGGGCACTACTAGGAAAAGGGCTACTAGTGGCACACCAGTTTTGCGTACTAATGGCGCACTACTGGTGCGCCACTAGTACCACGCCACTAGTATATTTTAGTAATGGCGCAGGTGCGCCATTAGTATCCCACAGGTGCGCCATTAGTATCTGGTATACTAATGGCGCACCACATGGAAGTGCGCCATTAGTAACAAATTTTTTTAAAAAAATCGTTTTTTTCTTAATCTCAGGTCACTATTTCACATATGAGATATCCAACACATATATATACAACAAGCATCCATATAACAATCATATCCAACACACAAGTTTCATCATATATACATACATAGCCAACACATAGTTCCATCGTTACATATTACAAAAGTTTCACATTGTTCATCATCCAACACCGTTATCCATCAATTCACAAAAGTTTCACATTGATACAGAATAAAAACACAAATGGAAAAGAAGCACTACATCCATGCAAGCTTCCGTGAATTAAATCAAATCTGCAAAATGATAAACAAGAAGTTAGAAGAAGAAGAATAAGAAGAGAAGAAGAAGAAGAAGACTAGAAGAATACTAGAAGAAGAAGAACACTAGAAGAATACTAGAAGAAGAATAAGAATAATAAGAAGAAGACTATATGCTTATTATGTAAACTTGATCATTTTGTGCTAACATAAGTAATTTTGGAGCTAACCTATAGGAAACTAAGCATATAAGCTCTAAGTTAGCATATTAGAGCCAACTTAGGTAAAATGAAGCTAACCTATGTCATTTTGGAAAAGAAGAAGAATAAGAAGAGGACTATAAGCTTATTATGTAAAATAGATCATTTTGTGCAACATAAGTAATTTTGGAGCTAACCTATAGGAAACTAAGCATATAAGCTCTAAGTTAGCATATTAGAGCCAACTTAGGTAAAATGAAGCTAACATATGTCATTTTGGAAAGAAGAAG
>NC_041386.1:382773355-382776375 GCF_002162155.2 Triticum dicoccoides | reverse complement strand
ATTTTGGAGATTTGACATACCTGACATAGTTCAGTTCTCATTGTTCTTCTCCTTCTCCTTCCTCAGCCTGATGCGCCAAGAGCGGCGAGGCGGTGGAGGCAGCTGTGGGATGTAGTATTCTACCACAATTGGCGTGGTCATGTCGCCCAGCTGTGGGATCGCCGACGCCACCACCGGTGCGTGGTCATTGTTAGGCACCACCACCATCACGAGGCCTCCTTCAGGCAGGACGGGCACGACCATCGCTAGGTCATCCTCAGCCACCACCATCTCATGCCCATGGTCAGCCACCACCATCTCTTGCCCATGGTCAGCCACCACCATCTCTTGCCCATGGTCAGCCACCACCATCTCTTGCCCTTGGTCAGCCACCACCAGCGCTAGGTCATCCTCAGCCTGATGCCCATCGCCATCCTACGGCTCCTCATCCCCACTCTGCTCCTCTTCTCCCCCACTCTAGTCCGGATCATCCTTCTTGTTGTCAGAACCGCTGCTGCTTTCGCTAAAGCCAGAATCGCTGTTGCTTTTGCTACAGCCATAATCGCTGCTGCTTTGGCTGTAGCCAGTGTCGCTACTGCTGCTCCCATTGCCTGTCCAAATGCAACAATGACCGTTAACAATCGATGTGAGACAAAGCCAAATGTAGAGGAATAAGAAGAGGCAGAACGCACTGGCATCTTCATCGTCAGCGTAGCGCATGCGACACATAGTCGCGTTGAAAACCTTCATGATGAGCATTGTGGCGTCATCATCGTACCTGAAGAGAAGAAAGTACCCGGTCCACAGGTCGTAGGCACTGTAGAACTTCTCCCAGCCACGACACAGGTACATGTGGCCCTCCTCGATCACCAACTCCACGTCCCACAGCCCGCGAACCCCGCTGCCGGCCTGTTAGAGCTTCACATTATTTGGCGGATCTTCACCCAGCATGTTCATAAAAGTGTCAGGCAGCCTCTGCAATTTGGGACAAGGAGTGATGTAGCAAACAACAGAGTTATCATAATGAGATGGGTGAAGGGGAGATCTCTCGTTTTATATACCTGCCTCGTGGCTGATACTGAAGTCCCAAGTATGATACTGAAGAACTCGAAAGCATCCAACTCGTACTCCGGTGAGGCAGAGCGGTGGTGGCTGCTTCCCCCCATCTCTGATAAGCAGCAGAAGAGACCAATTAGTACCCTTACAACATTATCATACAACATTATAGGAGCATAAATTTTGAGCAGAAGATAATCAACTACACCAATGCACTTGTGGACATATGATGGCTATAGTTGAATTTATTAGTACCACTAGTCGTCAAAAAATGCAAAGCAGGCAACTAGCTAGCAGTATAAAAACATTCATCTAAAGAAAAGAAAAAACTAGCTAGCAGTATGATGGCTCGGTCAGTATACATGGACTGAGACTTCAGAATGGGACATCAGTGCAACAATTTTTTTGCTGAATAGTGTATCTAGCTTATGGTCTGGAATTTTGCATTGTATACCCGAGACAAAGTTGCTCACCTATTATTCTAAACTTAGCAATTATAGATGGTTTTTCTTAGGCAAGGCCATGAGCTCCAGCACTCTTTATAAGTATAAGAAACTTGTTTGGTTATTTATAAATAAAAGGACAAAAACTAGTTTAGATAAACATCGGGGAAAATACATGCAAGAGGTTGTAGACAGAGTTAGTCTAGGCAGAAAGCAAAATCAAGGGGCATTATCCGTAAGCGCAATTACAATTTTACAAATAGCATCAGTAAAACAAATAAACTCAAATTGTGAGGCGAGATAAAGCTGCATAGGTATGAAAAGAAGTAGTCTGCACTGTCAAAATTTAGAGACTAATTACCGTTAGACACATCAGCTATTTCGGTGTCACTAGGTTCAGCAGCAATGTCATCTTTAATCACATCACTAGATTTAACAATTCTAGAAGACTTGTCTTCCTCTTGATATCTTGGAACTAGAAACTCACAAACATCTTTAAAGCCTATATTTTTTATGAATGAACTCTTCCGTTGCAGCCTCCAACTTAAGCCAGACAGCCAGGTCACCCAACTCATGAATGGGTTATCATCCCTAACTAATGCCAAGAGATCCTGGTGTGCACCTTTCCAAGAAAGAGAAAAAATACCATTGATACTTGCTGCACTGCGTCTGCTTTCAGGCTGCTTAGCTACGTGTTATGCATTCCACAGGTTAGATTTACACACATTTGTAAGGACGCTACGAAGGAGAGATCTATGTCTTACGGAAACTGCATTTTGCCAACAAGGAACGATCGCAAGGTACAAAGGAACCCACAAGATTGGCAGCATGTTTAAGTTTTACGACACTCATCCTACCATAATCCTACCATAATCAGTACTAACTCCCTCCCCTTGCACCCTACAATTTACGCTAACCAAGCACCTGCATCTACAGATGCTCCATCCACTTATGCAGAACAGAATCGATCACACAAGACACAAGGTTAAGCAAAATAGAATCGATCACACACACATACACGAGAAATTTGCACTAAAAACAATGGCTAGACAAAATACATAGTGGAGGTGCGGCCCGAGCGTAGTGGAGGCGCGATCGCGGTGCAGTGAGTGCGCCTGGGCAGGGCCAGGGCGCGGCCAGGGGCCGAGGGGAGCACGACCACGGGGGCGGCAACCAGGAGCTGGGGCGCGGTGGTGCGACACTCTACGGCGACGAAATCGAAGGGGGGAGGGGAATCAGTGCAGCTCACCGAGAGGAAGACGATGGCGAGCTCGTGCGGGGCCGGGGTTGACGAGGTGACGCGGATCGATGGTGAGGCCGCGGTGGCCGGAGGTGGAATAAGGCGCAGACGCCATAGACGGTGGAGGTGTCGGTGTCGTAGAGGCGCCAGAGACCTTGCCCTATGAGACAGAGAAGGGGCCGTCAGCCCCGGCGCAAGCAGGGGGCAAGGGGAGGAGGAGGAGGGGCAAGGGGAGGAGGAAGGTCGGGGGGCGTACGGTGCTGCGTCGCTGCTCGGCGCTGACGGTGAGGAGGAAGGCGAAG
>NC_041386.1:382702007-382772902 GCF_002162155.2 Triticum dicoccoides | reverse complement strand
GCGGTGGGGCCAGGGGGCGGTGGCGGGTGGCGGCGGCGGCGGGTGGTTGGGACGATGGGGCGACGGGGCGAGGGGAGGTGGGGCAAGGGGGCGGCGAGGGGAGGGGGGCGACGGCGCGAGGGAAGGTGGGGCTCGGCATTATTAACAATTTTTTTTCAAAACTACTAATGGCGCACGGTGGGTGTGGTGCGCCATTACTATGTCAACTAGTAATGGCGCACTATACCACGGTGCGCCATTAGTAACAATTTTTTTTTATTTTTTTTTTCAAAGCTACTAATGGCGCACCAACACATGGTGCACCATTAGAATATAGTAATGGTGCACCACATGTCTGGTGCGCCATTAGTGGCCATATCATCTATAGCCCTTTTCCTAGTAGTGGGGATGTTAACATGACTCCCGCTCCCAGCCCTGCCAACATTTTGGAGACGTCAAAATACATAACCCAATTGGAACATGCGCCATACTCCTTACGGAGTTCGGCCTCTGTCCATTCGGCGATGAAGTCGGCCAGTACTTGGGATTTGATGGCTCGTCGTGGCTTGTATGTTATGTCGAATGGAAGTAGCTCTATGGCCCATTTGGTGATCCGTCCCATGGCATCGCGTTTGTTTATTATGTCATTGAGTGGGACCTCAGAAGCCACCATGATTGAACACTCCTGGAAGTAGTGTCATAGCTTGCAGGATGCCATGAAGACCACGTATGCTATCTTTTGATAGTGGGGGTACGGGATTTGCATGGTGTGAGGACAGTTGATATGTAGTATACTGGGCTTTGGAGCGGAAATTTGTATCCGTCCGGTTCTCGTTCGATGACGAGCACGACGCTCACCACCTGATGTGTTGCCGATATGTATAAAAACATGGGCTCGCCGGTGTTTGGTGCGGCCAGGATTGGATTTCATTCTAGGAGGGCCTTTATTTCCTCCAGTCCGGCAGTCGCCGCGTCTGTCCATTCGAAGTTATCAGTGTGTCGTAAGAGGCGATAGAGTGGTAGTGCCTTTTCTCCGAATTTGGAGATAAATCGGCTTAGCGCTGCTACGCATCCAGCTAGCTTTTGGACCTGTTTGAGGTCTATTGGTGTAGCCAACTGTGACAGGGCTCGGATTTTAGCTGGATTTGCTTCGATTCCTCTATTGGAAACGATGAAGCCCAGCAGTTTTCCAGCGGGGATGCCGAAGACACACTTTTCCGGGTTGAGCTTAATGTCATACGCCTAGAGGTTGTATAATGTAAGACGTAAGTCGTCTATTAGTGTTTCGACGTGTCTAGTTTTGATGACGTCATCATCGACGTAAGCTTCTACCATTTTCTGATTTGTTTCTCCAGGCATGTTTGAATCATGCGTTGGTATGTGGCCCCGGCGTTCTTGAGCCCAAAGGGCATGGTGTTGAAGCAGAATGACCCATATAGGGTGAGAAATGCTGTTGTCGCTTGATTGGACTCCTTCATTTTGATTTGATGGTATCCAGAATATGCATCAAGGAAACACAGTGAGTCGTGTCCTGTGGTGGCGTCGATGATTTGATCAATACGGGGAGGGGGAAGGGATCCTTAGAGAAAGCCTTGTTGAGGTCTTTGAAATCGACACACAGGCGCCAGGATTTGTCCTTCTTTCGTACCATCACCAGGTTTGCCAGCTAGTCCGGATGCTTGATTTCTCCAATGAATCTGGCCTTGATGAGTTTGGTCACCTCCTCCCCCATGGCGTGTCGCTTGGGTTCGAAAAAGCGCCGCAGTGTTTGCTTGACCGGTTTCAATCCCTTTACTATATTGAGGCTATGTTTGGCCAGCTCGCGTGGGATCCCTAGCATATCTGAAGGGTGCCAGGCAAATATGTCCCAGTTTTCGCACAGGAATTCTTGTAGTGCGGTGTCGACTGTTGGGTTCAGTTGAGCTCCGATAGATGCCTTCTTGGGGTCCGTTGGGTGGACCTAGAATTTGACTATTTCTTCTGCTGGTTTGAAGGATGTGGATTTAGGGTGTTTGTCGAGGATCACATCGTCCCTGTCCACCGTGGAGCATAGTGCGGTTAATTCTTCGGCCGCAAGGGCTTCGGATAGCGCCTCCAGGGCCAGGGATGCGGTTTTGTTTTCAGCGCCGAGTGCTATGTCCGGATCACTGACAAGAGTGATTATATCGTTTGGTCCGGGCATTTTGAGCTTCATATACCCGTAATGGGGTATGGCCTGAAAGCGTGTAAAAGCAGCCCGCCCCAACAGGGCGTGATATCCGCTGCTGAAAGGGGCCACTTGGAAAGTTATTTCTTCGGACCGATAGTTCTCCGGCGTGCCGAATACTACATCGAGTGTGATTTTGCCAGCGCACCGCGCCTCCTGACTGGTAATAATTCCTCGGAAGGTTGTGTTACTTTGCTTGATGCGGCTCCTGTCTATTTCCATTTTATGGAGTGTGTCCTCATAAATGAGGTTTACTCCGCTGCCGCCATCCATGAGGACCTTAGTAAGTCGAAACCCGTCCATGATGGGACTAAGGATTAACACGGCAGGCGCTTGTACTGTTCTGTACTTTGGTTCGTCACCGGCGTTGAATGTTATAGCCGTGTCGTTCTAGGGGTTTATTGCAGCGATTTGGCAGACTTCGGCGAGCTCGCAAAGCGCCTTTTTGCGCTTGTTGTTTGAAGCGAATGTCTCAAAGATCACCGATACTCTTGAGTTATCGTCCTCTGGGGGATGCCGTTCTGGGTCATCCTCGATAAGGATGTCCTCGTCGCTCTTGGCTACCTATCGTAATATCCAACATGCTCTAAGGTTGTGGGTTGCCACGGTATCTAGTGTTGTATGTATTTTGCATGGGCCATCGAGCCACCCCATTAGAATGGTGCCGTGCCCATAGCGGTTTTGTGTTTCTTGGCTGTTGGACTGGGCGTGCCACGAGGGTGCACCCTTTTCGCCTATAGGGGGAGTTGAGTTGGGACTGACGGTTTCCAGCGAGCTTCCTGAGTTTTCCAGGCGCTCTCCATCGTGTTGTACTTTTGTACGATGGTTTCTAAGTCAGCGAATTTCAGTATGCGGCGGCGATTGATGGCATTGAGGATTCCTTCGTCCGTGCAATTGTTGCAGAACGCTGATATTGCGTCGTTGTCACGATAATCTTTTACCTTGTCCTTGACAAGGAGGAATCTGGCCCAGAAGTGGTGGACCATTTCCTGAGACTGTTGTTTTATGCTCATGAGAGCGTCTATGTCCGGGTGGGTGGGTGGAATTAAATCCGAACCCCGACCTGACCGATTATCCGGAGTCTGACGACCTTCCGGGCTTAACAGTCCGGGTTCCGTAATATCTTCTGATTGTTTAGGACCGCCGTCCGATGCTATGTTTGGAGGGCTGGTCGCGTCCTTTCACGGGTGAGTATCCGGATCTTCCTAATCGGCGATCCGAACATAGTCCGTCTTCAGTATAGAAGAAGACTTGCCGTCCTGCTCCACGACTACCGCAATCTGGTGGGTGACCGGTAGGGTCTCGATTTCTCCTTGACCGGTTTTAGGCCCGACCCGATCATAGTCTGTGGCTATTCCCAAAGCGGCGATGCGATCTAGGAGTTCATTCAAAGATGAAAACTTTGTCGGATCCATCTACTTGGAGTGCTCAGAGTTAATGCAAAGGGGGTTTTCGATGGCCCGAGAGGTCATCGTCGGCTCAACGGCCGAACGGGCGATCATAGTAAAGCCGCCCAGCCGGAGGGTTTGGCCTGGGGCCAGAGCTCTCCCGGAGGTGATGTTGTCTTTAAAGACAAGGCGAGCCATCGAGCCTTTCGTCGACGGCACAGTGGAACTCTCAATGAAAGCACCAATGTCCGTGTCAAAACCGGCGGATCTCGGGTAGGGGGTCCCGAACTGTGTGTCTACGATCGATGGTAACAGGAGACGGGGGACACGATGTTTACCCAGGTTCGGGCCCTCTCTATGGAGGTAATACCCTACGTCCTGCTTGATTGATCTTGATTAATATGAGTGTTACAAGAGTTGATCTACCATGAGATCGTAATGGCTAAACCCTAGAAGCCTAGCCTGTATGACTATGGTAATGAGTATATCCTTTCTGGACTAACCCCTCGGGTTTATATAGACACCGGGGGGGGGGGGGTCTAGGGTTACATAGAGTCGGTTACATAAGAAGGAATCTTCATAGTCGGTTGCCAAGCTTGCCTTCCACGCCAAGGAGAGTCCAATCCGAACATAGGTACATTCTTTGGCCTTCACGTCTTCACAGCCCATCAGTCCGGCCCACGGATAATAGGCAGGACGCTCGAGGACCCCTTAGTCCAGGACTCCCTCAGTGTGGGACATGCTCGACGATATTAGGAGAGCGCTTAGCCTGTGGCAACAGGGTGGTTTTAAATTCGTTCAGAGCCCCTTCGGGGATCCATCGTGAGATTGTGGCCTACGCCTTGGTGCTCTAGGCACCATTTTTTTCTTTCTTTTCTTATCTCCTTGATCCTAGGATCACCACCTTTGCCATTTTGTCATCTGCTCCCTGCTTAAGTTGAATGAAACCCCAGCCAAGGTTGGCACTTTAAAAAAAAGCAAAGATCATGAATGTAGGCATCACGTCCATGACAAGTAGATTGACTCATGCCTGCATCTACAACTATTACTCCACATATCCACCGCTATCCAGCAAGCATCTAGTGTATTAAGTTAACAAGAACGGAGTAACGCCTTATGCAAGATAACATGATGTAGTGGGATAGATCCAATCAACATGAGTAAACCCCACCTTTTTATCCTTAATAAAAACAATACAAATACGTGTAATGTCCCTTTCTGTCACTAGGATTTAGCACCGCAAGATTAAACCCATTACAATGCACCTCTACCACTGAAAGAAAAATCAATTGAGTTGGCCAAACCAAATCGATAGATCGGAGAGAAATACAAAGCTATCTTAATCATGCATAAAAGAGTTTTGAAAAGACTCACATAACATTCATAGATAATCTGATCATAAACCCACAATTCATCGGATATCAACAAACGCACTGCAAAAGAAGATTACATCAAATAGATCTCAAAGAACATCGAGGAGAACATTGTATTCATGATCAAAGAGAGAGCAGAAGCCATCTAGCTACTAGCTATGGACCTGTAGGTCTGTGGTAAACTACTCACACATAATCGGAACGACAGCAAGGTTGATGTAGAGGCCCTCCGTGATCGAATCCCCCTCTGGCAGAGTACCGGAACAGGTCTCCAGATGGGATCTCATGAGGACAAAAACTTACGGTGGCAGAAAAGTAGTTTTGGTGTGCCCTCTGGTATACGAGGAATATTTGGGTATTTATGGAGCTAAGATTAGGGTTGGAGGAGCCACAGGGGGCCCACAACCTCGGGAGGCCCCCCTAGGGCGCGACTTCCAAGCTTGTGGCTCATCTATGGCCCTTCTGGCCTCCTCCTGAAGCTTCCTAGGTGTCTTCTGGTCCAAAAAATTGTCAAAAAGTTTCGTTCCATTTGGATCCCGTTTGGTATTGATTTTCTGTAAAATAAAAAAACAAGGGAAAAATAGTAACTGGCATTGGGCACTAGCTTAATAGGTTAGTCCCAAAAAATGATATAAAATAGCATAATAATGCATATAAAACATCCAAGATAGATAATATAATTACATGGAACAATAAAAAATTGTAGATACGTTAGAGACGTATCACCAAACACCACCACCGCTGCCATATCCTAACACCTTCACCGCTGCTGCCATAAAACCATCGCATATCCGCCACCGATCCAAGTCCATATATAGCATGCCACCGATCCAAGTCCATATATACCACGCCACAAATCTGAGTCCACATATACCATCACCTATCCATCACCAATCCGAGTCCATCCCGTATCCGGTCTGCTTTTGAGAGCCTATGTAGTCATATTCATCTTTCCTTGTTTGAGTAGGTTTCAGATTCCATCAATCTTTTGTCATCCATAGAAGAGGTTGGTTTCCAAATAGAGAGTCCGGAAACCACCCTCCGTTTAGGCCGAAATTTTTCCAAAAAGTACTTGTCAAAACAAATTCCGGTTATCCCATTTTTAGGTGTCCCCAAGCATTTTGAGACAGTTGCCATTATAGAAAGTTTTTTTGGACAGTTCCAAAATTTGGTCTGGGCAGTCGGAAAAAAATTAGTCAAAAAAATTGGTGCCTTGATGACCCACAAGTATAGGGGATTTATCGTAGTCCTTTCGATAAGTAAGAGTGTGATAGGTGTCCACGAGGAGCAGAAGGAAATGATAAGCGGTTTTCAGCAAGGTATTCTCTGCAAGCACTGAAATTATACGTAATAGATAGTTTTGTGATAAGATAATTTGTAACGAGCAACAAGTAACAAAAGTAAATAAAGTGCAGCAAGGTGGCCCAATCCTTTTTGTAGCAAAGGACAAGACTAGACAAACTCTTATATAGAAGAAAGTGCTCCCGAGGACACATGGGAATTATCGTTAAGCTAGTTTTCATCATGTTCATATGATCCGCGTTCGGTACTTTGATAATTTGATATGTGGGTGGACCGGTGCTTGGGTGCTGTCCTTACTTGGACAAGCATCCCACTTATGATTAACCCCCATTGCAAGCATCTGCAACTACAACAGAAGTATTAAGGTAAACCTAACCATAGCATGAAACATATGGATCCAAATCAGCCCCTTACGAAGGAACACATAAACTAGGGTTTAAGCTTCTGTCACTCTAGCAACCCATCATCTACGTATTACTTCCCAATGCCTTCCTCTAGGCCCAAATAATGGTGAAGTGTCATGTAGTCGACGTTCACATAACACCACTAGAGGAGAGACAACATACATCTCATCAAAATATCGAACGAATACCAAATTCACATGACTGCTAATAGCAAGACTTCTCCCATGTCCTCAGGAACAAACGTAACTACTCACAAAGCATATTCATGTTCATAATCAGAGGGGTATTAATATGCATATAGGATCTGAACATATGATCTTCCACCAAGTAAACCAACTAGCATCAACTACAAGGAGTAATCAACACTACTAGCAACCTACAGGTACCAATCCTAGACTTAAAGACAAGAATTGGATACAAGAGATGAACTAGGGTTTGAGAGGAGATGGTGCTGGTGAAGATGTTGTTGGAGATTGGCCCCCTCCCGATGAGAGGAGCGTTGGTGATGACGATGGCGATGATTTCCCCCTCCCGAAGGGAAGTGTCCTGATGACCCACAAGTATAGGGGATCTATCGTAGTCCTTTCGATAAGTAAGAGTGTAGAATCCAACGAGGAGCAGAAGGAAATGATAAGCAGTTTCCAGCAAGGTATTCTCTGCAAGTACTGAAGTAAGTGGTAACAGATAGTTTTGTGATAAGATAATTTGTAACGAGCAACAAGTAACAAAAGTAAATAAAGTGCAGCAAAGTGGCTCAATCCTTTTGTAGCAAAGGACAAACCTGGACAAACTCTTATATGATGTAAAGCTCCCCCGAGGAAACATGGGAATATCGTCAAGCTAGTTTCCATCACGCTCATATGATTCGCGTTCGGTACTTTGATAATTTGGTATGTGGGTGGACCGGTGCTTGGGTGCTGCCCTTACTTGTACAAGCATCCCACTTATGATTAACCTCTATTGCAAGCATCGATAAATACAATAAAAGTATTAAGGTAAACCTAACCATAGCATGAAACATATGGATCCAAATCAGCCCCTTATGAAGTAACACATAAACTAGGGTTTAAGCTTCTGTCACTCTAGCAACCCATCATCTACTTATTACTTCCCAATGCCTTCCTCTAGGCCCAAACAATGGTGAAGTGTCATCTAGTCAACTTTCACATAACAGCACTAGAGGAGAGACAACATACATCTCATCAAAATATCGAACAAATACCAAATTCACATGACTACTAATAGCAAGACTTCTCCCATGTACTCAGGAACAAAAGTAACTATTCACAAAGCATAAACATGTTCATAATCAGAGGGGTATTAATGTGCATATAGGATCTGAACATATGATCTTCCACCAATTAAACCAACTAGCATCAACTACAAGGAGTAATTAACACTACTAGCGACCTACCAGCACCAATCCCAGACTTGGAGACAAGAATTGGATACAAGAGATGAACTAGGGTTTTGAGATGAGATGGTGCTGATGAAGATGTTGATGGAGATTGCCCTCTCCCGATGAGAGGAGCGTTGGTGATGACGATGGCAATGATTTCCCCCTCCGGTAGGGAAGTTTCCCCGGCAGAACAGCCCCGCCAGAACCCTAGATTGGCTCCGCCAAGGTTCGGCCTCGTGGCGGCGGAGTTTCGTCCGAGAAGATGGCTTATGATTTTTTTCCCATCGAAAGAGTCCATATGGTAGAAGATGGTCACTGGAGGGCCACCATGGAGCCCACGAGGTAGGGGGGCGCCCTGGGGGGTAGGGCGCCCCCCACCCTCGTGGGCAGGGTGTGGCCCCCTGGTGAAGTTCTTGCGCTCAATGTTTTTATATATTTGGAAAACATCATCCGTGAAGTTTCAGGACTTTTGGAGGTGTGCAGATTAGGTCTCTAATATTTGCTCCTTTTCCAGCCAGAATCCCAGCTACCGGCATTCTCCCTCTTTATGTAAACCTTGTAAAATAAGAGAGAATAGGCATAAGTATTGTGACATAATGTGTAATAACAGCTCATAATGCAATAAATATTGATATAAAAGCATGATGCAAAATGGATCTGTTCCTGTTCATGCTCAGGTACACAACGTCTATTAACACCATATACTCCTTCTTAATAAAGATGTGGGTCATCCCAAAAGTAATGTCTCAAATCATATAAGAACTTTTTCTTTTGCTGGTATGTGAAGCTAGGTGGTATAAATTTGGCAACAATGTAATTAGAATAATCAACATACCATGGAGCAGTATGAGAAGCATTTATGACATTTAATTGTTCATCAGGAAAGCTATCATCAATAGGTAGTGGGTCATCAAGAACATTCTCTAGCCTAGACAAGTTGTCTGCAGTGGGGTTCTCAGCTCCCTTTCTATCAATAATATGCAAATCAAATTCTTGTAGCAAGAGAACCCATCTAATAAGTCTAGGTTTAGCATCTTTGTTTTCCATAAGATATTTAATAGCAGCATGATCAGTGTTAATAGTTACTTTAGAATCAACAATATAAGGTCTAAACTTATCACAAGCAAATACAACTGCTAAGAATTCTTTTTCAGTAGTAGCATAATTTCTTTGAGCATTGTCTAGAGTTTTACTAGCATATTGAATAACATTTAATTTCTTATCAACTCTTTGTCCTAGAACAGCACCTACATCATAATCACTAGCATCACACATAATTTCAAAGGGTAAATTCCAATCAGGTGGCTGAACAATAGGTGCAGAGATCAATGCTTTCTTAAGTATTTCAAATGCTTCTACACAATCATCATCAAAGACAAATGGTATATATTTTTGTAATAAATTAGTCAGAGGCTGAGAGATTTTTGAGAAGTCCTTAATGAACCTCCTATAAAAACCTGCATGACCAAGGAAACTTCTTATACCTTTGATGTCCTTGGGACATGGCATCTTTTCAATAGCATCAACCTTTGCTTTATCAACTTCAATACCTCTTTCAGAAACTTTATGCCCCAAGACAATACCTTCATTAACCATAAAGTGGCACTTTTCCCAATTCAAGACAAGATTAGTTTCTTCACATCTCTGCAAAACTCGATCAAGGTTGCTCAAGCAATCATCAAAGGAAGATCCATAGACGGAAAAGTCTGCCATGAAAACCTCACAAATCTTTTCACAAAAGTCAGAGAATATAGCCATCATGCATCTTTGAAAGGCAGCAGGTGCACTACATAAACCAAAATCCATACGTCTATAGGAGAAAGTACCAAAAGGGCAACTAAAAGTAGTCTTAGATTGATCTTTGGCTGACACAGGTATTTGAGAGAAACCAGAATAACCATCTAGAAAGCAAAAATGTGTATGTTTGGATAATCTTTCTAGCATTTGATCGATAGAACGTAAGGTGTAATGATCTTTTTTAGTAGCCTTATTTAATTTGCGGAAATCAATTACCATCCTATAACCAGTGATAATTCTTTGAGGAATCAATTCATCTTTATCATTAGGAACAACAGTAATACCTCCCTTCTTAGGGACACAATGAACAGGACTTACCCACTTACTATCAGCAACGGGATAAATTATACCTACCTCAAGGAGCTTTAGTATCTCCTTTCTTACCACTTCTTTCATTTTAGGATTCAGACGACGTTGATGATCATGAACTGGTTTAGCATCTTCTTCCAAATTAATTTTATGTTGACATAGAGTGGGACTAATGCCCTTAAGATCATCAAGAGTATACCCAATAGCAGCACAGTGCTTCTTCAGAGTTTTTAATAATCTCTCCTCTTCATGTTCTCAAAGGTTAGCACTAATAATAACAGGGTATATCTTTTTCTCATCAAGATAAGCATATTTAAGAGTATCAAGTAATGGTTTAAGCTCATACACGGGATCACCCTTGGATGGAGGAGGATCCCCTAGGATTTCAAAAGGTAAATTGTTTTTCAGAATAGGTTCCTGTTTAAAGAATACTTCATCTAATTCCCTTCTTTCATTCCTAAACATATCATTTTCATGGTCTAGCAAATATTGTTCTAAAGGATCACTAGGAGGTACGGCAATAGAAGAAAGACCAATAATTTCATCCTTACTAGGTAATTCTTCTTCATGGTGTTGTCTACTAAATTTAGGAAAATTAAATTCACAAGTCATATCATCTAAACCGACAGTAACAACATCCCTTTTGCAATCTATGGTAGCATTAACAGTATTTAAGAAGGGTCTACCAAATATAACGGGACAAAAACTATCTTGTGGGGAACCAAGAACAAGAAAATCAACAGGATGTTTAGTTTTCCCACACAAGACTTCAAAATCTCTAACAATTCCCATTGGTGAAATAGTATCTCTATTAGCAAGTTTAATTGTGATATCAATATCTTCTAACTCAGCGGGTGCAATGTCATGCATAATTTCTTTGTATAAGTCAATAGATATTGCACTAGCACTAGCACCCATATCACACAAGCCATGATAACAATGATCTCCTATTTTAACAGAAATAACAGGCATGCCTACCACAGGTCTAGGTTTATCTGTATCACGGGGTTTAGCAATTCTAGTAGTTTCGTTACAAAATAAAATAACATGCCCATCTATATTATCAGACAAGAGATCTTTAACAATAGCAATATTAGGTTCAACTTTAACTTGCTCAGGAGGTGTATATGTTTTAATATTGCTTTTACAAACCACTGTTGAAGCTTTAGCGTGATCCTTTATCCTAACTGGGAAAGGCGGTTTCTCAACATAAGAAGTAGGAACAATAGAATCATTATAAGTAATAGTCTTTCCTTCAACTTTAATAGGTGCAACTACTTTTACTTCTATGGGAGGATGATATTTAAACCACTTCTCTTTGGGGAGATCAACATAAGCAGCAAAATATTCACAGAAAGAAGCTACTATCTCAGAGTCAAGTCCATATTTAGTGCTAAATTTACGAAAAATATCGGCATCCATAAAATATTTAACACAATCAAAACTAGGTATCATACCTGACTCCTTACCATTGTCGAGGTCCCAATCTTCAGAGTTGCATTTAATTCTTTACAATAAATCCCATTTGAATTCAATAGTCTTCATCATAAAAGAGCCAACACAAGAAGTATCGTGCATGGTGCGATTGTTACCAGAAAGCCGAGCATAAAATTTTTGAATAATCATTTCTCTTGATAGCTCATGATTGGGGCATGAATATAGCATTGATTTAAGCCTCCCCCAAGCTTGAGCGATGCTTTCTCCTTCGCGAGGCCAAAAATTATATATATAATTGCGATCACGATGAACAAGATGCATAGGATAAAACTTCTGATGAAATTCCAATTTCAATCGTTTGTAGTTCCAAGATTCCATATCATCACATAGACTATACCATGTCGATGCATCTCCCCTCAAAGATAAAGGGAAGACCTTCTTCTTAACAACATCTCCGGGTACACCTGCAAGCTTAAATAATCCACAAACTTTATCCATATATATTAGATGCTCATCAGGATGTTTTGTTCCATCTCCTAAAAAAGGACTAGCTAGCAGTTTTTCTACCATACCCAAAGGAATTTCAAAGCAAGCATTTTCATTTTCAGTAGGTTCAGTAAGTTGAGGAGCAACTCCTTGCTCTACTGGTCGGGGTGAAGATACCCCGAACAAGCCCCTCAGAGGATTACTTTCCATAGTAACAAGTGACACTAAATTTCAGCACACTATATAAATTTTTCCTTACCAAATTCCACCTACCAAAGGTGCTTCACTCCCCGGCAACGGCGCCAGAAAAGAGTGTTGATGACCCACAAGTATAACGGATCTATCGTAGTCCTTTCGATAAGTAAGAGTGTCGAACCCAACAAGGAGCAGAAGGAAATGATAAGCAGTTTCCAGCAAGGTATTCTCTACAAGTACTAAAATAAGTGGTAACAGATAGTTTTGTGATAAGATAATTTGTAACGAGCAACAAGTAACAAAAGTAAATAAAGTGCAGCAAAGTGGCCCAATCCTTTTGTAACAAAGGACAAGCCTGGACAAACTCTTAAATGATGTAAAGCGCTCCTGAGGACACATGGGAATATCGTCAAGCTAGTTTTCATCATGCTCATATGAGTCACGTTCGGTACTTTAATAATTTGGTATGTGGGTGGACCGGTGCTTGGGTACTGCCCTTACTTGGACAATCATCCCACTTATGATTAACATCTATTGCAAGCATCCGCAAATACAACAAAATTATTAAGGTAAACCTAACCATAGCATGAAACATATGGATCCAAATCAGCCCCTTACGAAGCAACGCATAAACTAGGGTTTAAGCTTCTGTCACTCAAGCAACCCATCATCTACTTATTACTTCCCAATGCCTTCCTCTAGGCCCAAACAATGGTGAAGTGTCATGTAGTTGACGTTCACATAACACCACTAGAGGAGAGACAACATACATCTCATCAAAATATCAAACGAATACCAAATTCACATGACTACTAATAGCAAGACTTCTCCCATGTCCTCAGGAACAAAAGTAACTACTCACAAAGCATAAACATGTTCATAATCAGAGGGGTATTAATGTCCATATAGGATCTGAACATATGATCTTCCACCAATTAAACCAACTAGCATCAACTACAAGGAGTAATTAACACTACTAGCAACCTACTAGCACCAATCCCGGACTTGGAGACAAGAATTGGATACAAGAGATGAACTAGGGTTTTGAGATGAGATGGTGCTGATGAAGATGTTGATGGAGATTGCCCTCTCCCGATGAGAGGAGCGTTGGTGATGACGATGGTGATAATTTCCCCTCCGGGAGGGAAGTTTCCCCGACAGAACAGCCCCGCCAGAACCCTAGATTGGCTCCGCCAAGGTTCAGCCTCGTGGTGGCAGAGTTTCGTCTGAGAAGATGGCTTATGATTTTTTTCCCATCGAAAGAGTCCATATAGCAAAAGATGGTCACCGGAGGGTCACCAGGGGGCCCACGAGGTAGGGGGCGCGCCCCCACCCTCGTGGGCAGGGTGTGGCCCCCTAGTGAAGTTCTTGCGCTCAATGTTTTTATATATTTGGAAAACATCATCCGTGAAGTTTCAGGACTTTTGGAGCTGTGCAGAATAGGTCTCTAGTATTTGCTCTGTTTCCCGCCCGAATCCCAGCTGCCGGCATTCTCCCTCTTTATGTAAACCTTGTAAAATAAGAGAGAATAGGCATAAGTATTGTGACATAATGTGTAATAACAGCCCATAATGCAATAAATATTGATATAAAAGCATGATGCAAAATGGACGTATCATGTCCCTGGCAGAACAGCTCCGCCAGAGCCCTAGATTGGTTCCGCCAATGTTCTGCCTCGTGGCGGCGGAGTCTCGTCCCGAAAGCTTGCTTTTGATTTTTTCCTCAACGAAAGACTCCATATAGCAGAAGATGGGCATCGGAGGGCCACAAGGGGGCCCACGAGGCAGGGGGCGCCCCGCCACCCTCGTGGCTGGTGAGTGGCCCCCCTCTAGTACTTCTTGTGCTCAGTATTTTTTATATATTCTGGAAATAACTTCTGTGAAGTTTCAGGACTTTTGGAGCTGTGCAGAATAGGTCTCTAATATTTGCTCCTTTTCCAGCCCAGAATCCCAGCTGCCAGCATTCTCCCTCTTTATGTAAACCTTGTAAAATAAAAGAGAATAGACATAAGTATTGTGACATAATGTGTAATAGCAGACCATAATGCAATAAATATCGATATAAAAGCATGATGCAAAATGGACATATCATGCCTATCCTATTATTTTGACTTGGGAAGAGTTTTGTGACACTCGCCGTTATAGTGATTTTCTGCAAAAAATAGCACAAAAAAAGAGAGCGCCAAAAAAAAGAAAAAATATTCAGAGTGTGCTCCTCATTTGTTTGCAGTGCGGTGATTTTGTTAGTGTTCTAGGCTCGCGTCTCTAGCACGGTCTAGCCTAGGACCAGCACAGTACCATCGTTGAGCGTTTATTCAACTTTGCATATCTGAATTGATTATTGCTGACCCTTTTTGCTACCATATTATAAGCCTTCCCAGCTCCACATACGTCTACGTCGTGCGTATGACACCACCTGGCAATCGCTTTATCCAAGCTTTGAGGAGCTTTGACTACAACGATAGCCGGTCACCGCCTACTCCTTGGTAAGAACTGGTAAGAATTTTTGATTAGCTTGACAAATTTGTAACTTTCCACCACATCCTCTTAGTAGTCCATAGGACATATTCTTGTGTGTTTCTCTTGCCGCTAACCATGACAGGATCACAAGCGCAAAATCTAGACTGGCAGAGCATGACAAAGAAGGAACTACATGATAAATTTCACCAAATGTTGGGTGAACAGGTGCAAGACGTGATGGCCAGCTTTGGAAAGGCATTAGAGAGGATTGATGACATTGAGAAAACAATTGACACCAAGTTGGACACCAAGTTTGATGAAGTACTCATGTGTCTACCACAACCACCAGCTACCTATGCTGCACCATTGCAACAACATCAACAACCACCTCCACGTCGCAATCCAGCAGGACAAACCTCTAGTGCCGCACCTACTGCTGTTGATGCTTCTGTAGCTCCTACTGCTACTTCAGAGGAGGATGACAATTAAGAGGATGATTAAATTCAAAACTACGTGCAACAACCAGAACCACCACCACCAGGTCGTCCTCATGTATATAATCACAACGGTAGGGCTGCACCACCACCTCAGGTACGAGATTACGACCATATTCCTAAACTGAAATTGAATATTCCACCGTTTGGGGGTAGATACATTCCTAATGTCTATCTTACTTGGGAGTTAGAAACTAAACAACCTTTCACATGCTTAAAATATCATGAGGGTAGATGTGTGTTGCTGTTGTTGGTGAATTCACTAGTTTTGCTTCTATTTGATGGTCTAAATATTGTTGATTATATCATGATAATATCCCTACTACTTGGGCTGCTTTAAAAATTGCTATGCATACTCGTTGGGTTCCACCATATAATCAATGTGTAAGTGCAACAAACCCTGGGTCCGTTGCCCAGACTGTGCACATGCCTAAGGACACGTTCGTAGCACCCAAGATCAGAGCAAGCACTAAGGATCAACCCTTTGAAGAATCAAAGTGCAGATCAAGAAGACCAAGTCAAGCCAGAGAGGCAAGATACTACCAAGGGAAAAACCTCCCTTGCCGGGCGGGCGAGCCTGGCGAGGTCGGGGTTACCCCAGAAGCAAGCCTCCAGATCATCCCGGCAGGCCTGCCTGGGCTTGCGAAGGCGAACTGCTCCACCGCATCACCTCAAAGCGACGCAACTCATCGATCTGTGCGACGTCAAGCCCGTAAGTGACTAAGTGCCTGCTTCCTGCCACATGGTAGCCACTTCCTATGGAAAACACCTCCAAATGACACACGTCCTAAGACGTGTCAAGCAAGCAGGTGCGAAGCTGGCAAAAACAGCCTGGCAAGGCTTGCCGGCACGCTGTGATGTGACACCAAGCAGCACATTTAATGCGCCCTGTCCGCCTGCAGAGTTAGATATGATATTACTGTTTGCTATCTAATCAGTGTGTAAAAGAATGATTTGCCACTATGGTGACCCCTTGACCTATAAAAGGAGGACCATGGCAACCGGTAGAGAGGATTCAGACCCTCGCATATTCATACGCGCGAAGCTACTCTTGCCCTGAGGCAACCCTGCCAAGCAAGAGTGATGTGTTATCCACCATCAATCCACCAAAGTAGGAGTAGGGTTTTATGCCTCACGGCGGCCCGAACCTGGGTAAAACTGCTCGTGTGATCTCTGCCGTGCTGTGTAACACTTCTTCGCTCTTTGTGCAACGTGCCCACCCCCCTGCCGAACTAAAAGGGGCTCATGGCCCCATAGGTGGCCGTGGTTTCCCATGACATCTTTGGCACGCTAGGTAGGGGGATCACTTGCGCGAACCCGAGAGTGTAAGCAGTGTGTCATCTTCATCAATGGCTCCATCGACTATGGCGCCCAAGAAGAAACCCGATGCCGCAGCTCACCCGTCCACCTTGAAGGCCCCGCCGCCCGCGACCACCGACGTCAGGGGACCGCAGGGACGCATGGAGGTGCGACACTGCAGGGGACGTGGTTGACGCAGATGGCATTTTTACCGCCTCCCCCGCGGCCGAAGCAGGAGAGGGAGGTATCGGAGAAGGACATCACCAGCAGCATCCCGGCAACCATGCTCCGCAAGGTACGGGTAGAGAGATCATTCCTTTTGTCCCTCTCTACCTAGTCGAGGGGCGTAGCCACAACGGTGACATTCGCCCTGAGGTGAATCACAATCCTTCGGCCGCCCCCGCCGCAGGCGCGGTCGTAGGAGATGCACCACCACCTCGCCACCACACCATGCAAGCGACTGGCTCCCGACGACGGGAGCCCAATGCACCCACTGCCGGCACCATCAGGAGCCGGGCGACACTGCAGTCTACATCATCCTCACCTATGCCAAGTACTGCTTCGGAGGCCATGGCACGGGCCCAGCTGCTGCTGAGATTTCCGCCGGCAGCTAATCAGATGGATGAGTGGAGAGCCACCATTCAGAGCCTGATTGGCTTTGCTGAGGCTGGAGGCTCATAGTGAGCTGGCCCACCATGGCCTCCCGAGATGGTGATGGCAGCCCACACTATTGACCGTGCGGAAGGGGCCACCCCCATGGTGCAATCCCCATCGCGACAACCAACACGAGGGCCACACGACCAAGAGCTTGATGATGTCTCGATGGCTTCATCTGATCCTCGAGCACGTCAAGGCCGATGGCGAGCCCCGGAGGACAGGCAGAGGGAGGGCGTGCGTATCACCATCGAGCGACGCCGCGACAACCACCACCAGTACGATGGGCGTGATGGCCCCAACGTCGACAAGCCTTCCCTCAACGGAGGCGGGTACCTGCCTTTCGAGGCTGGGTGCCCTGCCTTCACCCATGAGTTGCGGCAAGTCTATTGGCCATCCGCTCGCACGTTCAAGCCAGAGATACCAGAGAAGTATGATGGGAGACTGAACCCAATAGAGTTCTTGAGAATCTACACCATCGCTATTCAAGTTGCCGGGGGAAGAGATGAGAAGGTTTTTGCCAACTATTTCCCTTTGGAGCTCAAGCCAAATGTGAGGTCTTGGCTGATGCACCTGCCGGAGAACTCCATCTCGACCTGGGCCGACCTGTGCCATGAGTGCGTTGGTGCCTTCACGAGCGGCCATCAAGAACCAGGGCGGCCCAGCGATTTGCAGCTTCTCCCACAGAAGGAAGGAGAGACCCTGTGGAATTACATGAAGAGGTTTAGCCGAGTCCACAGAAATATTCCAGATATCCACCCGTCAGCTGTGATGGCTGCGTTCCAATCCAACGTGCGCAACCGTCGGATATGTTCCAAGATGAACACACTGTTGCCCAAGACTATGAAGGAGCTTTACACCTTGGTGGACAAGTGTGCTCGAGTGGAGGAGGGGAGGAAACTCCCTCGAGAAGATGATGGCATCGAGATCGACTCCGAGGATGATGACGAGGCCACTAGTTAGAAGAAGAAGAACAAGAAGCGCAAGGATAAGCCAGTAATGACCGTTGAGGGATCAGGCACACCGAGTGCCGACGAGAAGGCTAAGGCCAAAGCCTCTGGCAAAGAAGTTGTTGTGTGCACTGATTGCCGAGAAGCTCTGGCTGCCGAGAAGGCTGGGAAAGGTGACGGGCCGTACTGCAAGATTCATCAGACAAAGGGCCACGATCTCCAGGAGTGCCATCAAGTTGAACAACTCGTCTAGAAGCAGATGGCTGAGTATGAGAAGCGTGATAAGGAGAAAGGTCAGAATGGCGTTGGCGGGAAGGGTCGAGGCGGCGAAGCAGGTCACCCCAGCAAGGCTCCTCGGAATCAAGGAAAACCCGCCAAAGGCCGTGAGAAGGAAGATTGCAATGATGGAAGTGATGGAGGGGATGAAGAGGAAACCAACAAGCAAGAATTCCAGAAGGCCACTGACTCCCTATGCATTGACGGGGGTGCATCTTTGCACTCCTCTCACCGCCAGCTTAAAGAGTGGGCGCTTGAAGTTAATGTCGTGGAGCCAGCGGTAGACTCTCGGAAGCTGCTCAAGTGGTCACGCACGCCCATCATCTTTGATGAAGAGGACCACCCTGACCGCACCACCGCGGTAAGGTTCTTGCCGCTGTTAGTCTCACCAACAATCCGCAACCTCAAAGTCACAAAGATGTTGGTTGATGGCGGGGCCAGGTTGAATCTGATTTCCCTGAAGGTCATTAGTAAACTCTAGATAGCAGAGGAAGAGCTCAAGGTCACGGGCATGTTTCAAGGAATCAACCCCAGCAAGAGTTGTCCTAAAGGAAGTATCACATTGCCAATGACATTTGGGGGGAGTTGAATTACCGGACTGAGAAGGTTGTGTTTGATGTGGTCGACCCCCCCAGCCGTACAACAGAATCCTTGGATGCCCAGCTTGGGCCAAATTCATGGCGGCATCCCACTATGCCTACAACACCTTGAAGATGCCAGGGCCGGTGGACATCATTTCCATTCCATCAGACAAGAAGGACGCAATCATTTGTGTGGACAAGATGTACCAGGACGCAGTCGCGGCAGAGGCCGCTGAAGCCATAGTTCCTGCCAAGGAAAGCAACGGGAAGAAGAAGGCTAGCAGGGACACCAGCAAGGAATCCAGGAAGCGTACCTCTTTGGAGTATGCTGCGCCTATTGATGACTTGCCGAAGAGTTCCAACAACAAAAGATCCAAGGCTGTTGCACCCCATGTGAAAAAGGTCCCGACGGGGCTGGCTGGCGCTGATGGTACTTTCACTATTAGTGCCACCCTTGATGACACATAGGAAAGCGCGCTTGTTGCCTTCCTGTGGGAGAATATCAATGTGTTTTCCTGGCAACCACCTGATATCCCTGATGTTCCCAGGGAGGTAATCGAGCACCACCTTGCTTTCTGCTCACATGCCCGACCCGTCAAGCAGAAAGTTTGGAAGCAAGCCTTGGAGCGGAAGCAGTTCATTGCCGAGGAAATCAAGAAACTTGAGGCAGCAGGTTTGGTCAGAGGAGTACTACATCCAACATGGTTAGCAAACCCAGTGGTTGTGTGCAAGGCTAATGGGAAATGGACGCTTTGCATAGATTTCACGAATTTGAGCAAGGCATGCCCGAAGGACCCCTTTCCCTTGCCGTGCATTGACCAGATTGTGGATCCACTTCCATCTCTGATTTGCTCTCTTTTCTGGATGCATACTATGGATATTACCAAATCTTTATGTCCAAGGAAGGTGAAGAGAAGTCCTCATTCATCACCCCATGTGGCACATACTGCTTCATGCGAATGCCTTTCAGGTTGAAGAGTGCTGGATCCACTTTTGCAAGAGCAGTCCAGATTGGTTTTAAATCACACATGCACAGGAATATTGAAGCTTACATGGATGATACTATGGTCAAGACCAAGGACAGATCGACCCTCATCCAGGACTTAGAAGAGACGTTTGCTAATCTGCGCAAGATCAACTTGAAGTTGAACCCAGAGAAGTGTGTGTTTGGTGTTCCCTCCGGCAAGCTACTTGTTTTGTTTGTGCCCATTGCGGGATAGAAGCCAACCCCGATAAGATCAAGGTTATTGAGCAAATTCAGGCACCTAAGATAGTTAAGGATGTGAGGCGTTTGATAGGGTGCGTTGCTGCGCTTAGCAGATTCATCTCCAAGTCTGCCGAGCGCGCCTTGCCATTCTCCAAAATCTTGAAGAAGGCGGGACCCATGAAGTGGACTCCGGAAGCAGACACAACACTGCAAGATTTGAAGACCTACTTGTCTTATGTGCCCACTTTGGTTGCTCCCAAACCACAAGAGCCATTGCTGTTATACCTAGCGGGAACTAATCAAGTGGTTAGTAAAGCACTAGTGGCGCATCGGGATGTGGAAGAGGCAGCAGCCTCAGCCAATTTCCCTTCCGGGGGAGAGAGTGAGCATAGCCCAGCAAGGCCAGACATGGATCAAGATAAAGGAGAGCACGACAGCGGAGGCAACCCAAAGGATGCAGCAAGGAAGAAAGTGGTGCAGCGCCCAGTATACTTTGTTAGCTCCCTATTGCAGGGGGCTCGATCCAGGTCCTCTGGTGTGCAAAAGTTGATTTTTGGCCTTGTCATGGCCTCAAGGAAACTGTGCCACTACTTCCAAGCACACGAGATCACAGTTGTCACCCACTTCCCTTTTCAAAGGATACTCCGAAACCCTAAGGCTACCGACAGAATAGTGGAGTAGGCATTGGAGTTATCCAGCTTTGGCCCGAAGTTTGAAAGCACATCAACAATTCAGAGCAGAGCATTGACAGAGTTTATTGCATAATGGATGCCAACCTTGATGAAGAGGTACTTGAGACAATTATTCCCGGCAAGGAAGCACCCCAAGAATGGATAATGTATTCCGATGGTGCCTTCTCCCTACAAGGTGCGGGGGCTGGTGTGCTTCTCATTGCTCCCACTGGAGATCACCTTAAGTATGTTGTCCAGATGAATTTTCCCCTGGAGGAGGCGAGCAACAATACTGCAGAGTATGAAGGGCTCCTTGCTGGGCTCAGGATTACAACAGAATTGGGGATCAAGAAGCTGATCATTTGAGGAGATTCACAACTTGTGGTGAGAAAAGTCAACAAGGATTACCAAAGTCCATTGATGGAGTCATGCGTTGAGGAAGTGAGAAGACTGGAGGAGCGCTTTGACGGATTGCCAACAAAGCACGTACCCCATGCGGAAAACAACATTGTTGATCATCTGTGAAAGTGCACTGCGCAGAAGCTTCCAGTGGAACCAGGAAATTTTGTTCTCCACCTTACTCAGCCCACCGTATCCCCGGCAACAATGGCCCGGAAGAGAAGGAAACTGGACTCCGGCAAGCCTCTCCCGGTAGAGCCTCCCAGGGCTCCCGGCAGAGAGCTTGACGGGAACAACTCCCCTTCAGCTGCTGAGCTACCCCCTCCCACTAGACCAGCGGTCCTCATGGTCAAGGGTTGCACTCCCACGAAGGAGGAGGTGCCGCTAGTCCTTGTTGCCGATCCCAGGCTCCAACTTGGGCACGACACATAGTTCATTTCCTCCAAACCGGAGAACTTCCCAAAGATCAAGAAGAAGCTGAAAGAGTAGCCCGGAGGGCCAGTATGTATCAGTTCGTCGATGACACACTATATAGAAGAAGGCCCAACGGTGTGAAATTGAAGTGCATTTGCCGGGAAGAAGGAAAGGAACTGCTGGCAGAAATACACAAAGGCATGTGCGGCTCCCACATTGGATCGAGGGCTTTGGTTGGGAAGGCATTCCGGCAAGGACTCTATTGGCCCACAACCCTCCAAGATGCGGTCGAGCTAGTCACCAAATGTGAAGCCTGCTAGTTCCATTCCAAGAACATCCATCTGCCTGTCCAAGCTCTTCAGACAATCCCTTTGTCATGGCCGTTTTCGGTCTGGGGGCTCGATATCCTCAGCCCTTTCCCCCGTGCTGTCGAGGGCTTTGAATTCTTGTTCATTGCAATCGACAAGTTTACAAAGTGGCCGGAAGTAGAAGCCGTGAGAAAGGTGACTGCTTAGTCAGCTATCAAGTTCTTGAAAGAATTGGTGTGCTGCTTCGGGGTCCCTGCCCGGATCATCACTGACAACGGCACCCAATTCACGAGTCGCGCCTTCATGCAATATGTTCATGCCCTCGGATGCAAGATCTCATTTGCTTCTTTTGCACATCCCAGAAGCAATGGGCAAGCTGAGAGGGCAAATGGTGAAGCATTGCGAGGACTCAAGACAAGAACATTTGATAAGCTGCAGAAGTGTGGCAGGCGATGATCGACGAGCTGGTGGTGGTTCTTTGGTCCCTCAGAACGACACCAAATTGACCTACCGGGCATACTCCCTTCGCCCTAGTCTATGGGGCAGAAGTAGTTATCCCCACGGAACTCATTTATGGGTCACCTCGAGTTCTTGCCTACGATGAAGTAGCGCAGGAACAACACCGGTGTGACGATGCTGTGCTTCTCAAGGAGAACCATCTCCGGGCTGCTACGCATGCTGCACACTACTAGCAAGCCCTGCGTCGCTATCACGGCCACAGGGTTGATGCCCGGTGTTTTGAGGAAGGCGACCTTGTCCTTAGGCGCGTTCAGTCCGCCAAGGGTACAAACAACTTGACACCGAAGTGGGAAGGCCCTTACCGGGTAGTACGAGTAACCAGACCTGGCGCAATCCATCTGGAGATCGGAGATGGCATTCAATTGCAAAACTCATGGAATATTGAGCCTACGTTGCGATCTCCGACAAGCCAAACAGATAAGTTCTTCCTCTTATCTGTACATGTTCTGTAAGTAAGGACATGTGCATAAGAAACCCTCGCTGCCTTTCAAAACTTAGGTGCTCCCATCCCTGACTCGAACATTGCTTCGGTGAGGATGGTCGCAGTGGCCTTTGACGAAAAAGGACTGGCGGGGTGCTGGTCCCTCTTCAAGATCTGTTCCCGGTAGGCCTAACTCCATGGGAACAAAACTAAGCGTACCGGAAGGATAGCCTGCCGGGGAAACTTGTTTACTTAAAAGTATAGAGGCATCCCACACTAGTACGTGTCGATGCTATACAAACGGTTTTTAACCCCTTTCCGCGACGACATTTGGAATCGTCGCCAAGTAAGTGTGGGCGATAGGGGGGTCCTTCCCACACGACCCAGAAACAGTCAGGGATAGGGAGCCAAGATGCATATACAATACTCCTACTCATTTCTTCTCGCATTGCCATCGCAGTTGGTATTCTGTGGCGCTACGTTTATGATGCATGACCCATCACAAATGGTTCACTATTATAGAATGTGTATGATAAGCATACAATCACACACATTCGCTTGTCCCAAACCGTATGCGATAACTAATTAAGAAGATTAGCTAATCATCGTACGAGTGTCAGATAGGATTACAAAACATCGGACCGTCGTAACATCGTCGTACAGGACAACTATGACACACGCTATTCTGTGGTGCAACGTTTATGATGCAAACTTCATCAGAAATAGTTCATGGTTGCGAATCATGTATGATAAGGCAACTATCACAAACGTGTAGTTCTTCTATGACCAAACGTTTGCGATGTGCACAACATCACAAATAGTCCATAATTTCGAAGCGTGTGTGATAAGGTGACTATCACAAACATTTAATAAGAAAGAACTATGTGCGATGCTGTTGTTAATCACACGTGTTTTTTCTTGGCTGATCGTGTGTGCAGTGGAGATTGATCGCACCCGTAGCAGATCCTAGAAATGTGTCTGATCTCAACGTCTATCACAGATGTTTTGCTTTCGCCAACCATGTGCAGTGTAATCCCTAATTAATCCCTAATTTAAAAATCACATGTTTTGAATTTGATAGTAGGCTTATTTCATATGCAACCATGTTTATTACAAATATAGGTTCAACCACGAATGCATAATCCGATGCACAGGTACGTATACTAAAGAACTACAGAAGCACCAAGTAAAGAATGATGAACCACAGTTTTACTAAAGACTCTAAAGAGAGAAGCGAAAGACATTCTGGTTGCTGGAGAAGGTAAAGAGGAATGCCCATATTGTGCCCTCCTCCATGCATAATGCGCGCACGACTCTAGGCCAACCCCTTCTGATGACTGCCCATTCATCCTTCACTGTCTTCATTACGACTTCTTGATGCTCATTGTAGTCTGGATGAAATACTTTAACCTTCATTGTGTGTCCACCAATCATGTACTTTGCGAGGTAATCCTGAGTGAACTGCTTCAGGAACCAATGCGAATGAAAAAGATTTAGACTTTGTTGTCTAACAACTCATTATGGGCAGTAAAAAGAGAAGGCTGCAGAGTTTGTAGTTACCATCCTACAGCTCACCGTTGTGTTAAATAGAGCATAAACAAATAATTTGGTTACCACCATTCGTATATTTTTGCTAATAATCCTTATCAGTTTCCCCACTTGATGCTTGTTCATGAATATCTCATCGCCCCATACGCAAAAAGGGTTGATGTGTGGATCCTTGCCAAGGGCATATGTACCTACAAGCAACAATTCAATATTAGAAGCTAACAAGTGTCCAGGCCTAGATCTATATGCACTACATTATGGAACAACGGGGGGAATACAAGCCGAGGGATGAAGCTAACCTGAGCGGAAAACGGTGGCCACTCCCGTTGTTGTCCTACATAAGTTGTGGAAAGGCATGATAAGTACAACAACCTAAACATCAAAAAAATATAGCAAAGGTAAACAACATCATCTCCAAATGATAGCTTGAATGTGTTGCTTTCAGCATGCTGTTAAAGCATATATAAAATGGAAGGCAATGTTACCGACAGCAGGCTTAACAGCCATCAAATATTGCAATTCAAACTGGTATTGTTGAAAATGAATAGAACATAGGTAATGCTTAAACATCACACTAGATAAATGTGTAAAACTGAAATAAAGGGCATGTGTTAACTACACTAGGCATAACTCGAACCAAATATAGTCGTTCAAGCTGGAATTGATGTAGTCGAGCAGCACAGTTCCGACTTGCACATAATGAACAACACACAGTGAATGACTGAAATAAACAAGGCATGAATGATCAGTATAACAACCAAATATAGCCATTAAAAACTGGACAGATTCTCAATGCAACCAACCTAACAAGCAAATACAGATAAACAAGGCATATGCTTGAAAACTGGACAAATGGTCACTGCAACCAACCTACCAAGAAAATATAGATAAACAAGGCATCTACTTGAAAACTGGACAAATGCTAAAAAAAGCAACCTAACAACCAAATATAGATAAAAAGGCATCTGCTTGATAACTAGACAAATGCTCACTGCAACCAAACTACGAACCAAATACATATAAATAAGGCATCGACTCGA
Organism: Triticum dicoccoides; assembly: GCF_002162155.2. Lineage (NCBI taxonomy): Eukaryota > Viridiplantae > Streptophyta > Magnoliopsida > Poales > Poaceae > Triticum > Triticum dicoccoides. The sequence goes on along the minus strand of NC_041386.1, from coordinate 382,747,387 downwards.
TAGCTGGAAAATGCTCATTGCAACAAACCTAACAACCAAACACACATAAACAAGACATCTACTCACTATAAACAACCAAATATAGCCATTCATGAAACTGAAGTGGACAATTCATACTTAAGCATCACATAGCACTATTGAACAATACATTTTTGCATAACTGAAATTATTAAACAAGACACAGTTATAGCACCGCACGACAAATGCTACTACCATAAAGGGTATGGGTTGGCAAGCTAGAAAAGGTAAGATTTTTTGATAGGATGTTGCCTCACATTTCGTGGACTGGATCCTTCCAGTTGGAAGAGCACAGACCCATGGTGCGCTCTCTAGTGTCACAGATGGGCTGTTTCACCTTGGAAGAACCTTTGTGGGTGCCCTCCTCATGGTCGTGGTCGTGGTCGATGAGATCTGACTTGCAATTGAGGATCCCAAGCCGCCCCTGTAGATCATGTCCTTCAAAAATGACAAAATGGGCTTGATGGCCTATAAGGATCGCAAATCCTTGACTGCTTGGCGGAGGAGATCAGCGACAGGGCCGCCGAAGAGATCGACGGCGGTTGAACCAGAGGGGTTGGGGATGGACCACGTAACCTGTGACATGGCCCGCGTGAAGTTGTTGCTGTCGACGAGCTTGATGTCGTAGCCAGTTTTCCTGAGATACAGTAGTACGCAAGCTCGCTGACATGAAGCCTTTGGCATGTCAACATAGTCAACGTCTGCGCCGGCTTCCGTGGTGACATGTTGCTCCAGGATCGAAGAGTCGGCGAGAACGGCGACCACCACGCAAACGTCCTCCAGAGAGGCCATGATAAACCTCTTCTTGGTCGAACGCTCATCGGGCTCCCCGGGATACGTGGTTGAGCTTAGGCTGCGGTATTCGGGAGCAGGGGATGTGGATCTGGCAGGGAGGGACACCGCATGCCTCATCAAGAAACTCAGGGGAGTGGGACGACGGTATGGGAATCGCTGGGTAACCTGAACTTTATTATCTAAGCTACAAGGAATGCGCAGATCGGCATGGGTTGGCGGAGGCGCCGGCACCGGCCGCGAGCTAGGGTTCGAGGGGACAGGGGGCTGGGTGGGGGACTATGGAGGGGGGATGGTGGTGTTTGAGGATACGCCGCAACTACTGAAAATTCTAGTAATGGTGGGTGGAGATGGTGGTGGACGAGCGAGGGCGACGGTTCAAATGCCTCGGCTACTACAATTTTACTACAAGGTCGGTGCTGCAGGAGTGTGGGATGCGGTTGAAGTACGACAGCTACTAAAATTTGGGTAAAGGAATTGATGCGGGGCGGGAGTGCCCAAGATCGCGCACGGTCCAATAAGAATATGTGTGTATGATAATAAGGAAAAGTGGCGGAACCGCCGATTTTTGCAATGCTCAAGGCGGGTAGTTTTTTTTATATTTCTATCTAGCTGTTCTATCGCACTCGGTTCATCCTAATTTCTAAATAAACTTACCCGCCTTTAGCTTGCGCGGTCATGGTGATTTTACAGCGCACTTGCATCGCACACGGTTAAGCTAGTACCTCCACCATTTGCTCGCGCTTGCGTAGTCGTGGTGATTTTACAGCAAAAAATAACCTATAAAAACATAGTCTACAAATTAGCAAAACAAGGATCCCAAGGTTTATATAATCAGCATGTCAGGTCATTATAGAGATAAGGTAACTATAGAGATATTTATCTCTTTAATGACCGTGTCATGGCGATTAAATGAATCTTGAGATATGTAACTTCCCACCGGGTCACCCATCCTCGAACTACTCCAGCCTAAGCACGCTTAACTTCTGCGTTCTATTCGACTAGGATACGTATTGGAAGCGACACCTTGTTGATAGGAATTGCCAACTTGCCTTTAGGGAGTTTCATGCTGGTCACCCTATGGGACCTACTCCCTCATATCACGCACATTTGTGCTTTTAGAAACTGTGTGTGATATTTACATGGCTGGTGTGTCGCTGTCTAGCCTTCAATGAGCACTGACACTAGTAGCGGGAAACCGATGGGAGAAGAGGCGGGAAACCAATGAGAGGAGTGGTGGGAAACGGTAGCCTGTTTAGAAAATGTAGTAGAGAGGGACGCGTGAGCTAGAATGACACATGCGCATAGTGCTTACCCACGTACTGCATTTGTTGTCAAAAGGGCTGAGGGTTGTCGTTCGATCTGGGAGCATCTAACGGTGCAGACGTATGATCCTTGGGGTTTGGGTTCTGGCCAATCAGAACACATGACTCAGATCACACGCGCGGCAGGGGGGAACGGGGGGTGTCTCGGCCACGGTTTGGTAGGCACATGGCTTTCATGAGTGAATCGTGTGCTATTTGAAAACATTTCGTGAGAAGAATCTCGGTTTTTAAATATCAGTAAATCCAAAACTCACCCGAAAATCATGAAACTTGGCATGGTGTCACGACATGGCACATATATGTCGAGGAATTTTTTTCATCCATTTTGGCGCAAGTTTTATTAGAAGCCTCTTACAAACCGGAGCTTCTCTCAAAGAAGCCTCGTGGTCCAATTGGGAAACGTGTCCCCCTTGTGGGGAAAATGATAATCACTGCCTCTTTTTGCCTTGTATTTTATTCTACCGGCAATATGGAACGACAAGATATCCGTGCTAAAATTTAAACTTATTCAGGGTTCGTTTGGCCTTTTTATACACTAATTGAGTTTCCTAGGCATTTAATGTCCATAATTCAAATCTGAACTACAAATACATGCTCCAGTTCACCAAAATGGCTAGAAAAATTATACATGTGTCATTGGGTGCATGTTTAGGTCCCATGCTAGGAATGGGAACGAATTACAACCGTACCGGCATCCTGGCTCATCCTTAGACATTTGGAATCTCGGTCTTGAAATCCCCGTAAATCCTAAACTCACCAGAAAGTCATGAAAGTAGGCATGGTGTCATGTTATGGCACATATATGTCGTGGTAAAAATATTGTCCAATTTGGGCCAAGCTTTATTACAAACCTCTTACAAATCGAATCTTCTCTCAAAGAAGCCTCATGGTTCCGATAGGGAAACGTGTTCCCCTTGTTGTTGAAACATAATCACTGCCTCTTTCCGCCTTGTATTTTCTTCTACGGGCAACATTGAATGTCAGGATATCCATGCTGCAATTTAAACTTATTCAGGGTTCGTTCATCCTTTTTATACACTAATAGAGTTTCCTAGGCATATTTAATGTCCATAATTCAAATCTGAACAACAAATACATGCTCCAGTTCACCAGAATGGCTAGAAAAATTATACATGTGTCCTTGGGTGCATGTTAGGTCTCATTGAAGTAATGGGAACAAATTACAACCGTACCGGCGTCTTGGCTCGTCCTCAAACACTTAGAATCTCGGTTTTTAAATCCCCGTAAATCCTAAACTCACCAAAAAGTCATGAAAGTTGGCATGGTGTCACGTCATGGCGCATATATGTCGTGGTAAAAACATTGTCCAATTTGGGCCAAGCTTTATTACACACCTCTTACAAACTGTAGCTTCCCTCAAAGAAGCCTCATGGTTCCGATAGGGAAACGTGTTCCCCTTGTGGTGAAACGTAATCACTGCCTCTTTTCGCCTTGTATTTTGTTCTATGGGCAACATGGAACGACAGGATATCCATGATGAAATTTAAACTGATTGAGGGTTCGTTTGGCCTTTTTGTACACTACTTGAGTTTCCTAGGCATTTAATGTCCATAATTCAAATCTAAACTACAAATACATGCTCTAGTTCACCAAAATGGCTAGAAAAATTATACATGTGTCCTTGGGTGCATGTTTAGGTCCCATGCCAGGAATGGGAATGAATTACAACCGTACCAGCGTCCTGGCTCGTCCTCAAACATTTGGAATCTCGGTTTTTAAATCCCCATACATCCAAAACTCATCATAAAGTCATCAAAGGTGGCATGGTGTCACGTCATGGCACATATATGTCATGGTAAAAACATTGCCAATTTGGGCCAAGCTTTATTACAAACCTCTTACAAACTGGAGCTTCTCTCAAAGAAGCCTCGTGGTTCAGATAGGGAAATGTGTTCCCCTTGTGGTGAAACGTAATCGCTCCCTCTTTTCGCCTTGTATTTTCTTCTACGGGCAACATCGAACAACATGATATCCATGCTGAAATTTAAACGGATTGAGGGTTAGTTTGGCCTTTTATACAATAATTGAGTTTCCTAGGCATTTAATGTCCATAATTCAAATATGAACTACAAATACATGCTCAAGTTCACCAAAATGGATAGAAAAATTGTAGATGTGTCCTTGGGTGCATGTTTAGGTACCATACCAGGAATGGGAATGAATTACAATCGTACCGGCATCCTGGCTCATCCTCAAACATTTGGAATCTTGGTTTTTAAATCCCCATAAATCCAAAACTCACCAGAAGTCATCAAAGGTGGCATGGTGTCACGTCATGGCACATATATGTCGTGCTAAAATGTTGCCAATTTGGGCCAAGCTTTATTAGAAACCTCTTACAAACCGGAGCCTATCGCAAGAATCCTCGTGGTTTCGATAGGGAAACGTGTCCCCTTGTGGGCCAAATGATAATCGCTCCCTCTTCTAGCCTCGTATTTTCTTATACACGCAACATGGAACAACGGGAGATTCACGCTAAACTTTGAAATTATTCAGGCTTCGTTTGACCCTTTTTATTCATTAATTAAGTCTTCTAGGCATTTAATGTCCATAATTCAAATCCGAACTACAAATACATGCTCCAGTGCACCAAAATGGCTAGAAAAAACGTACATGTGTCCTTGGGGTGCATGCTTAGATCCCATGGAACGAATGAGAATGAATTCAACCGTCTCGCCGTCCTGCCTTGGCCACAAACATTGCGAATCTCGGTTTTTAAATCTCTGTAAATCCAAAACTCTCCAGGAAATCATGAAACTTGGCAGGGTATCACTACATGGTACATATAATTATCCAATTTGGGCGAAGCGATATTACAAGCCTTTTACAAACCGAAGCTTCTTGCAACCCTCGTGTTTCGGTGGGCGGAATGCTAATTACTGCCTCTTCTCGCCTTGAACTTTGTTTTCTACAGGCAACGTAGAATAACAAGAGTGTCGTGCTGAAATTTGAAACTGTTCAGGGTTCGTTTGGCCATTGTATATATTACTAATTAAGTTTTCTATGCATTTAATGTAGTCCATAATTCAAATTTGAACTACAAGCACATGCTCCAGTGAAGCAAAATGGGTGGGAAATCGTACATGTGTCATTGGGTGCATGTTTAGGTATCATTTAAGGAATGGGAATGAATTACAAACTTGTTGTCGTCCTGAAACATTTAGAATCTCAGTTTTTAAATCCCATTAAATAAAAACTCACCCAAAAAACATGAAACTTGGCATGGTTTCATGACATGTCACGTATATATCGTGGTAAAAAATCGTCTAGTTTGAGAAGAGGCGCACACATTAGTAGCCAATGAAGTCCTTTTTGAAACAAAAAGGTGACACGTTAATATCGCAAACGACTGTATTATATGAACCGTGTAAAAATTTAACCATACTCGGTGGCGTGCGTGCAGCTATTTGATTAGACGGGAGGAGCGCGAGAAGTCTGCCATGCAGGCTTGATGGGACATGTGCGACCAGTTCACCGCACAGGCTCGACGGGACACATGCATCATGTCCACCTCGCGGGATCGATGGGACATGTGCGAGCAGCAAGGCCGCCCATGCTCACCGGGAAGCGAGCTCTTTGACCTCCATGCACCAGCCGCCGCCCGCCTCACTCACAACTTCTCCATTAATGGGTTAATTAAAGCACCTGGACGGAGGGTGTTTGCTTGTGATCCCATGGTAGCATTTGCTTTGTTCATGTTTTCAACTTGTATTCCGGCCTTACTTAATTTGCCACATAGGGCAACGGATAATACGACCACACATAAAATGGCAACGGATAATACGACGACAAATTTACAATGGCACAGATAATAATTGTCTTACATATTTTGGATAATTTAAAATGCCACATGCGGCAAAGGAGAAGAAGGAAATCGCAGACAACGATCTGGATCACTACTATCTCTACTCGTCGATGGATCACCGGGCGATGACATCCTCCAGCTCCTTCTTCAATTCCTCATGACTTTGCTTGAAAGCAACCACAAATTCCTCCACCTCCTGCTCGCGCTCGATCCGGAGCTTCCTCAAGACACCCATCAGTTTCTCGATGACCGCTGTCAGCGTCATCCCCGAGGCACTGCTCTGCTCATGCAGCATCTTCCAGCCGGTGACCTCCTCCTCCTCAGCAAGCGCCATGAGGAGCTTTGCATTGTCACCCATGAGTTGCTCGACGAGGCCGATCGCCTTGTCAACCGACGCATCGCTGATCTCGAGCAACTTCATCAAGCCGTCGACTAGCTCCTGCTGCTTAATGAGGCCAGCGAGAATGTCATCGTCACCGGCCAAGGACTTCAGCAACGCTAGCTCGCCGTGATCGCCGATGCGGCGAGTGCGCTTGCGAGATCCCTCGCGTGCCCGTGAGAGCTTGTTCGAGGGCTCTGCAGCGTGCCGGGACATCTTTGTTGCGGCTGCCGCTTCGCGGCGAGACCTCTCTAGTGTTTCTACGGCCTTGGTCTTTGTTGCCTGGTTATATGTCCACCCGAAATCCTACCGGTCATGGCGGAATGACTTGACAGGAAAGACCAGTTTCGTGGGTGATGAGGAGAGGAACTGTGAAGTAATTCTCGAGTGGGTAGTTTTTATAGCCCGGTGCTAAGTGTGAACACATATTAGTTTGATCGGTGTGAACACATATTAGTTTGATCTGTGTGAACATATTTGCAATTACTTATTGCATTGTAATCTGCAATGTGACGAGAAACAAAGTCAAAATCTATTGATGGTTCTGGGCCTACAAAGCCCTGTTTCTGTCGTTTTGCCTCATCGCAAACAGTTCTTTTGGATCAACTGTATGCCACGCATCGAAAGCCCGAAACATGGGCCCTTGTTCTCGGATGTACGTGTATGTGTCTGCCCACTATCACACACGGTCATGATATAACCATCATTCCTATGGATGTGTCGTGGCGTCTCCCACGGGGTGCCAGAAGGTTGACCACGTGGTTGTTCTCTCTGGCGTCCCTGCGTGCGCTATGCTCACTGTTGAGGCAAATTTACAATGGCAATGGTTAATAGTTGTCTTACATATTCAGGATAATTTAAATGCCACATGCGGCAAAGCATAAAGCACTCATGACATACTTATGCATACAATTATAAGAACATATAGGCTAAAAGGCTGAGCCAGCGGCCTTCCGATGACGGTCTTCTCATACTCCATGATCAGCATATCACCCTTGCGGCTGTTTATTATGTGTAACTTACTAATCATCGCACACGAGTACTCGCAGACGCATCGTGTGTGATACTCCTAGCCACTGCAAGCAACTAGTTCGCATTTTCCAAAGTTTTTTGTACAAACATAATTGCACCCAAACTTACTGTAGTAATCGTCTGTGTTTAAATTTCTCATCGCAAATAGTTCATCCGAGTGGGCTGTTTGGTGCGTATCACACAAGTCTGGTTTACATAAATCATTTGTGTTCTTTTGACACATCGCAAATGCCACATATCACACACATCTTGTGAAGATGAACTGTTTTTGTTCTCTTGCCTAATTGAAAATAGTTTGTCCGACTGAACCGTATGATTTATATCACACACACCTTGTTCTGGCTGTCAGTTTCTGTTGCATTCCCTGATAGCAAACAGTTCATCAGAGCAAACTGTATGCCGTATATCACACACACATTGATATGGCTTCCCATTTTTGTTGTTCTTCCTCATCACAAACAGTTCTGCTGGATCAACCATATGCCCAGCATCGCACACATAACTAAAATCTGAACCGTGTTTGATGTCTCTGCCATCGCGTTTTGCATCTTTTTTGACGGGTTTTTACATCCCCGTTTGCGATTAATGCATCGCACATAGTTTCATTAAAGGGTCTCTGAACGTAGTGTCGTGTTAGCAGCATACTGCAGTAGTGCCACCTCTGCATGGACATACTACATGCATGAGTTCTCGGCAAGGTTTACCTTTTTCATTAATGTGCTGATCAAATAAGTACAGACCTTATAGGACTCAAACATGGATTAAAGATATTACATAATTTGAACTCAAATTTGGCTAGTGCCTACAGATTTATGATTGAGAAAAGATAAGTGCCCCGTAATATCCTCTTTTCGCTCTTTATCCACTAGGTATTGCGGTGGGAAGATGAGAGGACTAAAGGAACACCCAAGCAGGAGCCCATCCCGATCCCATCATGGCCTGCCGGGCGCAGCCTGACAAGATCGGGAGTGCTGAGGCTGTGAAGGAGGGGCACGGGGAGCAGCTCGGTGGTGCCCTAGTCACCACCTCCAGGACTAGCAAGAAGCCCTCGCACAAGCACCGGTGGGAGGAACCACCAAAGCTCAGCTGGAAGACTGTTGGAGGGGGGGCGAAGGCACCAAGGGAACATTCCTCCACAGGTATCACCCGAAGAGACTGGTGATGATGGTGTCGGGGAGGGAGGGGAAGTGTGGAAAGACAAGGCGGCAGGTCGCCAATAGGAGACGAAGGCGTTGGTGCCATCATACTCTGACCTGACGCCCTGCTACCCGCCTTCTCTGTCTTCCCTTGATTTCTCTCCATCACCACCACTCCAGGGAGACATGGACCCCCGGCACGTCGCCTTCCCCGAAGAAGAGGCCGACAGCTAAGACGGCCAGGGCACTTGCAGAGCACCGGTCCCCACCTTGGCGGGCAAGAAGACGCCCCTTTCTCCAGCGCTGGCCCCGGTTCCGCTGGAAGGAGCAGCGCTGGGATTACCAACAATCCCGAGCCTTCCATCCCGGACGGGCATTGGAGGCTCCAAGAACCTGGTCGCCAGGCCGACGAGCTGCAGTGGCTCGTGGCAAGACCCAACGCTCTCCACCAGACGGCCGACCAGGGCAGAGGAAGTAAGCATTCCACTACAATGGGAAAGCTTGATATCTCCCGCACCACGAATGGCTCGCCCACCAGACCTCCTCCGGGCCCGGACCAGAGTCACTCCCCAAGCATCAACACAAGCATTCGACATCACCAACCCCAAGCTAGGGCCCGGGGCCTGGCCCCAAGCTCTCCCGTTCAACATAGCTAGAAGAAAGTAGAGGATGGAGGAGGAGAGGTATATGGATGAATACTCCCACTCCCCTCACCCCTCCTTTTATAGGCGGGCTAGGACTAGGGGCTGACCCCCCAGCGAGTAATCGCCGTCCTCCTCCACCAATCCTAGAAGACCGGGCCCCTACCTTGATGCTCTCCAGCACCACGCGCATCCATTACCTACCCCACTCAATGCATGTTGCATACATGGCCAAGGATAAGGGCGTGGTGGGAAGATTGAATTGGCAGATACTCGCCCGTGCGTTAAAGCTATTCATGGGCCATTACAAGAGTGACCCCACTACAATTGGCGTTACGCGACACACGGGAGAACATGAAACTGACATGGGCTCAGGATAATGAAGACGCAAAGATCTCAAAAGGGCGAGCCACCACTATGCTCCTGCCTGTGCACTGGTTAGGGCCTACCCTGACGATGCTCGGTGGCGCATTCGGGCCAGGCCCAGGGGCTTCTGTCCTTGCAACAAACCCTACGTTCGTTGCCCAGACTGTGCACAGGTGTAACACCCCGGATGTAATTTACCTTATATGTATCCCAACTCTTGCCGTTTCTGGCGCTAAGTTATTTTATTTCCTCGGTTTCGGGTTTTTGTCTCTGTTTGTTGTTCCCTTTGTCATGCATCTCATATGATGTCATCATGTGCATTGCATTTGCATACGTGTTCGTCTCATGCATCCGAGCATTTTCCCCGTTGTCCGTTTTGCATTCCGGCGCTCCTATGTCACCCGGTGGTCCTTTCTACCTCTTTTCGTGTGTGGGGGTTAAACATTTCCGGATTGGACCGAGACTTGCCAAGCAGCCTTGGTTTACCACCGGTAGACCGCCTGTCAAGTTTCGTGCCATTTGGACTTCGTTTGATACTCCTACGGTTAACCGAGGGACCAAGAAAGCCTCGTTTGTGTTGCAGCCCAACACCCTTCCAATTTAGCCCAAAACCCACCAAAACCTCTCCCATCGTCTAGAGCGTTCGATCACGATCGCGTGGCCGCAAACCGCTCCTCATTCTGAGCTTCCTAGCTCCCTCTATGCCTATAAATAGCTCCTCCAAAAATCTCGGGTCTCGTTCCACCCTAACCCTAGAAAAACTCCACCCGGCGCCGCCGGACAAAAATCCACGCGTCGGACGTGTCTGCCCGGCTCCGCCGGACAAATCATGCCGCGCTACGCATCCCGGGCCGGTCCCCACTTCCCCGCCGACGCCCGCGGCCCGCCGAAGCCCGGGGAGGGCCCCCGCGGCCCGATACTCCGCCGTTCGCGCCTAGGCAGAGAGCCGCCCGGCTCTCTCTTCTCCGGCGGCCTAAGCCGCCCGACGCCGCCGTGCTCCATCGCCAGAGCCGCCCGGAGCCGCTGCGCTCGCCTCGCCTCTTCCTCCGCCGCCCGGCCGCCGACATCGCCCCGCGCGCCGCCGCCAAGCGCCGCCCTCCGCCGCTTCTCGCTCCAACCGGCGAGCCGCTCCGGCGAGCTCCCCTCCGGATCCGGCAAAGCCTCAAGTCCGGCGACCTCCGACCTCCACCTCCGGTGAACCTCGGAAATCATGCTCCGGTGAACAGTGCACTCACCAGATCCATATCCAGATCGGGAGTCGGTTGACTTTCCCCTCTCCCCTTATTTTTTTGCAATCTTCATCATGTCGTATCTCCGCATTCGTAGCTCCAATTTGCGCGTGTAGCATATCAAAATGTTCGTCTCGACGAGTACATCATTTCAACTCATTGCATCATTTTCTTTTGAGCTCATCTTGATACCAGAAATGCTGTTGGAAGAGGGCTATGTGGTAAATTTGCCAGATCTGTTTCATCAAATAGATATTTGTCATTTTTGCCATGATTAATGTGTGCATGATATGCTCCTGACCTCTACATGTGTTTTGTTATATGCCATGCCATCTTTACAGAGGTACTTGCCACGTATTTTTGTGATATGTGTGGTGACTAGCACAAGCTTGCAAACTAGCGTAATCGGTAATGCTGATTTCAGGGACTTAGAATTTCACCAAGTCCTTGTTCTGTTTTTGTCGTTATGCCATATGTTCATGTTGTTTGCTAGTGATACGTGCCTCTTTTGAGGATGATCAGTAAGGATGATTTGCTAACATTGTGGTGCTCTATCAATCCATGTCTTTGTTTGCATTTATGGAGTACCCTAGCTTGAGTTAATCGAGCTCTACTTTTGCTATTTCGTAAATCCTGGCAGATTGTTGACATGTTAGCGATTTTGCCGAGGATGTTGCTATTGATCCGTGCATGCTATGTTATTATTCTTGCCATGTCTAGCTTCTATGACATGTATTATTAATGTGTGTATGCTTAGTTTGTCATGCCATGCTCTGTAGTGAGTGCATCGAGCTCGTAAACATGCCTACTCGTTAACTGTTTTGCATGCTCCAGTTTTTCACTAAGTCTGAGACCTGTTTATGTTTTTGCCATGTTCACATGCTTGCAATTGTATTTTCTGATCCCTTTTGGCTCAAGGTCACTAAGAAACTTTTGTTAAGTGCTTTGTGTAGCTTCATGCCATGCCTTGCTTTGCCATGTTAAGTTCCTGTAGCATGTACTTTTCATGCTCTAAAGTGTGCTTCCTGATGTTAAATTCCAGACTTGTGTTAATTTCACAAAGTCTGAAACATGTTGTCATTTGCATTTTTGCCATGCTTGTTTGAACCTGTTAATGGATGAATTAGCCGTAGCTCAGTGTTCAGCTTTTGTCAAGCATTATGAGTGCATCCCTGCCATGTATTTTGTTGTCATGTTTGAGTTTTGTAGCACATTTATCTTGTTGCATTTAGTTGGCTACTTGCTGATTATCGCAGACCGGTGCCATATTTGTTTTGCTTGCCATTTCCAAACCGTGCATCCGATTTCGGTGATCTTTATACCGATTTCAATCGAAATCACCTCACCTTTCCAGTGGCACTCTTGGATTTCCAAGTTGAGGCCAGGTTCAATCATTCCTTGTAAATCTTGCATATGCATCACATATCGCATCCCGCATATGCATCACATATGCATCACATATCGCATCACATATCACATATACCATCTTTGCATCATGTTGTTTGAGCATTGCACGTGGTTGATTGTGTTCCATTTGCTTGTTGTTCTTGTTTGGGTAGAGCCGGGAGACGAGTTTGTGAACGAGGAGCCCGTTGAGTTCGCTTACGAGGATCAAGTCAACTCTGAGAACTTTGTAGGCAAGATGATCATACCCTCAAAATCACTTCTATCTTTGCTTGCTAGATGCTCGCTCTTTTGCTATATCTATGCTATGATGCCTACCACTTTGTTATCATGCCTCCCAAATTGCCATGTCAAACCTCTAACCCACCATGTCCTAGCAAACCGTTGATTGGCTATGTTACCGCTTTGCTCAGCCCCTCTTATAGCATTGCTAGTTGCAGGTGAAGAGTGGAGATCGTTCCTTGTTGGAACATTGTTTATTGTTGGGATATCATTATATTATCTTGCTTATCTTAATGCATCTATATACTTGGTAAAGGGTGGAAGGCTCGGCCTTTTGCCTAGTGTTTTGTTCAACTCTTGCCGCCCTAGTTTCTGTCATATCGGTGTTATGTTCCCGGATTTTGCGTTCCTTACGCGGTTGGGTTATAATGGGAACCCCTTGACTGTTTGCCTTGAATAAAACCATTTGCCACCTAGCCTCTTTTTTCCTTGGGTTTTCGGAGCCCAAGGGTCATCTTTATTTAACCCCCCCGGGCCAGTGCTCCTCTGAGTGTTGGTCCAAACTAGAGCCCCTTGCAGCGCCACCTCGGGGAAACTCGAGGGCTGGTTTTAGTTGTATGGATTGCTTATCCGAGTGTTCCCTGAGAACGAGATATGTGCAGCTCCTATCGGGATTTGTCGGCACATTCGGGTGGTGTTGCTGGACTTGTTTTACCATTGTCGAGGATGTCTTGTAACCGGGATGCCGAGTCTGATCGGGTCTTCCCGCTAGAAGGAATATCCTTCATTGACCGTGAGAGCTTGTGATGGGCTAAGTTGGGACTCCCCTGCAGGGATTTGAACTTCTGAAAGTCGTGCCCGCGGTTATGGGCAGATGGGAATTTGTTAATGTCCGGTTGAGATAACATGAAACTTAACTTAATTAAAATGAATCAACCGCGTGTGTAACCGTGATGGTCTCCTCTCGGCGGAGTCCGGGAAGTGAACACGGTGTTGGAGTAATGCTTGACGTAGGTTGTTCTAGGATCACTTCTTGATCATTAGTTGTTCGACCGTGTTTTTGCCTTCTCTTCTCGCTCTCTTTTGCGTATGTTAGCCACCATATATGCTAGTCGCTTGCTGCAGCTCCACATATTACCTTGCCTTACCTATAAGCTTATATAGTCTTGATCGCGAGGGTGCGAGATTGCTGAGTCCCCGTGACTCATAGATTACTTCCAAACCAGATGCAGGGACCGATGATACCGTTCCAGACGATGCGCTTGAGCTCAAGTGGGAGTTCGATGAAGACTCTCGTTGTTACTATGTGTCTTTCCCAGATGATCAGTAGTGGTGCCCAGTTGGGGCGATCGGGGACCGTGTCGCATGTGGGGGTTGATCTTTTATTTTGGTACCGTAGTCGGACCATGAGTGTATTGGATGATTTCAATGTTATTCATGTATTTGTGTGACGTGGCGAGTGTAAGCCAACTATGTACCTTTTCCCCTTTTATCTATTTACATGGGTTGTTGTGAAGATTACCTTACTTGCGACATTGCTTTCAATGCGGTTATGCCTCTAAGTCGTGCTTTGACACGTAGGAGATATAGCCGCATCGAGGGCGTTACAACAGGCCTAAGGACAACTTTGCAGCACCCAAGATCAGACCAAGCACTAAGGATCAATCCTTTGAAGAATCATAGTGCAGATCAAGAAGACCAAGTGAAGCCAGAGAGACAAGATACTACCAAGGGAAAAACCTCCCTTGCCGGGTAGGCGAGCCTGGCGAGGTCGGGGTTACCCCAGAAGCAAGCCTCCAGATCGTCCCGACAGGCCTGCCTGGGCTTGCGAAGGCGAACTGCTCCACCGCATCACCTCACAGCGACACAAGTCATCGATCGGTGCGACGTCAAGCCCGTAAGTGACAAAGTGTCTGCTTCCTGCCACATGGTAGCCACTTCCTATGGAAAACACCTCCAAATGACACCCGTCCTAAGACGTGTCAAGCAAGCAGGTGTGAAGCTGGCAAAAACAGCCCGGCAAGGCTTTGTCGGGCACGCTGTGATGTGACACCAAGCAGCGCATTTAATGCACTCTGTCCGCCTGCAGAGTTAGATGTGATATTACTGTTTGCTATCTAATCAGTGTGTAAAAGACTGATTTGCCACTATGGTGACCCCTTGACCTATAAAAGGAGGCCCATGGCAACGGTAGAGAGGGTTCGGACCCTCGCATATTCATACGCGCATAGCTACTCTCGCACTGAGGCAACCCTGTCAGGAAAGAGCGTTGCCTTATCCACCATTATCCACCATCAATCCACTAAAGTAGGAGTAGGGTTTTACACCTCACGGTGGCCCGAACCTCGGTAAAACTGCCCGTGTGATCTCTGTCGTGCTGTGTTACGCTTCTCCACTATTTGTGCAACGTGCCCATCCCCCCGCTGAACTAAAATGGGCTCATGGCCCAATAGGTGGCCGTGGTTTCCCACGACACAACATGAATTACTCCAAAAATTGTAGTATTTAAAACAAGGAAAAAATTCTGTAGAGGAATATTATTAGGAATTACAAACTAGCATGATTAGATGTGGTATTGTTGAGGATAATGAAGCTATGCTTGCATGTTTTATGGGTGGATTTAATAGAGAGATTCAGACCGTTCTAGAGTATAAGGAGTATAATAATATCAGTCATTTATTCTATCTTGCTTGCAAAGCTAAACATGAAGTGCAGGATCGACAGACATTGGCGCGAACTAATTTTTTTGCAGGTCGGTCTTCATCATGGACACCACGTACATCCTCTACTTCCACACATCCTACAGCTGCACCGCTGACTTCGGCCGCCAATTCCATCAGAGATACAAGAGAATAGGCACCACCACCACCATCTGCTAGGAGCACACCTTATGGTCCCACACAGAGCTCTTCTTCATCCATGGCATCAACAAGGAAAACACATTAGATTATATGTCATTGTTGCAAGGGTGGAGGTCACTATCCGAGCAAATGTCCATCTCCGCGTGTGATGATTGTTACTGGGGATGGTGTATGAGTCCGCTAGTGTCTATGATGAGGACACTTTGGCTCTTACTGCGAGTGAAGAACACAGTGGAAGTGAATCTGAACATGAGACACAATACATTGCTGCTGAAGATGCTGACATGTATGAGAGTTTAGTTACTCAACGTGTTTTGAGTGTGCATGTAACACAAGGTGAGCAAAATCAGAGGCACAATTTGTTCCATACAAAGGGAGCTGTGAAGGAACGTTCAGTCCGCGTCATCATTGATGGAGGGAGTTGCATCAACTTGGCTAGCATGGAAATGGTGGAGAAGTTGTCTCTCACCACCAGACCACCTCCCCATCCTACATCCAATGGTTCAACAATAGCGGCAAGGTTAAGGTAGCACATATTGTTCGTGCGCATTTTAGTATCGCTACATATGCTGATTAAGTTGATTGTGATGTGGTACCAATGCAAGCATGTTCCTTATTACTGGGTAGACCATGGCAATTTGACAAAAATTCTATACACCATGGTAAAAACAATCAGTATACTCTTGTTCATAGGGATAAACATATTACTTTGCTTTCTATGTCTCCTGATTCCATTTTGAAAGATGATATTCATAGATCTAGTAAAGAAAAATAGGAGCAAAATAAGAGTGAAAATTAGATTATGGCAGAAGAATTTGAGCAACAAATGGATCCTAAAAATAAACCATCTAGTGTTGCTTCTAAAATTAAATTGAAAAGTGGATGTTTACTTGCCACCAAATCTGATATTGATAATTTAGATTCCAGCAAATATGTTTGCTATGCTTTTATCTGCAAAGATGCATTATTTTCATTCGAGGACATGCATCCCTCTTTGCCTCCTGCTATCACTAACATTTTGTAGGAGTTCGCTGACGTCTTTCCACAAGACGTGCTACTAGGATTACCACCTATTCGAGGGATTAAGCATTAGATAGACTTAATTCCCGGTGCTTAGCGGCCAAACAGTGCGTCATACCATACCAATCCAGAGGCGACAAAGGAGATTATGCGTCAAGTACAGGAGCTGCTCAATAAGGTTATATACGCGAATCTCTTAGTCCTTGTCTTGTTCCATTATACTAGTGTAACAAAGGATGGTACTTCGCGTATGTGTATTGATTATAGAGGCATTAATAATATTACTATTTGTTATTGTCATCCTATTCCTAGGCTAGATGATATGCTTGATGAATTGAGTGGCTCTACAATATTCTCCGAAGCTGACTTGTGCACTAGATACCATCAAATTCGTATGAAATTGGGACATGAATGGAAAACAACATTTAAAACTAAGTTTGGATTATATGAGTGGTTAGTCATGCCTTTTAGCTTAACTAATGCACCTAGTACTTTCATGAGATTAATGAACGAAGTTTTATGTGCTTTCATTGGATGATTAGTGGTAACCTATTTTGATGATATACTGCTTTATAGCAGATCTTTGGAAGAACATTTGGAACATTTACGTGATGTTTTTATTGCTCTACATGATGCATGTTTGTTTGGTAACCTTGGGAAGTGCACCTTTTGCACCAACCAAGTATCTTTTCTTGGCTATGTTGTTACTCCACAGGGAATTGATGTTGATAAAGCCAAGATTGAAGCTATTGAGAGTTAGCCGCGGCCCAAAACGGTCCCACAAGTGAAGGTTTTTCTTGGAATCACTGGTTTCTACATGCGTTTTGTGAGAGATTTCAGCACCATTGCTGCACCTCTCAATGAGCTTATAAAGAAGGATGTGCCTTTTGTTTGGGGTACCGCACAGGAAGAAGCCTTCATGGTATTGAAAGATAAGTTGACACATGCTCCATTACTCCAACTTCCTGATTTTAATAAGACATTTGAGCTTGAAATGTGATGCTAGGGGAATTGGATTAGGAGGTGTGTTATTACAAGATGGTAAACCTATTGCATACTTTTCTGAAAAATTGAGTGGGCCTAGTCTGAATTATTCTACTTATGATAAGGAATTATATGCTCTTGTTCGGACTTTGGAAACATGGTAACATTATATATGGCCCAAAGAATTTTTTATACATTCTAATCATGAATCTTTGAAGCACATTAAAAGTCAAGCAAAACTGAACTGTAGACACGCTAAATGGGTTGAATTCATTGAGACTTTCCCTTATGTGTTTAAACACAAGAAGGGAAAACAAAATGTTATTATTGATGCATTATCCCGTCGTTATACTATGCTTTCACAACTTGACTTTAAAATATTTGGTTTGGAGACCATCAAAGATCAATTTGTGCATGATGCTGAATTTAAAGATGTGCTATAGAATTGTAAAGAAGGGAGAACATGGAACAAGTTCATCATTAATGATGGATTTGTGTTCCGTGCCAACAAGCTATGCATTCCAGCTAGCTCAATTCGTCTTTTGTTGTTGTTGTAGGAGACACATGGGGGAGGATTAATGGGACACTTTGGCATCAAGAAGACAGAGGACGTAATTGCTACACATTTCTTTTGGCCAAAGATGAGATGGGATGTTGAGTGTTTTTTGCTCGCTGCACTACATGTCAAAAAGCTAAGTCATGACTCAATTTTCATGGTTTATATATGCCTTTGCCGGTACCTAGTGTTCCATGGGAGGATATATCTATGGATTTTGTTTTAGGATTACCTCGAACAAACAAGGGGAGGGATAGTATATTTGTTGTGATGAATAGATTTTTGAAAATGACACACTTCATACCATGTCATAAAACAGATGATGCTGCTAATGTTGCTGATTTGTTCTTTCGTGAAAATTTTCGCTTCCATGGTGTGCCAAATATTATTGTTTCAGATTGTGATACTAAATTTCTTAGCCACTTTTGGAGATGTTTATGGGCTAAGTTGCGGACTAAACTATTTTAGTACTACTTGTCACCCCCCCCCCAAACTGATGGACAAACTAAAGTAGTCAATAGAACATTGTCTACTACTCTTAGGGATATTTTGAAGAATACCAAGAAAATATGGGAAGAATGCTTGCCTCATATTGAATTTTCTTCTAATTGTTTGCTACATTCTACTAATAAGATGTGCCATTTTTAAATTGTGTATGGTTTCCTACCTCGTGCACCTATTGATTTGTCACCTCTTCCATCTTCTGAGAAGGTTAGTTTTGATGCTAAACAACGTGCTGAATTAATATTAAAAATGCATGAATTAACTAAGGAAAACATTGAGCATATGAATGCTAAATGTAAACTTGTTGGAGATAAAGGTAGAAAACATGTTGTATTTGCACATGGAGATCTTGTTTGGTTACATTTCTGTAAGGATAGGTTTCCTTATTTGTGCAAATCTAAGCTAATGCCACGTGTTGATGGTCCTTTTAAGGTGAGAAAATAAATGATAATGCATATAAAATTGAGCTGCCTGCAGATTTAGGGGTTAGTACCACTTTTAACATTGCGGATTTGAAGCCTTATTTGGGTGAGGAAGATGAGCTTCCGTCAAGGACGACTTCATTTCAAAAAGGGGGTGTCGTGGTGGAACACGATCACCTATGGGGCCTTCGGCCTCTTGTGGTTCAGCGAGGGGGAAGGTCATGTTGCACAAAGAGCAGAAGCCATGAAACGGCGTGACAATGGTGACACTGGTGGTTTTTTACCAAGGTTTAGGCCGCTGAGAAGCGTTAAACCCTACTCCTGCTTGGGTAAATTTAGGGAAGGATTACGATGGGCACGCAGTGCTCAAGCCCAGCAATGTCGCCTCGGGGAGAGCAGCTACCTGCATACAAGTGTGCCAGGGTCTGAATCCTTCTCTAGTTTCCCATGGTCCTCCTTTTATAGGCTAAAGGGTAACCAAAGTGGCAAAACAGTCATTATCTAACGATTAGATAGCTAGCAGTGCTATCATACCTAACTCTAGCAGTTAGGACAAAGTGCATCAAATGCACTGCTAGGTGTCATGCTGAGCCTGCAGCCTGGAAAGCCTGCCGTGCCGCTTAACCATCTTGTGCTTATCATCTTGACACGCCTCTTGACGGGTGTCATTTGGATAAATCATGTCTTCCAACGGGCTGCCACGTGCTTAGTGTTGGAAATATGCCCTAGAGGCAATAATAAAAGCATTATTATTATATTTCCTTGTTCATGATAATTGTCTTTATTCATGCTATAATTGTGTTATCCGGAAATCGTAATACATGTGTGAATAATAGACAACAACATGTCCCTAGTAAGCCTCTAGTTGACTAGCTCATTGATCAACAAATAGTCATGGTTTCCTGACTATGGACATTGGATGTCATTGATAATGAGATCACATCATTAGGGGAATGATGTGATGGACAAGACCCAATCCTAAACATAGCACAAGATCGTATAGTTCGTTTGCTAGAGTTTTCCAATGTCAAGTATCCTTTCCTTAGACCATGAGATCATATAACTCCCGGATACCGTAGGAGTGCTTTGGGTATACCAAACGTCACAACATAATTGGGTGACTATAAAGGTATACTACGGGTATCTCCGAAAGTGTCTGTTGGGTTGACATGGATCAAGACTGGGATTTGTCACTCCGTATGACGGAGAGGTATCACTGGGCCCACTCGGTAATGCATCATCATAATGAGCTCAAAGTGACCAAGTGTCTGGTCACGGGATCATGCATTACGGTACGATTAAAGTGACTTGCCGGTAACGAGATTGAACGAGGTATTGGGATACCGACGATCAGATCTTGGGCAAGTAACATACCGATTGACAAAGGGAATTGTATACGGGGTTGCTTGAATCCTCGACATCGTGGTTCATCCAATGAGATCATCGAGGAACGTGTGGGAACCAACATGGGTATCCAGATCCCGCTGTTGGTTATTGACCGGAGAGCATCTCGGTCATGTCTACATGTCTCCCGAACCCGTAGGGTCTACACACTTAAGGTTCGGTGACACTAGGGTTGTAGGGATATGTATGTGCAGTAACCCGAATGTTGTTCGGAGTCCCGGATGAGATCCCGTACATCACGAGGAGTTCCGGAATGGTCCGGAGGTAAAGAATTATATATAGGAAGTGCTATTTCGGGCATCGGGATAAGTTTCGGGGTCACCGATATTGTACCGGGACCACCGGAAGGGTCCCGGGGGTCCACCGGGTGGGGCCACCTGCCCCGGGGGGCCACATGGGCTGTAGGGGGTGTGCCTTAGCCAATATGGGCCAAGGGCACCAGCCCCAAGAGGCCCATGTGCCTAGGGTTCAAGGAAGGGAAGAGTCCCAAAGGGGGAAGGCACCTCCTAGGTGCCTTGGGGAGGAGGGATTCCTCCCTTGGCCGCACCCCCTAGGAGATTGGATCTCATAGGGCCGCCCCCCCCCCCTTGGACTCCCTATATATAGTGGGGAAAGGAGGGCCTCTCACACCACGCCTTTGGTGCCTCCCTCTCCCTCTCCAACACATCCTCCTCCTCCATAGTGCTTGGCGAAGCCCTGCCGGAGTACTGTAGCTCCACCACCACCACGCCGTCGTGCTGCTGCTGGAGCCATATCCCTCAACCTCTCCTTCCCCCTTGCTGGATCAAGAAGGAGGAGACGTTACGCTGACCGTACGTGTGTTGAATGCGGAGGTGCCGTCCGTTCGGCGCTAGGATCTCCGGTGATTTGGATCATGTCGAGTACGCCTTCCTCATCCCCGTTCTTTGAATGCTTCCGCGCGTGATCTACAAAGGTATGTAGATGCAATCCGATCACTCGTTGCTAGACGAACTCCTAGATGGATCTTGGTGAAATCGTAGCAAATTTTTTGTTTTCTGCAACGTTCCCCAACAGTGGCATCATGAGCTAGGTCTACGCGTAGTTCTCTTGCACGAGTAGAACACAATTTGTTGTGGGCGTTGATGTTGTCAACTTTCTTGCCGCTACTAGTCTTATCTTGCTTCAACGGTATTGTGGGATGAAGCGGCCCGGACCAACCTTACACGTACGCTTACGTGAGACCGGTTCCACCGACTAACATGCACAAGTTGCATAAGGTGGCTGGCGGGTGTCTGTCTCTCCCACTTTAGTTGGAGCGGATTCGATGAAAAGGGTCCTTATGAAGGGTAAATAGAAGTTGACAAATCACGTTGTGGCTTTCACGTAGGTAAGAAAACGTTCTTGCTAGAACCCTATTTCAGCCACGTAAAACTTGCAACAACAATTAGAGGACGTCTAACTTGTTTTTGCAGCAAGTGCTTTGTGGTATGATATGGCCAAAGTTGTGATGAATGATGAATGATCTATATGTAATGTATGAGATGTTCATGCTATTGTAATAGGAATCACGACTTGCATGTCGATGAGTATGACAACCGGCAGGAGCCATAGGAGTTGTCTTTATTTTTTGTATGACCTGCGTGTCATTGAGAAATGCCATGTAAATTACTTTACTTTATTGCTAAACGCCTTAGCCATAGTAGTAGAAGTAACAGTTGGCGAGCAACTTCATGGAGACACAATGATGGAGATCATGATGATGGAGATCATGGTGTCATGCCGGTGACAAGATGATCATGGAGCCCCAAGATGGAGATCAAAGGAGCTATGTGATATTGGCCATATCATGTCACTATGATTATTTGATTGCATGTGATGTTTATCATGTTTTTCATCTTGTTTGCTTAGAACGACGGTAGTAAATAATATGATCCCTCATAATAATTTCAAGAAAGTGTTCCCCCTAACTGTGCACCGTTGCGACAGTTCGTTGTTTCGAAGCACCACGTGATGATCGGGTGTGATAGATTCTAATGTTCACATACAACGGGTGTAAGACAGATTTACACATGCAAAACACTTATGTTGACTTGACGAGCCTAGCATGTACAGACATGGCCTCGGAACACAGAAGACCGAAAGGTCGAGCATGAGTCGTATAGAAGATACGATCAACATGAAGATGTTCACCGACGTTGACTAGTCCGTCTCACGTGATGATCGGACACGGCCTAGTTAACTCGGATCATGTTATACTTAGATGACTAGAGGGATGTCTATCTAAGTGGGAGTTCATTGAATAATTTGATTAGATGAACTTAATTATCATGAACTTAGTCTAAAATTTTACAATATGTCTTGTAGATCAAATGGTCAACGTAGTCCTCAACTTCAACACGTTCCTAGAGAAAACCAAGCTGAAAGACGATGGCAGCAACTACACGAACTGGGTCCGGAACCAGAGGATCATCCTCATAGCTGCCAAGAAATATTATGTCCTACAAGCACCGCTAGGTGACGCACCTGTTCTCCCTGCAGAACAAGACGTTATGAACGCTTGGCAGGCACGTACCGATGACTACTCCCATGTTTAGTGCGGCATGCTTTACAGCTTAGAGCCGGGGCTCCAAAAGCGTTTTGAGAGACATGGAGCATATGAGATGTTCGAAGAGCTGAAAATGGTTTTCCAAGCTCATGCCCGGGTCAAGAGATATCAAGTCTCCGACAAGTTCTTCAGCTGTAAGATGGAGGAAAACAGTTCTGTCAGTGAGCACATACTCACTATGTCTGGGTTGCATAACCGCTTGACTCAGCTGGGAGTTAATCTCCCGGATGACGCGGTCATTGACAGAATCCTTCAGTCGCTTCCACCAAGCTACAAGAGCTTTGTGATGAACTTCAATATGCAGGGGATGGAAAAGACCATTCCTGAAGTATTTGCAATGCTGAAATCAGCAGAGGTAGAAGTCAAAAAGGAACATCAAGTGTTGATGGTGAATAAAACCACTAAGTTCAAGAAAGGCAAGGGTAAGAAAACCTTCAAGAAGGATGGCAAGGGAGTTGCCGCGCCCGGCAAGCAAGCTGCCGGTAAGAAACCAAAGAATGGACCCAAGCCCGAGACTGAGTGCTTTTATTGCAAGGAAAGTGGTCACTGGAAGCGGAACTGCCCCAAATACTTAGCGGACAAGAAGGCCAGCAAAATGAAAGGTATATGTGATATACATGTAATTGATGTGTACCTTACCAGTACTCGTAGTAGCTCCTGGGTATTTGATACCGGTGCGGTTGCTCACATTTGTAACTCAAAACAGGAGCTGTGGAATAAGCGGAGACTGGCGAAGGACGAGGTGACGATGCGCGTCGGGAATGGTTCCAAGGTCGATGTGATCGCCGTCGGCACGCTACCTCTACATTTACCTACGGGATTAGTTTTAAACCTTAATAATTGTTATTTAGTGCCAGCTTTGAGCATGAACATTGTATCAGGATCTCGTTTAATTCGAGATGGCTACTCATTTAAATCCGAGAATAATGGTTGTTCTATTTATATGAGAGATATGTTTTATGGTCATGCTCCGATGGTGAATGGTTTATTCTTAATGAATCTCGAGCGTAATGCTACACATGTTCATAGTGTGAGTACCAAAAGATGTAAGATTGATAATGATAGTCCCACATACTTGTGGCACTGCCGTCTTGGTCACATAGGTGTCAAACGCATGAAGAAGCTCCATGCTGATGGACTTTTAGAGTCTCTTGATTATGAATCATTTGACACGTGCGAACCATGCCTCATGGGTAAAATGACCAAGACTCCGTTCTCAGGAATAATGGAGCGAGCAACCAACTTATTGGAAATCATACATACTGATGTGTGCGGTCGAATGAGTGTTGAGGCTCGCGGTGGCTATCGTTATGTTCTCACCCTCACTGATGACTTGAGTAGATATGGGTATATCTATTTAATGAAACACAAGTCTGAGACCTTTGAAAAGTTCAAGGAATTTCAGAGTGAGGTTGGGAATCAACGTGACAGGAAAATCAAGTTCCTGCGATTAGATCGTGGAGGAGAATACTTGAGTCATGAGTTTGGCACACACTTAATAAAATGTGGAATAGTTTCACAGCTTACGTCGCCTGGAACACCTCAGCGTAATGGTGTGTTCGAACGTCGTAATCGCACTCTATTAGATATGGTGCGATCTATGATGTCTCTTACCGATTTACCGCTATCTTTTTGGGGGTATGCTTTAGAGACTGCCGCATTCACTTTAAATAGGGCTTCGTCGAAATCCGTTGAGATGACACCGTATGAATTATGGTTTGGGAAGAAACCTAAGCTGTCATTTCTGAAAGTTTGGGGATGCGATGCTTATGTCAAGAAACTTCAACCTGAAAAGCTCGAACCCAAGTCGGAAAAATGCGTCTTCATAGGATACCCTAAAGAAACTATTGGGTATACATTCTACCTCAGATCCGAAGGCAAGATCTTTGTTGCCAAGAATGGATCCTTTCTAGAGAAGGAGTTTCTCTTGAAAGAAGTAAGTGGGAGGAAAGTAGAACTTGATGAAGTATTGCCTCTTGAACCGGAAAATGGCGCAACTCAAGAAAATGTTCCTGAGGTGCCTGCACCGACTAGAGAGGAAGTTAATGATGATGATCAAGATACTTCTAATCAAGCTCCTACTGAAATTTGTAGGTCCACAAGGACACGTTCCGCACCAGAGTGGTACGGCAACCCTGTCTTGGAAATCATGTTGTTAGACAACGGTGAACCTTCGAACTATGAAGAAGCGATGGCGGGCCCGGATTCCGACAAATGGCTGGAAGCCATGAAATCCAAGATAGGATCCATGTATGAAAACGAAGTATGGACTTTGACTGACTTGCCCGTAGAGCGGCGAGCCATAGAAAATAAATGGATCTTTAAGAAGAAGACAGACGCGGATGGTAATGTGACCATCTATAAAGCTCGGCTTGTCGATAAGGGTTATCGACAAGTTCAAGGGGTTGACTACGATGAGACTTTCTCACCGGTAGCGAAGCTGAAGTCTGTCCGAATCATGTTAGCAATTGCTGCATTCTATGATTATGAAATATGGCAAATGGACGTCAAAACGGCATTCCTTAATGGTTTCCTTAAGGAAGAATTGTATATGATGCAGCCGGAAGGTTTTGTCGATCCTAAGTATGCTGACAAGGTGTGCAAGCTCCAACGCTTGATTTATGGGCTGGTGCAAGCATCTCGGAGTTGGAACATTCACTTTGATGAGATGATCAAAGCATTTGGGTTTACACAGACTTATGGAGAAGCCTGTGTTTACAAGAAAGTGAGTGGGAGCTCTGTAGCATTTCTCATATTATATGTAGATGACATACTTTTGATGGGAAATGATATAGAACTCTTGGATAGCATTAAGGCCTACTTGAATAAGAGTTTTTCAATGAAGGACCTTGGAGAAGCTGCATATATATTAGGCATCAAGATCTATAGAGATAGATCAAGACGCCTCATAGGTCTTTCACAAAGCACATACCTTGATAAGATATTGAAGAAGTTCAATATGGATCAGTCTAAGAAGGGGTTCTTGCCTGTGTTGCAAGGTGTGAAGTTGAGCTCAGCTCAATGTCCGACCACGGCAGAAGATGTAGAAGAGATGAGTGTCATCCCCTATGCCTCAGCCATAGGTTCTATTATGTATGCCATGCTGTGTACCAGACCTGATGTAAACCTTGCCGTAAGTTTGGTAGGAACGTAGCAAAGTAATCCCGGCAAGGAACACTGGACAGCGGTCAAGAATATCCCGAAGTACCTGAAAAGGACTAAGGAAATGTTTCTCGTCTATGGAGGTGACGAAGAGCTCGTCGTAAAGGGTTATGTCGACGCTAGCTTCGACACAGATCTGGATGACTCAAAGTCACAAACCGGATACGTGTATATTTTGAATGGTGGGGCAGTAAGCTAGTGTAGTTGCAAGCAGAGCGTCGTTGCGGGATCTACATGTGAAGCGGAGTACATGGCAGCCTCAGAGGCAGCACATGAAGCAATTTGGGTGAAGGAGTTCATCACCGACCTAGGAGTCATACCCATTGCATCGGGGCCGATCAAGCTCTTCTATGACAACACTGGAGCTATTGCTCTTGCCAAGGATCCCAGGTTTCACAAGAAGACAAGGCACATCAAGCGTCGCTTCAACTCCATTCGTGAAAATTTTCAAGATGGAGACATAGATATTTGTAAAGTACACACGGACCTGAATGTAGCAGATCCGTTGACTAAACCTCTCCCTAGAGCAAAACATGATCAACACCAGAATTCCATGGGTGTTCGATTCATCACAGTGTAACTAGATTGTTGACTCTAGTGCAAGTGGGTGACTATTGGAAATATGCCCTAGAGGCAATAATAAAAGCATTATTATTATATTTCCTTGTTCATGATAATTGTCTTTATTCATGCTATAATTGTGTTATCCGGAAATTGTAATACATGTGTGAATAATAGACAACAACATGTCCCTAGTAAGCCTCTAGTTGACTAGCTCGTTGATCAACAGATAGTCATGGTTTCCTGACTATGGACATTGGATGTCATTGATAACAAGATCACATCATTAGGAGAATGATGTGATGGACAAGACCCAATCCTAAACATAGCACAAGATCGTATAGTTCGTTTGCTAGAGTTTTCCAATGTCAAGTATCCTTTCCTTAGACCATGAGATCGTATAACTCCCGGATACCGTAGGAGTGCTTTGGGTATACCAAACGTCACAACATAACTGGGTGACTATAAAGGTATACTACGGGTATCTCCGAAAGTGTCTGTTGGGTTGACACAGATCAAGACTAGGATTTATCACTCCGTATGACGGAGAGGGATCACTGGGCCCACTCGGTAATGCATCATCATAATGAGCTCAAAGTGACCAAGTGTCTGGTCACGAGATCATGCATTACGGTACGAGTAAAGTGACTTGCCGGTAACTAGATTGAATGAGGTATTGGGATACCGATGATCAGATCTCGGGCAAGTAACATACCGATTGACAAAGGGAATTGTATACGGGGTTGCTTGAATCCTCGACATTGTGGTTCATCTGATGAGATCTTCGAGGAGCGTGTGGGAACCAACATGGGTATCCAGATCCCGCTGTTGGTTATTGACCGGAGAGCATCTCGGTCATGTCTACATGTCTCCCGAACCCGTAGGGTCTACACACTTAAGGTTCGGAGACGCTAGGGTTGTAGGGATATGTATGTGCAGTAACCCAAATGTTGTTCGGAGTCCCAGATGAGATCCCGGACATCACGAGGAGTTCCGGAATGGTCCGAAGGTAAAGAATTATATATAGGAAGTGCTATTTCGGGCATCGGGACAAGTTTCGGGGTCACCGATATTGTACCGGGACCACCGGAAGGGTCCCGGGGGTCCACCGGGTGGGGCCACCTGCCCCGGGGGGGCACATGGGCTGTAGGGGGTGCGCCTTGGCCTATATGGGCCAAGGGCACCAGCCCCAAGAGGCCCATGCGCCTAGGGTTCAAGGAAGGGAAGAGTCCCAAAGGGGGAAGGCACCTCCTAGGTGCCTTGGGGAGGAAGGATTCCTCCCTTGGCCGCACCCCCTAGGAGATTGGATCTCCTAGGGCCGGCGCCCCCCCTTGGACTCCCTATATATAGTGGGGAAAGGAGGGCCTCTCACACCACGCCTTCGGTGCCGCCCTCTCCCTCTCCAACGCATCCTCCTCCTCCATAGTGCTTGGCGAAGCCCTGCCGGAGTATTGCAGCTCCACCACCACCACGCCGTCGTGCTGCTGCTGGAGCCATCTCACTCAACCTCTCCCTCCCCCTTGCTGGATCAAGAAGGAGGAGACGTTATGCTGACCGTACGTGTGTTGAACGCGGAGGTACCGTCCGTTCGGCGCTAGGATCTCCGGTGATTTGGATCACGTCGAGTACGCCTTCCTCATCCCCGTTCTTTGAACGCTTCCGCGCATGATCTACAAAGGTATGTAGATGCAATCCGATCACTTGTTGCTAGATGAACTCCTAGATCGATCTTGGTGAAATCGTAGGAAAATTTTTGTTTTCTGCAACGTTCCCCAACACTTAGTGCAGCCACTTAGTCACTTGGGGGATCGACACCGCACTAATAAGTGACTTGTGTCGCTGTGCGGTGGAGTGATGGTGTCTTGGCGGGGCAAATCTTGGACTTGCCCTTGGGATGGTCTCGACTGAGCCAGGCTCTCGTAACCGGAAAGGGAGGCCTTTCCAAAGGTGATATTCTTCTATCTTGGCTTGTCTTGGTCTTCTTGATCCGCTCTTTGACCTCTCAAAGAGCTACTTTGCTTGGTGCGGTTGTATGACGCTATCATGCCTATGTACAGTCCGAGCAACATACGTGAACGTTTGTTGTACCGACATGAGCCCCCAGGCCTAGCCCAAATGTGCCGCCGAGCATCGTTGGGGTAGGTCCTATCAGGTACACAGTCAAATACTTGAGATGATATTATTCTCTTCCTTGATATTTTCCTTGCTTCTTCATTATCGCGTGTTTGAGTCAGTTTTCGATTTTCCTGCGCATCATGCGAGGCAAAGTGGGGAAATTTATGCCACGATCCATGGGCTGCCCACGCCCCATGTTCAAGGGGCGGTAACTGCCATTTTACTCATTTTACCGCTCCTGCCGTTTCTGCCATGTACGCTGCATGCATTGCGCAGGGTTGGTGTCGGACGCAAAGGACGCGGGAATGAGTGCCATGACAGAAAACCAGGCTCCACAAATAGGCACGAGGGGGTGGTCTTGATCTGTGTGCCATCAGTGACGTAGAGGAGTCGGATTGGTGGAGTGGGGCGATTGCCTCCTGGGTGAGGAGCCAGCCCCTGGCCACGTTCGCCTATAAAAGGGGACATGGGCGACGAGCTCACTCACACACATTTCCTCCTTCCTTCTCCGGCATCTTTCTTCCACCATGGTAAGGGGTAGAGGGCATGGTGGTACTCCTATGGTGGCAACGAGGGTCTCTCCTCGACAGCGCCTCCCTCTTCCTGCTGGGGACGCATGGGCGGAGCCTAGTGTGAGAGGAGGCGGTAGAGGATGAGGACGTGGCCGTCGTGGTGCCTGGGGCCAAGGAGGACGTGGTGGTGCCTTCATCGCCCTCCTCCAGTTGCCTTGGGCCCGAAAGAAGGCCACGTCAGGGACCAACCACTGGAGTTCATCATCAAGCTGCGCGGGCCTCCGCATAGTCGTCTCGGCTCCCAACCCCCTTCTCAATCATGATGGAGGTAGAACAGCCGCCAGGACCGAGGATGCACATGAGGGGCTGCTGTAACGGCAGCATGCGGGTGGACATAGAGTTCCCTGCACCTCATGTCATGCTTCTCCGGCATGGCTGCAAAACCTTTGCTCGTGCCCATAGCTTGGCGGTGGGAAACGTTTTTCATTTCAAGTTAATGGACGCCATCCTACTCTCCATCAAGGTCTTTGGGCGTTCGGGTGATCGCTTAGGGTGCTGAGTGGAGAGCTTGACCGATGAAGAAAGCTCCCCTCAAGCGACAACGGCGAGGAGGACAGTGACGGGATGACGGCAGCGCCAATGGGGAGGACAATGACTCCTACTGAACACCAGCTGCACCATCACCATCAGCAAGGCGGCTACAACACCACCATCTGCACCTGGATCTTCTTCCCCTGGCAGAGCGATTTGCCAGTGTGTTGGGTGCGGATATCTCTGGCTCCTCCAGCAGTCTTCCCCGTGGACTCCGGCTTCCTCTTCCCCGTCGGTGTCCATGCTGCCGCGTCCCTCTGGTCTTGGCGGTGGTGACCAGGGCATTGCCTAGCCGCTCCCTCCTCCCATCACCTTCGTCCGCGCTCTCCCGATCTAGTCAAGCTGCGTCCCACGGGCCTTGACGGAGTCAGGCTGGGCTTTTTCCCAGGCACTACTTTTGTCCTCTTCACCTCCCGTTGTAGTTGCTAGGAGAAGAGGGACAAGAATGAGATTACGGGGCACTTACCCTTTTTCAATCTAAACCAAGCGGGCGCTTGCCAAACTTTAGTCTTGAACATGTAATCTCTTCTATCCATATTTGTACTCTATATCGTTTGTAGTTGTTATCTGCATATTAATGAAAAAAGACATATTTGTTGGATACTTATGCATGTATTACATCCATGCAGAGGAGGAACACCTCTATACTTTCAAGTGAAAAGTTCTTCCGGCAAGCTATCTTGCCGGTTCCCTCCATTGCTACCGTGAGGCGTGGCCTTCCAGGCTTAGGACTGTGGAAGGGAACCAGCCCCTCGTCAAACCTTCTCTACCAAATTCCACTTCGACCAGCCTGACCGAAATAACATTTGAATCAAAGGATGGGAGCACAAAATTTTCTAAGGTGACAAGGTTTTTCTGCGCACAAGTTTTTCCCTTACAGAGATACATTATGGTGCTACCTCTTGAGCACTGCGTTGGTTTTCCCTTGAAGAGGAAAGGCTGATGCAGCAAACTAGCGTAAGTATTTCCCTTAGTTTTTGAGAACCATGGTATCAATCCAGTAGGAGACTACACGCAAGTCCCTCGTACCTACACAAACAAATAGGAACCTCGCAACCAACGTGATAAAGGGGTTGTCAATCCCTTCACGGTCACTTATAAGAGTGAGATCTGATAGAGATAATAAAAATAAGATAAATATTTTTGGTATTTTTATGATATAGATTGAAAGTAAAGACTGCAAAGTAAAATAGATTGGAAACTTATATGATGGAAAATAGACCCGGGGGCCAAAGGTTCACTAGTGGCTTCTCTCAAGATAACATAAGTATTACAGTGGGTGAACAAATTACTGTTGAGCAATTGATAGAAAAGTGCATAATTATGAGAATATCTAGGCATGACATGTATATAGGCATCACGGCCGCGACAAGTAGACCGAAACGATTCTGCATCTACTACTATTACTCCACACATCGACCGCTATCCAGCATGCATCTAGAGTATTAAGTTCATAAGAACAGAAAATGCACTAGGCAAGATGACATGATATAGAGGGATAAACTCAAGAAATATGATATAAACCCCATCTTTTTATCCTCGATGGCAACAATACAATATGTGCCTTGCTGCCCTTGCTGTCACTAAGAAAGGACACCGCAAGATTGAACCCAAAGCTAAGCACTTCTCCCATTGCAAGAAAGATCAATCTAGTAGGGCAAACCAAACTGATAATTCGAAGAGACTTGCAAAGATAACCAATCATACATAAAAGATTTCAGATAAGAATCAAATATTGTTCATAGATAAACTTGATCATAAACCCAAAATTCATCAGATCTCGACAAACACACTGCAAAAAAGTTACATCAAATAGATCTCCAAGAAGATTGATGAGAACATTGTATTGAGATCCAAAGAGAGAAAAGAAGCCATCTAGCTAATAACTATGGACCCGAAGGTCTGAGGTAAACTACTCACACATCATCGGAGGGGCCATGGAGTTGATGTAGAGGCCCTCCGTGATTGGTTCCCTCTCCGGCAGAGCTCTGGAAAAGGCCCCAAGATGGGATCTCTTGGGTACAGAAGGTTGCGGCAGTGGAAATAGGGTTTCATGGTGCTCCTGGTGTTTTTGGGGTATATGAATATATATAGGAGGAAGAAGTACGTCGGTGGAGCCACGAGGGGCCCACGAGGGGGAGGGCGCGCCCAGGGGGTAGGCGCGCTCCCCTGCCCCGTGGCCTCCTCGTTGGTTGCTTGACGTCCACTCCAAGTCCCCTGGATCATGTTTGTTCCAAAAATAACTCTCCCGAAGGTTTGATAACCCACAAGTATAGGGGATCTATCATAGTCCTTCGATAAGTAAGAGTGTCGAACCCAATGAGGAGCAGAAGGAAATGATAAGCAGTTTCCAGCAAGGTATTCTCTGCAAGTACTGAAATAAGTGGTAACCGATAGTTTTGTGATAGGATAATTTGTAACGAGCAACAAGTAACAAAAGTAAATAAAGTGCAGCAAGGTGGCCCAATCCTTTTGTAGCAAAGGACAAGCCTGGACAAACTCTTATATGATGTAAAGCGCTCCCGAGGACACTTGGGAATATCGTCAAGCTAGTTTTCATCACGCTCATATGATTCGCGTTCGATACTTTGATAATTTGGTATGTGGGTGGACCGGTGCTTGGGTGCTGCCCTTACTTGGACAAGCATCCCACTTATGATTAACCTCTATTACAAGCATCCGCAAATACAACAAAAGTATTAAGGTAAACCTAACCATAGCATGGAACATATGGATCCAAATCAGCCCCTTACGAAGCAACGCATAAACTAGGGTTTAAGCTTCTGTCACTCTAGCAACCCATTATCTACTTATTACTTCCCAATGCTTTCCTCTAGGCCCAAACAATGGTGAAGTGTCATGTAGTCGACGTTCACATAACACCACTAGAGGAGAGACAACATACATCTCATCAAAATATCGAACGAATACCAAATTCACATGACTACTAATAGCAAGACTTCTCCCATGTCCTCGGGAACAAAAGTAACTACTCACAAAGCATAAACATGTTCATAATCAGAGGGGTATTAATGTGCATATAGGATCTGCACAAATGATCTTCCACCAATTAAACCAACTAGCATCAACTACAAGGAGTAATTAACACTACTAGCAACCTACTAGCACCAATCTCGGACTTGGAGACAAGAATTGGAGACAAGAGATGAAGTAGGGTTTTGAGATGAGATGGTGCTGATGAAGATGTTGATGGATATTGCCCTCTCCCGATGAGAGGAGCGTTGGTGATGACGATGGCGATGATTTCCCCCTCCGGGAGGGAAGTTTTTCCGGCAGAACAGCCCCGCCAGAACCCTAGATTGGTGTAACGCCCTCGATGCGGCTATAGCTCCCACGTGTCGAGGCACGACTTAGAGACATAACCACATTGAAAGCAATGTCGCAAGTCAGCAATCATCACAACATCCCATGTAATATATATAATAAAAGGGGAGATACATAGTTGGCTTACACTCTCCACGTCACATCAGAGTACATAAATAACATCCATCATACAAACACTCATGGCCCGACTACGGCGCCAAAATAGAAGAAAACCCAACATGCGACAAGGCCCTGAATCAAACCCCAACTAGGCACCACTACTGATCATCGGGAAAGGAAACATAATAACGCTGAGAGTCCTCGTCGAACTCCCACTTGAGCTCGTACTCGTCACCTGGAGGGGAATCACCTGGACCTGCATCTGGAGTTATAGTATCTGTGAGCCACAGGGACTCGGCAATCTCGCACCCTCGCGATCAAGACTATTTAAGCATATAGGAAGGGTAAGGCAATTATGTGTGGAGCTGCAGCAAGCGACTAGCATATATGGTGGCTATCTTATTCGCAAAAGAGAGCGAGAAGAGGAGGCAAAGCGCGAGCGAGAAGCTAGAAG
Organism: Triticum dicoccoides; assembly: GCF_002162155.2. Lineage (NCBI taxonomy): Eukaryota > Viridiplantae > Streptophyta > Magnoliopsida > Poales > Poaceae > Triticum > Triticum dicoccoides. The sequence continues at coordinate 382,713,861 of NC_041386.1, read as the reverse complement.
GCAACCTGCGCAAACATTACTCCAACACCGTGTCCACTTCCCGGACTCCGCCGAGAAGAGGCCATCACGGTAACACACTCAGTTGATTCATTTTAATTAATTAGGGTTCAAGTTATTTACAACCGGACATTAACAAATTCCCATCTGCCCATAACCGCAGGCACGGCTTTCGAAAGTTCAATCCCTGCAGGGGGGTCCCAACTTAACCCATGACAAGCTCTCAAGGTCAACGAAGGAATAGACCTCCTCCCAAGACGTTCCGATCAGACTCGGTATCTCGGTAACTCAAGACACTTCGACAGGTTAAAACAAGACCAGCAACACCGCCCGAATGTGCCGACAAATCCTGATAGGAGCTGCACATATCTCTTTCTCAGGGCACAGTCAGATTGTCTTAGGTACGGGTAGGCCAGCCCAGAGTTGCCCCTGGTGGCCACCGGCAGCTGACAGGTGGACCAACACTCAGAGGAGCACTGGCCCGGGGGGGTAAATAAGATGACCCTTGAGTCTGCAGAACCCAAGGGAAAGAAAAGGCTAGGTGGCGAATGGTAAAACCAAGGTGGGCCATTGCTGGACAAGCTTTAATCAAGGCGAAATATCAAGGGGTTCCCATTATAACCCAACCGCGTAAGGAACGCAAAATCCGGGAACATAACACCGATATGACGGAAACTAGGGCGGCAAGAGTGGAACAAAACACTAGGCGAGAGGCCAAGCCTTCCACCCTTTACCAAGTATATAGATGCATTAAGATAACATGGCAATATAATGATATCCCCAATAAGTAAATAAATGATGTTCCAACAAGGAACGGCCTCCAATCTTCACCTGCAACTAGCAACGCTATAAGAGGGGCTGAGCAAAGCGGTAACATAGCCAATCAACGGTTTGCTAGGACAAGGTGGGTTAGAGGTTTGACATGGCAATTGGGAGGCTGACAAGCAAAAGGTAGGCATCGAAGCATTGGCATAGCAAGAGCGAGCAAACTAGCATAGCAAAGATAGTAGTGATTTCGAGGGTATGATCATCTTGCCTGCACTGTTGTCAGAGTTGACTGGATCCTCACAAGCAAACTCAATGGGCTCCTCGGTAGCGAACTCGTCTCCCGGCTCTACCCAACAAGACAAACAAGCAACAAGGATACAATCAACCACGTGCAAGACCAAGCAATATGATGAAATAATGATATGCTATGCGGGATGCAATGCGGGATGCAAAATGCAAGATATGACAGGAAATGCATGAATCTGGCCTCAACTTGGAGAACCAAGTGTGCCACTGGATAGAGGGGATGAAATGGCTTGAAAACGATATAAAGATCATTGGAATCGGAGTTACGGTTTGGAAATGGCAAGCGATTTAAGAATGACACCGGTCTGCGATCTACAGCAAGTAGGCATATAAATGCAACGAAATGAACATGCTACAGCCACCAAACATGGCAACAAAATACATGGCAGGGATGCACACAAGATGCTTAACAAAAGACTAGCACTGAGCCACGGCCAATTCATCCATTATGAGGTCCAAACAAGCATGGCAAAAACGCAAATGCAAAACAGATTCCAGACTTGGTGAAATTGACACTAGTCTGAAATTTCAGATCACGAAGCCCCCTTTGGAGCAGCAAAACAACAAGTAAGAACATGGCATGGAGCTACTCAACAAGCTTAACGAAAGACCCAAAGTGACCTGAGGCCAAAAGGGATCACAAAATATACTAACGGGCACACGAACATAGCTAAAACACAATCAGTTTTCAGACTTAGTGAAAACTGAGACATGCTGAAATATAACTCACGAAGGCATGTAAATGAGCTCGATGCACTCACTACGGTGCAAGTCATGGCAAGGCAAGCATAAATTCATTAAGAAGGCACAAAATACTAGCTAGTCATGGCAATATCAATGGCATGGCATGCACGCATCAACTACAATAGCATCGGCAAAATCGCAAACGAGTTGACGATCTTCCCAGATTCACAACGAAGCAAAAGTAGAGCTTGATTGACTCAAGCTAGGGTGTTCCATAATTGCAAACGAAGACATGGATAGATAGAGCATAACATGATTAACAAAACTCCTTTACTGATCATCCTCAAAAGAGGCACGGATCACTAGGAAACAAGCTGAACATATGGCATCATGAACTAAATAATCCCAGACTTAGTGAAAACTACTAAGTCTCTGAAAACGGATTTCCCGGGTGCCTCACTTTGCAAGTTTGCACAAGTCACCACACACATCCTAAAAATGGATGAGTTGCACCTCTAGAAAGAAGACAAAATTCTTAACAAAACATATGAAGGACTCACAGGCATAGCATGCACACAATAATCATGGCAAAAATGACAAAAGTCTAAGATGAACTAGCAGATCTGACAATTAACTCACGAAGCCTCCTTCTAACAGCATTTTGGGCATCAAGATGAGATCAAATGAAAATGATGCAATGGAAATAAATGATGTACTCGTCGAGGCGAGCATTTTGATATAATATATGCATGAATCGGAGCTACGGAAGCAAAGTTACGGGTCCTCGAACAGGAGCATATGAGCTAAAAATTCTGGGACTTAGTGAAAAAAATGACCTAGGGTTAGGAAAAAAATCAGATCTGAGATCCGGGCCGGAACACTGTAGCGGCGGCGCGATTACCAATGACGACCGTCGCCGGAGAAGAAACGGACGGCGGGGCGAGGTCGCCGGACCGGCTGGACGGCGCCAGCGTCGGGGAGGAGGCGGGGCTCGCCGGAGCAACGAGGAGGCGGCGGGCGGCGGTGTTCCGGCGGGCTCGGACGCGGCGGCGTCGGTGTCGGCCGCCGGAGTCGGCGACGTGGGCGGCGGGCACCGCGGCGACCCGGGGCGGCGGCCGGCTAGGAGGGAGGCGGCGGCGATGGTCCGGCTCGGGGAGGAGAAGGGCGGCCGGCGACGCTCCTCCTCTGGGCCGCGGGGGCTCTACGCGGGCCGGGCGGGCCGCGGCGGCGGCGGCGGCCGGCTGTCACGTGGCACCCCGCGAGTGGCTGCGGTCGGCGGCGGGTGCGATCCGGACGTTGTCCGGCCTGGCGCGGACACGTCCGGCGGCGGCGGGAGAGAATTTTAGGGTTTCGGGGAGAGGGAGAGATCCGAAAATGGAGGGGTGTATATATAGGCATAGAGGGAGCTAGGAGAGTCCAAATGAGGTGCGGTTTTCGGCCACGCGATCGTGATCGAACGCTCTAGGACATGGAGCAGAGTTTGGTGGGTTTTGGGCCAAATTGAAGGGGTGTTGGGCTGCAACACACACGAGGCCTTTTCGGTCCCTCGGTTAACCGTTGGAGTATCAAACGAAGTCCAAATGATACGAAACTTGACAGGCGGTCTACCGGTAGTAACCCAAGGCTGCTTGGCAAGTCTCGGTCCAATCCGGAAATGTTTAAACCCCAAACACGAAAGAAAGCTAGAAATGACCACCGGAGGAGAACGAAGCACCGGAATGCAAAACGGACAACGGGGAAAAAGCTCGGATGCATGAGATGAACACGTATGCAAATGCAATGCACATGATGACTTGATATGAGATGCATGAAAAAGAAAACAACACACGGAGACAAAGACCCGAACCCGAGAAATAAATATAACTTAATGCCGGAAACGGCAAGAGTTGGAGTACAAATAGGGAAAGTTACATCCGGGGTGTTACAACACTCCACAACTACGAAAAGATCTCGTCCCGAGATCTAGGACTGAAAGAACTCCGGGTACTCAGAACGGAGGTGATCCTCGCATTCCCAGGTAGCTTCACAGTCGGAATGGTGTGACCACTTGACTTTAAGAAATTTGATTGACTTGTTGCGAGTCTTGCGTTCAGTCTCTTCGAGAATAGCAACTGGGTGCTCACGATAAGAAAGATCTTCTTGGAGCTCAATGTCCTCGAAGTTGACGGTGCGGTCAGGAGTCTTGAAGCACTTTCAAAGCTGAGAGACATGGAACACGTCATGAACATTTGCAAAGTTTGAAGAAAGCTCGAGTTGATAGGCGAGGTCGCCTCTCTTGCTGACAATCTTGAAAGGTCCCACATATCTAGGGGCAAGCTTCCCTTTGATACCGAAGCAACGAGTACCTTTCATAGGAGAGACACGGAGGTAAACATGATCTCCGATCTCGAAAGCCAAATCACGGTGCTTACTATCATAGTAGCTCTTCTGTCGGGATTGGGCTGCTTTGAAGTTATCACGGATGACTTTGCACATTTCTTCTGCTTCTGTGATTAAGTCATTACCCAGCAGCTGACGTTCACCGGTTTCAGACCAGTTGAGAGGGGTACGGCACTTCCTGCCATACAGAATTTCAAAAGGGGCCTTGCCCGAACTTGCTTGAAAACTGTTGTTGTATGAGAATTCAGCATAAGGAAGACAATCCTCCCACTTCATGCCGAAGGAGATCACACAAGCCCTGAGCATATCTTCAAGAATCTGGTTGACACGCTCGACTTGACCGCTTGTTTGAGGATGGAAAGCAGTGCTGAAGCGGATGTTAGTGCCCATGGCCTTCTGAAAAGAATCCCAAAACTTCGAGGTAAAGATGCTGCCACGGTCTGAAGAGATCACTTGAGGAATACCGTGCAGAGAGACAATGCGAGAGGTATAGAGTTCCGCCAATTGAGCTGCAGTGATCGACTCTTTGATAGGCAGAAAGTGAGCCACTTTGGTGAGCTTGTCGATGACAACGAATATAGCATCATTACCACGCTTGGACTTTGGAAACCCAGTCATCAAGTCCATTTCAATGTGGTCAAACTTCCATTCTAGAATGGCAAGAGGTTGGAGGAGACCTGCTGGCCTTTGGTGTTCTGCCTTCACTCTTCTGCAGACATCACATTCATTCACGAATTGAGCGATCTCGCGCTTCATTCGAGTCCACCAATAAGCTTGCTTGAGGTCTTGATACATCTTCGTGCTCCCAGGGTGGATGGAGAGGAGAGAATTGTGAGCCTCGTTCATGATCACTTTACGAAGTTCACCTTTGGGCACAACAATAGGATCCTCGAAGAAGAGAGTGTCCTTGTCAACAAGGCAGTAGCACTTGTACTTGGACTGACTCTTGGCAATCCCAATCTTCACCTTTTTCACCATAGCATCAAGAAGCTGGGCTTGGCGAATCTGGTCTTCTAAGGTAGGAGAGACTTGAAGGTTGGCGAGGAAACCTTGAGGAACAACTTGCAGATTAAGTTTGCGGAAAGCTTCACAAAGCTCGGGTTGATAAGGCTTGAGAATCAGACTGTTGCAGTAAGCCTTTCTGCTCAAAGCGTCAACAATCACATTGGCCTTGCCTGGAGTATACTCGATACTCGGATTATACTCTTGAATCATTTCGACCCATCGAGTTTGCCTGAGGTTGAGATTAGGCTGAGTGAAGATGTACTTGAGACTCTTGTGATCAGTGAAAATGTCCACTTTTCTTCCCAATAGAAGATGTCTCCAAGTCAACAGAGCATGCACAACTGCCGCCAACTCGAGATCATGAGTGGGGTAGTTCTTCTCATTAGGCTTCAACTGGCGAGATGTATAAGCAACAACTTTCTTCTCTTGCATCAATACTGCGCCAAGACCTTGGAGAGAGGCATCACAAAAGACCTCGTACGGCTTGGATTCATCAGGCGGAGTCAGAACTGGAGCAGTGATCAACTTCTCTTTCAAAGTGTTGAAAGCAATATCACACTCCAGAGACCAAACGTACTTGACGTGCTTCTGAAGAAGATTAGAGAGAGGCTTCGTGATCTTAGAAAAGTTTTCAACGAATCTTCGGCAATAGCTTGCGAGACCGAGAAAACTGCGGAGTTGCTTCACGTTCTGAGGAGGTTCCCAATTCACAATTGCAGACACCTTCTCAGGATTCACGGAAATGCCCTTGGCAGAGATGATATGACAAAGATAAAGAACCTCATCGAGCCAAAATTCACACTTGAAGAACTTGGCGTAGAACTGATGTTCTCTGAGCTTATCGAGAACCAAACGCAAGTGCTTGGCATGATCTTCCTTGTTCTTGGAGAAAACCAGAATGTCGTCGAGATAGACCAAAACGAAGTCATTGGTGTAGGCATTGAAGATGAAGTTCATCATGCGAGAGAACGTCGGAGGAGCGTTGGTGAGGCCAAAAGACATGACAGTGTATTCATATGAACCAAAGCTTGTTCTGAATGCTGTCTTGGGAATATCTTCTTCACGAATGCGAATCTGGTGATAACCCATACGGAGATCAAGCTTGGAGAATACTTGAGCACCTTTGAGTTGTTCGAACAGCTCATTGATGTTGGGAAGTGGGTATTTGTTCTTGATGGTCTTCTTGTTCACCGGACGGTAATCAACACAAAGTCGGTCCGTTCCATCCTTCTTCTTCACAGAAAGAACACCACAACCCCACGGAGAAGAACTAGGCCGGATGAGACCCATTCTTTCTTGCTCATCGAGTTGCTTCTTCAGCTCCTTCAACTCTTCAGGTCCGAGCTTGTAAGGACGTTTGCACACAGGTTCCATGCCAGGCTCAACTTCAATAACGAATTCAACTGGACGGTGCGGAGGCATTCCTGGGAGCTCTTCTGGAAAGACGTCTTGATATTCGCAAACGACTGGAATTTGCGAGATGGCATCCAATTCACCCTTCTCATTGAGAGAAAACAGACGAATAGTATTATCCCGAGCGGCAAAGACAATTACATCCTCAGACGAATGAGACAATTGAATCTGCCTGGCTGCACAATCAAGCTGAGCCTTGTGCTTAGAAAGCCAATCCATAACGAGAATAAGATCAATATCTGAGTCACCAAGAACCATTGGAGAAGATAGAAACTTGTAGTCACCCAAAGTAATAGTAACATCCGGAGCAATGGAGTTAGCCTGCATGCGCTTACCGGGAGAGACAACTGCTAAAGGACTAGGCAAAATTTGCAAAGGCAACCCATGCTTAGATGAAAACGGTCTCGAGATGAAACAATGCGATGCACCCGTGTCAAAAAGAACTTTTGCAGGAATATCATTAACAGGAAGGTTACCCATGATCACATCTGACGAGTCCTCTGCCTGAACTGCATTCATCAAATTGACCTTGGCATGCTTGGGATTATGCTTGACCACAGCTGTACTTGCCGATCTCACAGGAGGAGGAGGAGGAAGACGCCTCTGATTGAAACACTTGTTGGCATAGTGACCCTTCTGTTGGCACTTGTTGCACGTGACCTCTGAAAGCGGACGTTGATACGGAGCACTCGATCTTGGAGGTTGAGACAAAGTCTTGTTCTGAAAGCCAGGGTTGGGTGGGTGGGAAGAACCACTGCCACCTTTGCTCTTCTGCTGATACGGCTGACGGAACGGAGGAGGAGGAAGCCAAAACTTCTGCTGCTTGGCCACTTGAGTAGAGGAAGAAGGAGTAACATCTCTGACTCGCTTCCTAGAAGCATCACACCTCAACTGAGCAGCCTCTTGCTTCAGTGCCATGTTGTAGAACTCATCGTATCTCAAGGGCTCAAAGAGAACAAGAGCGAGCTGAATATCTTCTCTGAGACCACCCCTGAACTGGTATATCATGCTCTTCTCATCAGGCACGTCCTGCTTGGCAAAGCGGGCAAGCTTCTGGAACAACTTGTTGTAGTCATAAACAGACAAAGAGCCTTGCTTCAGATTGCGGAATTCCCCATGCTTACTTTCAACCACGCTCTGCGGAATATGATGAGCTTGGAAATCTCGACGGAAATCATCCCAAGTGATAACACGTCCACCTCTGGAATCCTTGTACTGCTAGAACCATTCTGCATCTTGATCTTTGAGTTGGAAGGAAGCGAACTTGACAAAGTCCTCAGGCCTGACGTTACTACACTCGAAATGCTTACACAGATCCACAAGCCAATCGTCAGCATCGGTTGCCTCAACACAATTGCTGAAAGTCTTTGGCCCGTTAGCAAGGAACTGGTTGAGTGTAGCAAAGTGACTCTGATTGCTGCCTTGATTCCCTTGACTGCCTTGATTGCGCTCTTGGAGAATTTGCATGATCAGCTGTGTGTTTGCATTGGTTGCGGCCATCATAGCTTGCCATGCCTCTGGAGGAGGTGGAGGTGGTGGCGGATCTTGATTCTGGTTCTGACTGGTGCTTTTAGCGGGAGCCATCCTGAAGAGGTTGACCACCTTTAGCACGTAGACAGATAAATATTGAAGCTGAATCCAATGGAATGAAAATTGCAACATATAGTCTTCACATCCGAACAAAATGAACGAATGCATTCCTCTTCAAATGGTCACATATCCATAAATTGAGAAGCCACGTGGAATTAAGGTAGATAAATAAATCAACAAGGTACGGATCAAGAACGAATAATCGGTAAGAAATCCCAATCTCAAACCAATATCCGTGGAAGAAGAACTAGAGCTACTAGAATTCCCACCTATGAAACTCCCGAACTTTTCCGGTTATGCAATCAGGTGTTGGGGATACAGGGGAAGCATAATATCTCACCCAAACTAGCAAATCCTGCATCCAGCTGTATCCATCCTTCAACACATAACCAAGAAAACTTCGGAAACCATCTACCTCAACCTTCGAAAAGCATCTGTTATACAAGTTATGGCGATACTCCCGAACTCCCGCCCCAGTACTGGGTGGCGTCGAGTTTATCTCACCAACGAACTGCATAAAAGAGATTTTTGATGTCGGCGAACATATCTCAAGTATTCCAGAATTGCAATGATAAAATTATGATGACAACCCCTTAGAGCTCAACTCCCCGGGACACTTCCACTATACCCCTGACAGGAGGCACCAAGACAATGTTCTCATCATAAGCCATCAGAACGATTCCAAGATACTCGCGTGATCCTAAAAAAATTTTTAGTGAAATTTAAGAAGAGAAGAGTCAAAACTCTACGTCAGGATGCCTTACCAGAGCAATGATGAGACTGGGAAGTAAAAATAATTCCTAAACTCTCCGATATATAATTCCTAAATGACTCAAAACATTTTTCTAGACACAACTCGGCTGCTAAAAACGATCAAGCAATGGGGCTCCTAAGGTCGGGGAAGGCTCTGGTTACCAACTTGTAACGCCCTCGATGCGGCTATAGCTCCCACGTGTCGAGGCACAACTTAGAGACATAACCGCATTGAAAGCAATGTCGCAAGTCAGGCAATCATCACAACATCCCATGTAATATATATAATAAAAGGGGAGATACATAGTTGGCTTACACTCGCCACGTCACATCAGAGTACATAAATAACATCCATCATACAAACACTCATGGCCCGACTACGGCGCCAAAATAGAAGAAAACCCAACATGCGACAAGGCCCTGAATCAAACCCCAACTAGGCACCACTACTGATCATCGGGAAAGGAAACATAATAACACTGAGAGTCCTCGTCGAACTCCCACTTGAGCTCGTACTCGTCACCTGGAGCGGAATCACCTGGACCTGCATCTGGAGTTATAGTATCTGTGAGCCACAGGGACTCAGCAATCTCGCACCCTCGCGATCAAGACTATTTAAGCTTATAGGAAGGGTAAGGCAATTATGTGTGGAGCTGCAGCAAGCGACTAGCATATATGGTGGCTATCTTATTCGCAAAAGAGAGCGAGAAGAGGAGGCAAAGCGCGAGCGAGAAGCTAGAAGGCAACCTGCGCAAACATTACTCCAACACCGTGTCCACTTCCCGGACTCCGCCAAGAAGAGGCCATCACGGTAACACACTCAGTTGATTCATTTTAATTAATTAGGGTTCAAGTTATCTACAACCGGACATTAACAAATTCCCATCTACCCATAACCGCGGGCACGGCTTTCGAAAGTTCAATCCCTGCAGGGGGGTCCCAACTTAGCCCATGACAAGCTCTCACGGTCAAAGAATGAATAGACCTCCTCCCAAGACGTTCCGATCAGACTCGGTATCTCGGTAACTCAAGACACTTCGACAGGTTAAAACAAGACCAGCAACACCGCTCGAATGTGCCGACAAATCCCGATAGGAGCTGCACATATCTCTTTCTCAGGGCACACTCAGATTGTCTTAGGTACGGGTAGGCTAGCCCAGAGTTGCCCCTGGTGGCCGCCGGCAGCTGACAGGTGGACCAACACTCAGAGGAGCACTGGCCCGGGGGGGGGGGTAAATAAGATGACCCTTGAGTCTGCAGAACCCAAGGGAAAGAAAAGGCTAGGTGGCGAATGGTAAAACCAAGGTTGGGCATTGCTGGACAAGCATTAATCAAGGCGAAATATCAAGGGGTTCCCATTATAACCCAACCGCGTAAGGAATGCAAAATCCGGGAACATAACACCGATATGACGGAAACTAGGGCGGCAAGAGTGGAACAAAACACTAGGCGAGAGGCCGAGCCTTCCACCCTTTACCAAGTATATATATGCATTAAGATAACATGGCAATATAATGATATCCCCAACAAGTAAATAAATGATGTTCCAACAAGGAATGGCCTCCAATCTTCACCTGCAACTAGCAACGCTATAAGAGGGGCTGAGCAAAGCGGTAACATAGCCAATCAACGGTTTGCTAGGACAAGGTGGGTTAGAGGTTTGACATGGCAATTGGGAGGCTGACAAGCAAAAGGTAGGCATCGAAGCATTGGCATAGCAAGAGCGAGCAAACTAGCATAGCAAAGATAGTAGTGATTTCGAGGGTATGATCATCTTGCCTGCACTGTTGTCAGAGTTGACTGGATCCTCACAAGCAAACTCAACGGGCTCCTCGGTAGCGAACTCGTCTCTCGGCTTTACCCAACAAGACAAACAAGCAACAAGGATACAATCAACCACGTGGAAGACCAAGCAATATGATGAAATAATGATATGCTATGCGGGATGCGATGCCGGATGCAAAATGCAAGATATAAAAGGAAATGCATGAACCTGGCCTCAACTTGGAGAACCAAGTGTTCCACTGGATAGAGGGGATGAAATCGCTTGAAAGCGATATAAAGATCGTTGGAATCGGAGTTACGGTTTGGAAATGGCAAGCGATTTAAGAATGACACCGGTCTGCGATTTACAGCAAGTAGGCATCTAAATGCAACGAAATGAACATGCTACAGCCACCAAACATGACAACAAAATACATGGCAGGGATGCACACAAGATGCGTAACAAAAGACTAGCACTGAGCCACGGCCAATTCATTCATTATGAGGTCCAAACAAGCATGGCAAAAACGCAAATGCAAAACAGATTCCAGACTTTGTGAAATTGACACTAGTCTGAAATTTCAGATCATGAAGCCCCCTTCGGAGCAGCAAAACAACATGATACATGACCTTCTTAAGACAAGTAAGAACATGGCATGGAGCTACTCAACAAGCTTAACAAAAGACCCAAAGTGACCTGAGGCCAAAAGGGATCACAAAATATACTAACGGGCACACGAACATAGCTAAAACACAATCAGTTTTCAGACTTAGTGAAAACTGAGACATGCTGAAATATAACTCACGAAGGCATGTAAATGAGCTCGATGCACTCACTACGGTGCAAGTCATGGCAAGGCAAGCATAAATTCATTAAGAAGGCACAAAATACTAGCTAGTCATGGCAATATCAATGGCATGGCATGCACGCATCAACTACAATAGCATCCGGGCCGGAACACTGTAGCGGCGGTGCAATTCCCGATGACGACCGTCGCTGGAGAAGAAACGAACGGCGGGGCGAGGTCGCCGGACCGGCTGGACGGCGCCGGCATCGGGGAGGAGGCGGGGCTCGCCGGAGCAACGAGGAGGCGGCGGGCGGCGGTGTTCCGGCGGGCTCGGACGCGGCGGCGGCGGTGTCGGCCGCCGGAGTAGGCGACATGGGCGGCGGGCACTGCGGCGACCCGGGGCGGCG
>NC_041386.1:382451310-382701519 GCF_002162155.2 Triticum dicoccoides | reverse complement strand
GGAGGAGAAGGGCGGCGGGCGACGCTCCTCCTCTGGGCCGCGGGGGCTCTATGCGGGCCGGGCGGGCCGCGGCGGCGGTGGCGGCCGGCTGCCACGTGGTGCCCCGCGAGTGGCTGCGGGCGTTGGCGGGTGCGATCCGGATGTTGTCCGGACTGGTTCTGACACGTCCGGCGGCGGCGGGAGAGAATTTTAGGGTTTCGGGGAGAGGGAGAGATCCGAAAATGGAGGGGTGTATATATAGGCATAGAGGGAGCTAGGAGAGTCCAAATGAGGTGCGGTTTTCGGCCACGCGATCGTGATCGAACGCTCTAGGACATGGAGCAGAGTTTGGTGGGTTTTGGGCCAAATTGAAGGGGTGTTGGGCTGCAACACACATGAGGCCTTTTCGGTCCCTCGGTTAGCCGTTGGAGTATCAAACGAAGTCGAAATGATACTAAACTTGACAGGCGGTCTACCGGTAGTAACCCAAGGCCGCTTGGCAAGTCTTGGTCCAATCCGGAAATGTTTAAACCCCAAACACGAAAGAAAGCTAGAAATGACCACCGGAGGAGAACGAAGCACCGGAATGCAAAACGGACAACAGGGAAAAAGCTCGGATGCATGAGATGAACACCTATGCAAATGCAATGCACATGATGACATGATATGAGATGCATGAAAAAGAAAACAACACACGGAGACAAAGACCCGAACCCAAGAAATAAATATAACTTAACGCCGGAAACGGCAAGAGTTGGAGTACAAATAGGGAAAGTTACATCCGGGGAGTTACAATTGGCTCCGCCAAGGTTCCGCCTTGTGGTGGAGGAGTTTCGTCCGAGAAGATGGCTTATGAATTTTTTTCCCATCGAAAGAGTCCATATAGCAGAAGATGGTCACCGGAGGGCCACCAGGGGGCCCACGAGGTAGGGGGGCGCCAGGGGGGTAGGGCGCGCCCCCCACCCTCATGGGCAGGGTGTGGCCCTCCTGGTGAAGTTCTTGCGCTCAATGTTTTTTATATATTTGGAAAACATCATCCGTGAAGTTTCAGGACTTTTGGAGCTGTGCAGAATAGGTCTCTAATATTTGCTCCTTTTCCAGCCAGAATCCCAGCTACCGACATTCTCCCTCTTTATGTAAACCTTTTAAAATAAGAGAGAATAGGCATAAGTATTGTGACATAATGTGTAATAATAGCCCATAATGCAATAAATATTGATATAAAAGCATGATGCAAAATGGACGTATCAACTCCCCCAAGCTTAGACCTCGCTTGTCCTCAAGCGAAAAGCCGAAATCGAAAAATATGTCCGCATGTTTAGAGATGAAGGTGTCGATAAAAATAAAATACGGACATGAGGGCATCATGATCATTCTTAGAGCAGCAACTTATATAATTCTTGTCATATGATATCTTATGCTAGAGTAATAATTCAATCACAATATCAAGTATGAATCGTAAACTTCATTGAAAACTAACAAACTATAATCTCAGTCATTGAAGCAATTGCAATTCATCATAACATAGGAAAGAGTCAATGTATAAGAGCTTTTCAGCAAGTCCACATACTCAACTATCATATAATATTTCACAATTGCTGACACTCATGCAATACTTATGGGTATGGAGTTTTAATTGGACAGAGAGAAAGATAGGAGCTTATAGTTTTTCCTCCCAATGTTTTACCTCAAGGGTAATGTCAACAGTAATAGTTCATGAAAACCCACATCCAATTAGCCATATATACCAGGATCTTTCCAACATATTGTGCTTGCCAAAGGATAGAATGTAAAAAGGAAGGGTGAAGATCACCTTGACTCTTTTGCAGTATAGGAGATAAAAGTAAAAGATAGGCCCTTCGAAGAGGGAAGCAGAGGTTATCATGCACTTTTATGGTTGGATGCACAAAATCCTAATGCGAAAGAATGTCACTTTATATTGCCACTTGTGATATGGACCTTTATTATGCAGTCTGTCGCTTTTATTACTTCCATATCACACGATTGTATAAAGCTTATTTCTTCCACACCAATCAATCATACATATTTAGACAACAATTTTTATTGCTTGCACCGATGACAACTTACTTGACGGATCTTACTCAATCCATAGGTAGGTATGGTGGACTCTCATGGCAAAACTGGTTTAAGGGTGTTTGGAAGCACAAGTAGTATCTCTACTTGGTGCAATGAATTTGGCTAGCATGAGGGGGAAAGGCAAGCTCAAAATGTTGGAGGATCCAAGACAATATAATTTATCTCAGATGTAAGAAAACATAACCCATTATGTTGTCTTCCTTGTCCAATGTCAACTCTTTAACATGTCATATTTTAATGAGTGCTCACAATCATAAAAGATGTCCAAGATAGTATATTTATACGTGAAGACCTCTCTTTCTTTATTACTTCCTATTAATTGCAACGATGACCAAAACTATGTTTGTCAACCCTCAATAACTGTTATTCATCATACTCTTTCTATGTGAGCTCATTACTCTCCATAAGAGTCACATGATCTCTTTGTTTCTTTTTATTTCTTTCTCTTTTCTTTTATTCACTTGGGATCATGGCAAAAATAATCAAGCCCTTGACTCAACACTAATCTTTATTATATAGCTCACGGACTCGATTACATAGAAGGATAATAAAGCAAAACTCACAACTAGATCATACTAAGAACTTTTATTCTACTAGATCAAGATATTACCAAAAGGATCGAACTAAGAAAAACGGTAAAGATAAAAGTTATGGTGATACGATACCGGGGCACTCCCCCAAGCTTGGCAGTTGCCAAGTGGAGTGCCCATACTAGATACTCAATCCTTCTTTGTTGAAGGAGATGGTGGTGATTTTGTTGATGGCGTATGCTTGTTCCTTAATTTGCGTTTGAGGACAGAATTTTGGTCCCTTAGGTCCTCAATATCCTGCTCCAAGCTCAGTATCTTTTTGCATAGTGCCTTCTTGTTCTCCTGCAAGAGGCGAAAAGGGATAAACTCGATCTTAGGTTTCTTTACCCTATTCGGGAGGCTTGACTTTTTGAACTCCACATGCATGTCCCCAGGTTGAGGTAGTGGGACTTCATCTTCATCTCAGCTTGTCTCCTCCTTTCCCTTGGGTTCATAGTCCTCTACTTCTTCCGTAGTCCAACCACAGTGCCCCACATCCCCATAGACTTTAGGATCTGCGAGGTAATCAGCCACATAGCTTTCTCCTTCCGAATCCTGGGACGGCATTTTGCTCTGTCTACAACAGGACATCTCAAAACAAAGACAAGAGATATTTGCGTGATACAGGAGTCAAAACCCCAAGGAGGTTATATAATGAATTTTTACCGACCAAAATACGTGTCCTGTAAGAAAACGGAGTCCAGAGAGCACACGAGGTGCCCATGAGGTAGGGGGCGCGCCTAGTAGGGTAGGGCACGCCCTCCACCCTCGTGTCCTTTCCGGACTGTTGCTTAATTTTCTATTTTTCTAAATATTCCAAAACGGAGAAATATTGCCTTAAAACTGTTTTGGAGTCGGTTTACTTACCGTACCACATACCTATTCCTTTTCGGAGTCTGAAACGTTCCGGAAAGTGTCCTTTATGTATTCCTCCGGGGTTACGGTTTCAATAACATTGGTTTCAACATTGATGGGATTACCTGAGATATAGTGTTTGATTCTTTGACCATTCACCACCTTCGGATTTGTGCCTTCAAAGTTGTTGATTTTTATGGCACCGGAACGGTAGAGCTCCTCGATAACGTAAGGGCCTTCCCATTTAGAGAGAAGTTTTCCTGCAAAAAATCTTAAACGAGAGTTGTATAGCAATATATAATCACCTATGTTAAACTCACACTTTTGTATCCTTTTGTCATGCCATCTTTTAACTTTTTCTTTAAACAACTTGGCATTTTCGTAGGCTTGGGTTCTCCATTCATCAAGTGAGCTAATATCAGATAACCTCTTCTCACCGGCAAGTTTAAAATCATAATTAAGTTCTTTAATAGCCCAATAAGCCTTGTGTTCTAGTTCGAGAGGTAAGTGACATGCTTTTCCATAGACCATTTTATACAGAGACATACCCATAGGATTTTTATATGCAGTTCTATAGGCCCGTAATGCATCATCAAGTTTCCTGGACCAATTCTTTCTAGACCTATTAACAGTCTTTTGCAAAATTAATTTGAGTTCTCTATTGCTCAATTTTACTTAACCACTAGACTGAGGGTGATAAGGAGATGCAATTCTATGATTAACATCATATTTAGCAAGCATTTAATGGAAAGCACCATGAATAAAATGTGAGCCACCATCAGTGATTAAATATCTAGGGACTCCAAACTTGGAAAATAACTTCTTTAAGCATTTTAATAGAAGTGTTATGATCAGCACTACTAGTTGGAATAGCTTCTACCCACTTAGTAACGTAATCAACAGCAACTAAAATATGTGTATAACCATTAGAGGAAGAAAAAGGTCCCATATAGTCAAAGCCCCAAACATCAAATGGTTCAATAACAAGTGAATAATTCATAGGCATTTCTTGACGTCTACTAATATTACCAATTCTTTGACATTCATCACAAGATAAGACAAACTTACGGGCATCCTTGAAGAGAGTAAGCCAATAAAAACCAGATTGCAGTACCTTATGTGCAGTTTTATCTCCAGCATGGTGTCCTCCATAAGCTTCGGAGTGACACTTGCGTAGGATCTATTCCTGTTCATGCTCAGGTACACAGTGTCTAATAACACCATCTACTCCTTCTTTATAAAGATGTGGGTCATCCCAAAAGTAATGCCTCAAATCATAGAAGAACTTTTTCTTTTGCTGGTATGTGAAACTAGGTGGTATAAACTTAGCAACAATGTAATTAGCATAATCAGCATACCATGGAGCAGTATGAGAAGTATTTATGACATTTAGTTGCTCATCAGGAAAGCTATCATCAATAGGTAGTGGGTCATCAAGCACATTTTCTAACCTAGACAAGTTGTCTGCAATGGGGTTCTCAGCTCCTTTTCTATCAACAATATGTAAATCAAATTCTTGTAGCAAGAGAACCCATCTAATAAGTCTAGGTTTAGCATCTTTCTTTTCAATAAGATATTTAATAGCAGCATGATTAGTGTGAATAGTTACTTTAGAATCAACAATATAAGGTCTAAACTTATCATAAGCAAATACAACTGCTAAGAATTCTTTTTTAGTAGTAGCATAATTTCTTTGAGCATTGTCTAGAGTTTTACTAGCATGTTGAATAAAATTTAGCTTCTTATCAACCTTTTGTCCTAGAACAGCACCTACAGCATAATCACTAGCATCACACATAATGTCAAAGGGTAAATTCCAATCAGGTGGCTGAACAATAGGTGCAGAGATCAATGTTTTCTGAAGTACTTCAAATGCTTCTACACAATCATCATTAAAGACAAATGGTATATCTTTTTGTAATAAATTAGTCAGAGGCCGAGAGATGTTTGAGAAGTCCTTAATCAACCTCCTATAAAAACCGGCATGACCAAGGAAACTTTGTATACCTTTGATGTCCTTGGGACATGGCATCTTTTCAATAGCATCAACCTTGGCTTTATCAACTTCAATACCTCTTTCAGAAACTTTATGCCCCAAGACAATACCTTCATTAACCATAAAGTGGCACTTTTCCCAATTCAAGACAAGATTAGTTTCTTCACATCTCTGCAAACTGGATCAAGGTTGCTCAAGCAATCATCAAAAGAAGATCCATAGACGGAAAAGTCGTCCATGAAAACCTCACAAATCTTTTCACAAAAGTCAGAGAATATAGCCATCATGCATCTTTGAAAGGTGGCAGGTGCATTACATAAACCAAATGGCATACGTCTATAAGCGAAAGTACCAAAAGGGCAAGTAAAAGTAGTCTTTCATTGATCTTTGGCTGACACAGGTATTTGAGAGAAACCATAATAACCATCTAGAAAGCAAAAATGTGTATGTTTGGATAATCTTTCTAGCATTTGATCAATAAAAGGTAAGGGGTAATGATCTTTTTAGTAGCCTTATTTAATTTGCAGAAATCAATTACCATCCTATAACCAGTGATAATTCTTTGAGGAATCAATTCATCTTTATCATTAGGAACAACAGTAATACCTCCCTTCTTAGGGACACAATGGATAGGACTTACCCACTTACTATCAGCAACGGGATAAATTATACCTGCCTCAAGGAGCTTTAGTATCTGCTTTCTTACCACTTCTTTCATTTTAGGATTCAAACGGCGTTGATGATCACGAACTGGTTTAGCATCTTCTTCCAAATTAATTTTATGTTGACATAGAGTGGGACTAATGCCCTTAAGATCATCAAGAGTATACCCAATAGCAGCACGGTGCTTCTTCAGAGTTTTTAATAATCTCTCTTCTTCATGTTCTGAAAGGTTAGCACTAATAATAACAGGGTATATCTTTTTCTCATCAAGATAAGCATATTTAAGAGTATCAGGTAATGTTTAAGCTCAAACACGGGATCACCCTTGGGTGGAGGAGGATCCCCTAGGATTTCAACAGGTAAATTGTTTTTCAGGATAGGTTCATGTTTGAAGAATACTTCATCTAATTCCCTTCTTTCATTCATAAACATATCATTTTCATGGTCTAGCAAATATTGTTCTAAAGGATCACTAGGAGGTACGGCAATAGAAGCAAGACCAATAATTTCATCCTTACTAGGTAATTCTTCTTCACGGTGTTGTCTACTAAATTTAGAAAAATTAAATTCGTGAGTCATATCATCTAAACCGACAGTAAAAACATCCCTTTTGCAATCTATGGTAGCATTAACAGTATTTAAGAAGGGTCTACCAAATATAATGGGACAAAAACTATCTTGTGGGGAACCAAGAAGAATAAAATCAGCAGGATAATAAGTTTTCCCACACAAGACTTCAACATCTCTAACAATTCCCATTGGTGAAATAGTATCTCTATTAGCAAGTTTAATTGTGATATCAATATCTTCTAACTCAGCGGGTGCAATGTCATGCATAATTTCTTTGTATAAGTCAATAGGTATTGCACTAGCACTAGCACCACCCATATCACACAAGCCATGATAACAATGATCTCCTATTTTAACAGAAATAACAGGCATGCCTACCACAGGTCTAGGTTTATCTGTATCATGGGGTTTAGCAATTCTAGAAGTTTCATTACAGAAATAAATAACATGCCCATCTATATTATCAGACAAGAGATCTTTAACAATAGCAATATTAGGTTCAACTTTAACTTTCTCAGGAGGTGTATATGTTCCAATATTGCTTTTACGAACCACAGTTGAAGCTTTAGCATGATCCTTAATCCTAACAGGGAAAGGCGGTTTCTCAACATAAGAAGTAGGAACAATAGGATCATTATAAGTAATAGTCTTTTCTTCAACTTTAATAGGTGCAGCTACTTTTACTTCTATGGGAGTATGATATTTAAACCACTTCTCCTTGGGGAGATCAACATAAGCAGCAAAAGATTCACAGAAAGAAGCTACTATCTCAGAGTCAAGTCCATATTTAGTGCTAAATTGACAAAAAATATCGGTATCCATAAAAGATTTAACACAATCAAAACTAGGTGTCATACCTGACTCCTTACCATTGTCGAGGTCCCAATCTTCGGAGTTGCGTTTAATTCTTTCCAATAAATCCCATTTGAATTCAATAGTCTTCATCATAAAAGAGCCAGCACAAGAAGTATCAAGCATGGTGCGATTTTTACCAGAAAGTCGAGCATAAATTTTTTGAATAATCATTTCTCTTGAGAGCTCATGATTGGGGCATGAATATAACATTGATTTAAGCCTCCCCAAGCTTGAGCGATGCTTTCTCCTTCACGAGGCCAAAAATTATATATATAATTGCGATCACGATGAACAAGATGCATAGGATAAAACTTTTGATGAAATTCCAATTTCAATCGTTTGTAGTTCCAAGAATCCATATCATCACATAGCCTATACCATGTCGATGCATCTCCCCTCAAAGACAAAGGGAAAACCTTCTTCTTAACAACATCTCCGGGTACACCTGCAAGCTTAAATAATCCACAAACTTCATCCACATATATTAGATGCTCATCAGGATGTTTTGTTCCGTCTCCTAAAAAAGGATTAGCTAGCAGTTTTTCTACCATACCCAAAGGAATTTCAAAGAAAGCATTTTCATTTTCAGTAGGTTCAGTAGGTTGAGGAGAAACTCTTTGCTCTACTGGTCGGGGTGAAGATACCCCGAACAAGCCCCTCAGAGGATTACTTTCCATAGTAACAAGTGACAGTAAATTTCAGCACACTATATAAATTTTTCCTTACCAAATTCCACCTACCAAAGGCGCTTCACTCCCCGGCAACAGCGCCAGAAAAGAGTCTTGATGACCCACAAGTATAGGGTATCTATCTTAGTCCTTTCGATAAGTAAGAGTGTCGAACCCAACGAGGAGCATAAGGAAATGATAAGCGGTTTCCAACAAGGTATTCTCTTCAAGTACTGAAATAAGTGGTAACAGATAGTTTTGTGATAGGATAATTTGTAACGAGCAACAAGTAACAAAAGTAAATAAAGTGCAGCAAGGTGGCCCAATCCTTTTGTAGCAAAGGACAAGCCTGGACAAACTCTTATATGATGTAAAGCGCTCCCGAGGACACATGGGAATATCGTCAAGTTAGTTTTCATCACGCTCATATGATTCACGTTCGGTACTTTGATAATTTGGTATGTGGGTGGACCGGTGCTTGGGTGTTGCCCTTACTTGGACAAGCATCCCACTTATGATTAACCTCTATTGCAAGCATCCGCAAATACAACAAAAGTATTAAGGTAAACCTAACCATAGCATGAAACATATGGATCCAAATCAGCCCCTTACGAAGCAACGCATAAACTAGGGTTTAAGCTTCTGTCACTCTAGCAACCTATCATCTAGTTATTACTTCCCAATTCCTTCCTCTAGGCCCAAACAATGGTGAAGTGTCATGTAGTCGACGTTCACATAGCACCACTAGAGGAGATACAACATACATCTCATCAAAATATAGAATGAATACCAAATTCACATGACTACTAATAGCAAGACTTCTCCCAAGTCCTTAGGAACAAAAGTTACTACTCACAAAGCATAAACATGTTCATAATTAGAGGGGTATTAATGTGCATATAGGATCTGAACATATGATCTTCCACCAATTAGACCAACTAGCATCAACTACAAGGAGTAATTAACACTACTAGCAACCTACTAGCACCAATCCCGGACTTGGAGACAAGAATTGGATACAAGAGATGAACTAGGGTTTTGAGATGAGATGGTGCTGATGAAGATGTTGATGGAGATTGCCCTCTCCCGATGAGAGGAGCGTTGGTGATGACGATGGCGATGATTTCCCCCTTCGGGAGGGAAGTTTTTCCGGCAGAACAGCCCCGCCAGAACCCTAGATTGGCTCCGCCAAGGTTCCACCTCGTGGCGGCGGAGTTTCGTCTGAGAAGATGGCTTATGATTTTTTCCCATCGAAAGAGTCCATATAGCAGAAGATGGTCACCGGAGGGCCACCAGGGGGCCCACGAGGTAGGGGGCGCGCCCAGGGGTGTAGGGCGTGCCCCCACCCTCGTGGGCAGGGTGTGGCCTCCCTGATGAAGTTCTTGCGCTCAACGTTTTTTATATATTTGGAAAACATCATCCGTGAAGTTTCAGGACTATTGGAGCTGTGCAGAATAGGTCTCTAATATTTGCTCCTTTTCCAGCCAGAATCCCAGCTGCTGACATTCTCCCTCTTTATGTAAACCTTGTAAAAATAAGAGAGAATAGGCATAAGTATTGTGACATAATGTGTAATAACAGCGCATAATGCAATAAATATTGATATAAAAGCATGATGCAAAATGGATGTATCAAGGTTTTATTCTGTTTGGATTCCGTTTGATATTCCTTTTCTGCGAAACACTGAAATAGGCAAAAAAACAGCAATTTGAACTCGGCCTTGGGTTAGTAGGTTAGTCCCAAAAATAATATAGAAGTGTATAAATAAGCCCATTAACATCCAAAACAGATAATATAATAGCATGGAACAATCAAAAATTATAGATACGTTGGAGATGTATCAAGCATCCCCAAGCTTAATTCCTGCTCGTCCTCGAGTAGGTAAATGATAAAAACAAATTTTTTGATGTGGAATGCTACCTAGCATAATTCTCAATGTAATTTTCTTTATTGTGGCATGAATATTCAGATCCGAAAGATTCAAGACAAAGGTTTAATATTGACATAAAAATAATAATACTTCAAGCATACTAACTAAGCAATCATGTCTTCTCAAAATAACATGGCAAAAGAAAGTTCATCCCTACAAAATCATATAGCTTGGTCATGCTTCATTTTTGTCACACAAGAATTCTCTCATCTTGCACAACCCCGATGACAAGCCAAGCAATTGTTTCATACTTTAGTAATCTCAAACTTTTTTCAACTTTCCCGCAATACATGAGCGTGAGCCATGGATATAGCACTATGGGTGGAATAGAATACTGATATGGGGTTATGTGGAGAAGACAAAAAAGGAGAAAATCTCACATCGACGAGGCTAATCAACAGGCCAGGGAGATGCCCATCAATTGATGTCAATGCAAGGAGTACGGATTGCCATGCAACGGATGCACTAGAGCTATAAATGTATAAAAGCTCAATAAAAGAAACTAAGTGGGTGTGCATCCAACTTTCTTGCTCACGGATACCTAGGGCATTTGAGGAAGCCCATTGTTGGAATATACAAGCCAAGTTCTATAATGAAAAATTCCCACTAGTGTATGAAAGTGACAAAACAAGAGACTATCTATCATAAAGATCATGGTGCTACTTTGAAGCACAAGTGTGGAAAAAAGGATACTAGCATTGCCCTTTGTTTTATTTCTTTTCCTCTTTTTTCTTTTTCTTTTTATTGGGCCTTTCTTTTTTTTATTTGGCCTTTCTCTCTTTTTTATTTGGGACAATGCTCTATTAATGATGATCATCACACTTCTCTTTATTTACAACTCAATGATTACAACTCAAGACTAGAACAAAATATGACTCTATATGAATGCCTCCGGCGGTGTACCGGGAAGGGCAATGAATCAAGAGTGACATGTATGAAAAATTATGCATGGTGGGTTTGCCACAAATAAGATGTCAACTACATGATCATGCAAAGCAATATGACAATGATGAAGCGTGTCATAAATGAAACGATGGAATGTTGCATGGCAATATATCTCGGAATGGCCATGGAAATGCCATGATAGGTAGGTATGGTGGCTGTTTTGAGGAAGATATAAGGAGGTTTATGTGTGATAGAGCGTATCATATCATGGGGTTTGGATGCAACGGCGAAGTTTGCACCAACTCTCAAGGTGAGAAAGGGCAATGCACGGTACTGAAGAGGCTAGCAATGATGGAAGGGTGAGAGTGCGTATAATCCATGGACTCAACATTAATCATAAAGAACTCACATACTTATTGCAAAATCTACTAGTCATCAAAAACCAAGAACTACGCGCATGCTCCTAGGGGGATAGATTGGTAGGAAAAGACCATCGCTCGTCCCCGACCGCCACTCATAAGGAAGACAATCTAAGAACACCTCATGTTTCAAATTTGTTACACAACGGTTACCATACATGCATGCTACGAGACTTGCAAACTTCAACACAAGTATTTCTCAATTTCACAATTACTCGACTAGCGCACTCTAATATCACCACCTTTATATCTCAAAAACAATTATCAAGTATCAAACTTCTCATAGTATTCAATGCACTTTTTATGATAGTTTTTATTATACCTATCTTGGATGCCTATCATATTAGGACTAGTTTCATAACCAAAGCAAATTACCATGCTGTTCTAAAGGACTCTAAAAATAATATAAGTGAAGCATGAGAGATCAATAATTTCTATAAAATAAAACCACAACCATTCTCTAAAAGATATAAGTGAAGCACTAGAGCAAAATTATCTAGCTCAAAAGATATAAGTGAAGCACATAGAGTATTCTAATAAATTTCAATTCATGTGTATCTCTCCCAAAAGGTGTGTACAGCAAGGATGATTGTGGTAAACTAAAAATCAAAGACTCAAATCATACAAGACGCTCCAAGCAAAACACATATCATGTGGTGAATAAAAATATAGCCTCAAGTAAAGTTACTGATAGAAGAACAGGAAAGAGGGGATGCCTTCCGGGGCATCCCCAAGCTTAGGATTTTGGTTGTCCTTGGATTTTACCTTGGGGTTCCATGGACATCCCCAAACTTAGGCTCTTTCCACTCCTTTTTCCATAATCCATCAAATCTTTACCCCAAACTTGGAAACTTCACAACACAAAACTTAAACAGAAAATCTAATGAGCTCCGTTAGTAAAAGAAAACAAGACACCACTTAAGGTACTGTAATGAACTCATTATTTATTTATACTGGTGTTAAACCTACTGTATTCCAACTTCTCTATGGTTCATAACCTCCGATACTAGCCATAGGTTCATCAAAATAAGCAAACAACACACGAAAAACAGCATCTGTCAAAAACAGAACGGTAGGTACTAATCTGTAGGTTTCGAATACTTCTGTAACCCCAAAAATTATAAAATAAATTGATGGACGTGAGTAATTTATCTATTAATCATCTTAAAAAAGAGTCAACTTAATCGCACTCTCTAGTAAAAAATGGCAGCAAATCTCGTGAACGCTAAAGTTTCTATTTTTTACAGCAAGATCGCAAAGACTTTCCCCAAGTCTTCCCAAAGGTTCTACTTGGCACAAACACTAATTAAAAGCATAAAACCACATATAAAAAGATGCTATATGAATTATTTATTACTAAACAGAACCAAAAAGCAAGGAACGAAAATAAAACTGGGTTGCCTCCCAACAAGCGCTATCATTTAACGCCCCTAGCTAGGCATAAAAGCAAGAATATATCTAGGTATTATCATCTTTGGTATGCAATCCATAAGTGGCTCTCATAATAGATTCATACGGTAATTTAATTTTCTTTCTAGGAAAGTGTTCCATTCCTTTCCTGAACGGAAATTGGAATCTAATATTCCCTTCCTTCATATCAATAATTGCACCAATCGTTCTAAGGAAAGGCCTACCAAGAATAATAGGACATGTATGATTTCAATCAATATCAAGAACAATGAAATCTATGGGCACATAATTCCTATTTGCAACAATAAGAACATCATTAATCTTTCCCATAGGTTTCTTAATAGTGGAATCCGCAAGGTGCAAATTTAAAGAACAATCATCCAATTCACAGAAACCTAACACATCACACAAAGTTTTTGGAATCATGGTAACGCTAGCACCCAAATCACATAAATAATAACATTCATGACCTTTAATCTTAGTTTTAATATTAGGTTCCAACTCATCATGAAGTTTTCTAGGGATAGAAACTTCCAATTCAAGCTTTTATTCATAAGATTGCATTAAAGCATCAACGATATGTTTAGTAAAAGCTTTATTTTGACTATAAGCATGCGGAGAATTTAACACGGATTGCAACAAGAAATACAATCTATTAAAGAAAATTTATCATAATTAAACTCCTTGAAATACAAAATGGTGGGTTCATTGCTATGTAAAGTTTTGACCTCACCAATCCCACTTTTATTAATTTTTGCATCAAGATCAAAAAACTCCGAATCATTGGGACGCCTTTTAACTAAAGTTGACTCATCTCCAGTCCCATCATTATCAAGATTCATATTGCAAAACAAAGACTTAATAGGGGACACATCAATCACTTTTAGATCTTCATCCTTATTATCATCAAAACTAGAGGAACACGCTTTCATAAAGCAATCTTCTTTAGCACGCATCCTAGCAGTCCTTTCCTTGCACTCATCAATGGAAGCTTTGAGAGACTCATTAATATCATGCTTAGGTGGAATAGATCTAAGTTGCAAAGAATCAACATCAAGAGAAATTATATCCATGTTCCTAGCCAACTCATCAATCTTAGACAATTTTTCTTCAATCAAGGTATTGAAACTCTTTTGTGAACTAACAAATTCTTTAATATTAGATTCAAAATCAGAGGGCATCTTATTATAACTTCCATATAATTGTTGTAGGAATTACCATAATTATTAGAGGAATTACTAGGAAATGGCCTAGGATTAAAATTACCTCTATACATGTTATTACCAAAATTGTTCCTACCAACAAAATTCACATCCATAGATTCATTATTCTCAATCAAAGTATACAAAGGCATATCATTAGGATCAGAAGAAACACTCTTATTAGTAAACAATTTCATAAGTTCATCCATCTTTCCACTCAAAACATTAATTTCTTCTGTAGCGTGCACCTTTTTACTAGTGGATCTTTCAATGTGCCATTGAGAATAGTTAACCATAATATTATCTAGGAGTTCAGTAGCTTCTCCTAAAGTGATTTCCATAAAAGTGCCTCCCGCGGCCGAATCTAAAAGATTTATAGAAGCAAAATTCAATCTGGCATAATTTTTTTGTATAATCATCCAAAGATTAAAACCATGTGTGGGGCAATTACGTATCATTAATTTCATCCTCTCCCAAGCTTGTGCAACATGTTCATGATCAAGTTGCTTAAAATTCATAATATCATTTCTAATAGAGATGATCTTAGAGGGAGGAAAATACTTAGAGATAAAAGCTTCTTTGAACTTATTCCATGAATCGATACTGTTTTTAGGCAAAGACGAAAACCAAGTTTTAGCACGATCTCTAAGTGAAAACGGGAATAGCTTCAATTTAACAATATCATTATCCACATCTTTCTTGTTTTGCATATCACACAAATCAACAAAGTTGTTTAGATGGGTAGCGTCATCTTCGTTAGGAAGGCCGGAAAATGGATCTTTCATGACAAGATTCAGCAAAGCAGCATTAATTTCACAAGATTCAGCATCGGTAAGAGGAGCAATCGGAGTGCTAATAAAATCATTATTGTTGGTATAGGAAAAATCACACAATTTTGTATTATCTTGAGCCATCGTGACAAACAATCCAGCACACAAGCACACAAGAGGCAAGCGATAAGAGGCGAATGGAAGAGAGAAGGGCAACGAAAAAGAGGGCGACGGCAAGGGTGGAGTCGTGGAGAGGAAAATGAGAGGCAAATGGCAAATAATGTAATGCGAGGGATAAGAGTTTGTGATGGGTACTTTCTATGTCTTAACTTGTGCGTAGATCTCCCTGGCAACAGCGCCAGAAATCCTTCTTTCTACCTCTTGAGCACTTCGTTGGTTTTCCATTGAAGAGGAAAGGGTGATGCAGCAAAGTAGCATAAGTATTTCCCTCAGTTTTTTAGAATGAAGGTATCAATCCAGTAGGAGACTACACGCAAGTCCCTCGTACCTACACAAACAAATGAGAACCTCGCAACCAACGTGATAAAGGGGTTGTCAATCCCTTCACGGTCACTTACGAGAGTGAGATTTGATAGAGATAATAATAATAAGATAAATATTTTTGGTATTTTTATGATATAGATTGAAAGTAAAGATTGCAAAGTAAAATAGATTGGAAACTTATATGATGGAAAATAGACCCGGGGGCCATAGGTTTCACTAGTGGCTTCTCTCAAGATAGCATAAGTATTACGGTGGGTGAACAAATTACTGTCGAGCAATTGATGGAAAAGTGCATAATTATGAGAATATCTAGGCATGATCATGTATATAGTCATCGCGTCCACGACAAGTAGACGGAAACAATTCTGCATCTACTACTATTACTCCACACATCGACCGCTATCCAGCATGCATCTAGAGTATTAAGTTCATAAGAACAAAGTAATGCATTAGGCAAGATGACATGATGTAGAGGGATAAACTCAAGCAATATGATATAAACCCCATCTTTTTATCCTCGATGGAAACAATACAATACGTGCCTTGCTGCCCCTGCTATCACTAGGAAAGGACACCGCAAGATTGAACCCAAAGCTAAGCACTTCTCCCATTGCAAGAAAGATCAATCTAGTAGGCCAAACCAAACTGATAATTTGAAGTGACTTGCAAAGATAACCAATCATACATAAAAGATTTCAGATAAGAATCAAATATTGTTCATAGATAAACTCGATCATAAACCCACAATTCATCGGATCTCGACAAACACACCGCAAAAAGAGTTACGTCAAATGCATCTCCAAGAAGATCGAGGAGAACATTGTATTGAGATCCAAAGAGAGAAAAGAAGCCATTTAGCTAATAACTATGGACCCGAAGGTCTGAGGTAAACTACTCACACATCATCGGAGGGGCCATGGAGTTGATGTAGAGGCCCTCCGTGATAGATTCCCCCTCCGGCGGAGCTCTGGAAAAGGTCCCAAGATGGGATCTCTTGGGTACAGAAGGTTGCGGCGGTGGAAATAGGGTTTCGTGGTGCTCCTGGATGTTTTTGGGGTATATGAATATATATAGGAAGAAGAAGTAGGTTAGTGGAGCCGTGAGGGGCCCACGAGGGGGAGGGCGCGCCCAGGGGGTAGGCGCGCCCCCTGCCTCGTGGCCTCCTCGTTGGTTGCTTGACGTCCACTGCAAGTCCACTGGATCACGTTTGTTCCAGAAATAACTCTCCCGAAGGTTTTATTCCGTTTGGATTCCGTTTGATATTCCTTTTCTGCGAGACACTGAAATAGGCAAAAAGCAGCAATTTGCACTAGGCCTTGGGTTAGTAGGTTAGTCCCAAAAATAATATAAAAGTGTATAAATAATCCCATTAACATCCAAAACAGATAATATAATGGCATGGAACAATCAAAAATTATAGATACGCTGGAGACGTATCAATGGGCATCTTAGAGGAAACTTATTTGTTTGGCTTGTCAGGGGTCAATATGTAAGCTCGTTTCCATTTCTCCGTTTCCGGATCGAGTCCACGGCACGAGTCCTGCAGTTAGTACAGAGGAAAACATAGCAGCATATGATCTCCTTTAAATGATCTTGGCAAATTTATGCTAAACTAAACATGCATGTAAGTTTCTAGGCGCCAACACTTCGTTTTATTGTCTTTGCATAGGGTTTGCGCCTGGCTTTGTACGAAAGGTTACATGCACATTGGCAAGGCTTGTACAAAAGGGTGGCTACCGGGGTAGGGCCCATCAACCGCGCCTTACGGGTAGAACTTGCGAAGATGCTCAATATTCCATGAGTTTTGCACCTTAATGCCATCTTGGGTCTCCAGACAGACTGCGCCGGGTCTGTTGACTCGTGCTACCCGTTAAGGGCCTTCCCACTTCGATGTCAACTTGTTGGAACCCTTAGCGGATTGAACACGCCTATGGACAAGGTCGCCTTCCACAAGGCTCCGGGCATGCACCCCGCGGCTATGATAGCGGCGCAAGGCTTGTTGATAGCGTGCAACACACATAGAAGCCCGGAGACGATCTTGATCAAGGAGCACGACATCGTCATGCCGATGCTGCTATGTGCTCTACTTCGTCGTAGGCAAGTACTCAAGGTGACTCGTATATGAGTTCTGTGGGGAGCACTGCTTCCGCACCATACACTAGGGAGAAGGGAGTCTAGCTGGTAGCTCGATTTGGTGTTGTATGGAGGGACCAAAGAACCACCGGCGGGTCATTGTTCCAGCGTGTGCTGCACTTTTGCAACTAATCAAAAGTCCTTGTCTTGAGCCCATGCAGCACTTCAGCGTTCATCCTCTCAGCTTGTCCGTTGCTCCTCGGATGAGCAACAGAGGAAAACAAAATGTTGCTTCTGAGGGTAAGAACATATTGCATGAAGGCGCGGCTTGTGAACTAGGTGCCGTTGTTAGTGATTACTTTGGCGGATACTCCAAAATGGCACACCAATCCCATCAAGAACTTGATAGCTGACTGTGCGGTTACCTTCCTCACAGGCTCCACTTCCAGCCACTTTGTAAACTTGTCGATTGCAATGTACAAGAATTCAAAGCCTCCGGTAGCACAGGGGATGGGGCCGAAGATGTCGAGCTGCCAGGCCGAATATGGCCATGATAAAGGAATTGTATGGAGAGCTTGAGCGGGTTGATGGATGTTCTTGGAGTGGAACTGGCAGGCTTCACATCTGGTGACTAGCTCCATCATGTCTTGGAGGGTCGTGGGCCACTAGAAACCTTGCCGGAAAGCTTTTCCAACTAAGGCCCTTGATCCAATATGGGAGGCGCACATGCCTTTGTGTATTTCTTCCAACAGTTCCTGCCCCTCTTCCTGGCAAATGCACTTCAACTTCACACCATTGGGCCTTCTTCTGTACAATGTATCATTGACAAACTCATACATACTAGCTCTCTAGGTTACTCTTTCAGCTTCTTCTTGCTCTTTGGGAAGTTCTCCTGTTTGGAGGTAGTGGACTATGTGTCGTGCCCAAGTTGGAGCCTGAGGCTCGACAACAAGGACAAGTGGTACCTCTTCATTCATGGCAGCACATATCTCGACCGCAAGAACTTTCAGTTCGGCAGGTGGAGGGGGTGCTGCTCACCAAGCGAACTAGAGTTATCGCCGACAGCTTCTCTACTGGGGACTTCGGGAAGCCCTGCCGAGAGATGCTTGCCGGAGTCAAAATTCCCCCTTTTTCTAGTCATCATTGTCGAGGATACTGAGGGTTGAGTCAGGTGGAGAAGAAAAGTCCCTGGTTCCACATGGAGCTTTGGTGCAGCGCATTTTGACAGTTGATCAGCAATTCTGTTTTCTGCACGGGGCACGTGCTCTGTTTGCAATCCATCAAAATGCTCTTCGAGCTTCCTCACTTCCTGATACGTCTCCAACGTATCTATATTTTTTTATTGTTTCACGCTATTATATTATCTGTTTTGGATGTTTTTTATGCATTAATATGCTATTTTATATTATTTTTGGTACTAACCTATTAACATAAAGCCCAGTGCCAGTTTCTCTTTTTTCCTTGTTTTTGAGTTTCAGAGAAAAGGAATATGAAATAGAGTCCAAACGGAATAAAACTTTCATGATGATTTTTCTTGGACCAGAAGACACCCGTAGGACTTGGAGACCAAGTCAGAACACCCATGAGGCGCCGACAAGCCATAGGGGCGCGCCCTAGGGGGGGCCTGGCTTGTGGCCTCGTCAGGAGTCCACCGACCTACCTCTTCGCCATGAAAATACTTTTTCGCTGCCACAACCTTCTGTTCCTGTGAGATCCCATATTGGGGCCTTTCCCGGCAATCTGTCGGAGGGGGATTTGATCAATGATGGCATCTACATCAACCCTATTGCCCTTCCAATGAAGCATGAGGAGTTTACCTTAGACCTACGGGTCCATAGCTAGTAGCTAGATGGCTTCTTCTCTCTCTCTATGTTCTTCACTACCATGTTCTCCTCGATGTTCTTAGAGATCTATCTGATGTAATCATCTTTTGCGATGTGTTTGTCGAGATCCGATGAATTCTGGATTTATGATCAGATTATCTATGAATATTATTTGAATTTTCTCTGAATTCTTATATGCATGATTTGCTATCTTTGTATTTCTCTTTGAATTATCGATTTGGTTTGGCCAACTAGATTGTTATTTGTTGGAATGGGAGAGGTGCTTAGTTTTGGGTTCAATCTTGCGTGATTTCACCCAGTGACAAAGTAGGGGTAGCAAGACATGTATTGTATTTTTGCCATCAAGGATAAAAAGATGGGTTTTCATCATATTGCTTGATTTTATCCCTCTACATCATGTCTTCTTACTTAAGGCGTTACTCCATTCTTTATGAACTTAATACTCTAGATGCATGCTGCATAGCGATCGATGTGTGGAGTAATAGTAGTAGATGCAGGTAGGAGTCGGTCTACTTGACACGGATGTGATGCCTATATGCACATTGCCTTGGATATCGTCATTACTTTGCGCTTTTCTATCAATTGCTCGACAGTAATTTGTTCACCCACCGTATTATTTGCCTTCAAGAGAGAAGGCTCTGGTGAAACCTATGGCCCCCGAGTCTATTTTCCATTATATATTTTTAGATCTAAAAACCAAAAAATATCTTGTTGCAATTTATTTACTTTTATTTTGTTTTACGTTTTAGCAATCTTTTATACCTATCTCTATGAGATCTCACTTTTGCAATTGACCATGAAGGGATTGACAACTCCTTTATCACGTTGGGTGCAAGTGTTTGGTTGTTTGTGTAGGTCCATAGATTGGAGACTTGCTTGTACCTCCTACTGGATTGATACCTTGGTTCTCTAACTGAGGGAAATACTTATCTCTACTTTGCTGCATCACCCTTTCCTCTTCATGGGAAAAACCAACACAAGCTCAAGAAGTAGTAGGAGGAAATTCTGGCGTCATTGCCGGGAGGTCTACATAAAGCCTACCAAGTACCCACCATAAACCCTCATCTCTTGCATTACGTTATTTGCCATTTGCCTCTCATTTTCCTCTCCCTCACTTCTAAAATGATTTTCAGAAAAATACAAAAAGATTTGCCTTTTTCTCATTCGATCTTATGTTTGCTTGTGTTGCCATGTGCCTTCTATTTGCTTGCATCTTCACTTGCTAAAAATCTATTGATATGATCCTCATAAACTTGCTAATCTTTTTAAGAGATCCAATTATGATGAACCGATTGCTAGTGAGTTGAGTGCACTAAATTATCTTAATGAGGTTTTTCTTGAAATTCGTGAATCTGAAAATTGTGATGAAGTGTTGAAAGAAGAAATTTATGAAGTGATTCATGATAGCTCCTTGAATGAAAAGCATGATTGCAATGATGTTATTATAAATTCTATTAATGTCAATTGTGTTAATGATATGAAAAACCCTAAGCATGGGGATGCTAATTTTGCTATGTCTACTACTTGTTGCAATGATCATGATTGGGGTGATTCTTCTTTTGATCTTGAAAATTTATTTAAGCCTCATGATGAATATGTTTGCGATAATATTGAAAGTGGGTTTGGAAGAGTGTAAAATTTAAGTAAAAGTAATCCCACATATTTGGAGAGTGTTCAATCTCGTGAATTTTTTGATAAAAGTGGGCTTGGAGAGGTCATGACTTTATTTGATGATAATCCTAGTATTTTGGAAGAGTGTCAAGTTTCCATGCATGTGGATCATGAAGAGAATATTTTATGTGATAGTTGTATTGTCGAATTGGAATATGATCCCACATGTAATTATTATGAGAGAGGAAAATATGGTTGTAGAAATTTTCATGTTACAAAATTACCTCTCGATATGTTGAGATTGCTATTGTTTCTTTCTTCTTCCTTGCATATGGTAGTTTTTGCTTGTCTTGATAATTTGTTTGTTTATAAAATCCCTATGCATAGGAAGCATGTTAGACTTAAACTTGTTTGTCACATGTTTTATGATGCTCTCTTTGTGTTTCAATTGCTATCTTTCATGTGAGCATCATTAAAATTATCAATGCCTAGCTAAAACACTTTAAAGAAAAGCACTTGTTGGGAGACAACCCAAAATATTTCCTTTCTGTTTTTGAATAATTTTTTCATCTATCCTCTGGTTAGATGTGTTTTTATGTTTTAATTAGTGTTTGTGCCAAGTAAGACCTTTGGGATGGCTTACGATGATAGTTGATTTGATCTTGCTGAAAAAACAAAATCTTTTGCGCCGAGTAAAATAAGTTTCATTTTTGATAGAAGCGCGATAAAATACTGATTATTTTTGCACAAGATTTATATAAAAAATGCCTCTATTTCCTAATTTATCAAAATATTTGGAGTTACAGAAGTATTCAAGGTTTACAGATTACTACAGACTGTCCCGTTTTTGACAGATTCTGTTTTCTATGTGTTGTTTGCTTATTTTGATGAATTTATGGGTAGTATCGGGGGGTATGAACCATGGAGAAGTCGGAATAAAATATATATTACACCAATATAAATAAAGAATGAGTTCACAGTAGTACCAAAAGTGGTGATTTATTTTCTTATACTAACGGATCTCATGATTTTTCTGTTGAGTTTTGTGTTGTGAAGTTTTCAAGTTTTGGGTAAAGATTTGATGGACTATGGAATAAGGAGTAGCAAGAGCCTAAGATTTGGGATTACTAAGGCACCCCAAAGAAATATTCAAGGACAACCAAGAGCCTAAGCTTGGGGATGCCCCAAAAGGCATCCCGTCTTTCGTCTTCATCCATCGGTAAATTTACTTGAGGCTATATTTTTATTCACCACATGATATGTGTTTTGTTTGGAGCGTCTTGTATGATATGGGTCTTTTCTTTTTAGTTTTCCACAATCATCCTTGCTACACAACTCTTGAGAGGGACATGCATGAATCGACATTTATTAGAATACTCTATGTGTTTCACTTATATCTTTTGAGCTAGGCAATTTTGCTCTAGTGCTTCACGTATATCTTTTTAGAGCACGGCGGTGGTTTTATTTTATAGAAATTGTTGAACTCTCTTGCTTCACTTGTATTAATTTGAGAGTCTCTCTAAACAACATGGTAATTTTCTTTGGTTATGAATTTAGTCCTAATATGATGGGCATCCAAGAGGGATATAATAAAAAACTTTTATATAAACTGCATTGAATACTATGAGAAGTTTGATTCCTTATGATTGTTTTGAGATATAAAGATGGTAATATTAGAGTCCTAATAGTGAGTAATTGTGGATTGGTAGAAATAGTTGTGTTAAAGTTTGTGATTCCCGTAGCATGCACGTATGGTGAACCGTTATGTGATGAAGACGAAGCATGATTTATTTATTGATTGTCTTCCTTACGAGTGGTGGTTGGGGACGAGCGATGGTATTTTCCTACCAATCTATCCCCCTAGGAGCATGCGTCTATTACTTTTTTTCGATTACTAATAAATTTTTGCAATAAGTATGTGAATTTGTTATGATTAATGTTGAGTCCATGGATTATACGCACTCTCACCCTTCAACCATTGCAAGCCTCTCTAGTACCGCACAACTTTCGTCGGTGCATTGAAACCACCATTTACCTTCCTCAAAACAGCCACCATACATGCGTCTATTATGGCATTTCCATAGCCATTCCAAGATACATTGCCATGCAACTTCCATCGTTCCTTTTATTATGACACGCTTCATCATTGTCATATCGCTTTGCATGATCATGTAGTTGACATCGTATTTGTGGCAAAGCCACCATTCATATTTTTTATACATCTCGGTACACCACCGGAGGCATTCATATAGAGTCATATATTTGTTCTAGTATCGAGTTGTAATTCTTGAGTTTTAAGTAAATAAAAGTGTGATGATCATCATTATTAGAGCATTGTCCCATGTGAGGAAAGGATGAAGGAAGCTATGATTCCCTCACAAGTTGGGATGGGTCTCCGGACTCTACAAAAAAATAAAAGAGGCCAAAGAAGCCCACAAAAAATTAAAAGAGGCCAAAGAAGCCCACCAAAAAAATGAGTGAAAAGAGAGAAGGGACAATGTTACTATTCTTTTTCCACACTTGTGCTTCAGAGTAGCACCATGATCTTCATGATAGAGAGTCTCCTATTTTGTCACTTTCATGTACTAGTGGGAAATTTTCATTATAGAACTTGGCTTGTATATTCCAATGATGGGCTTGATGGCAGCTGGAACTACGTCGGTATTTCCCCGGAGAGGGAGGGATGATGTAGCACAGCGACAGTAGAGTATTTCCCTCAGTTATGAAACCAAGGTATCGAACCAGTAGGAGAACCAAGCAACACAACGTAAACAGACCCTGCACACAAATAACAACACATCACAAACCGATGAGTTGAAGGGGTTGTCAATCCCTTTCGGGTAACAGCACCATAAATTGGCGTGTGACGGGAGAAAGTTGTAAATATTGATAGATCGAACGCCAAATAAAATAAATTGCAGCAAGATATTTTTGGATTTTTGGTTTAATAGATCTGAAAATAAAAGCAAGGAAAAAGTAGATCGCAAAGCAAATATGTGAGAAATAAGACCCAGGGACCGTAGGTTTCACTAGTGGCTTCTCTCGAGAAAAATAGCAAACGATGGGTAAACAAATTACTATTGGGCAATTGATAGAACATCAAATAATTATGACGATATCTAGGCAATGATCATTACATAGGCATCACGTACAAGATTAGTAGACCGACTCCTGCCTGCATCTACTACTATTACTCCACACATCGACCGCTATCCAGCATGTATCTAGTGTATTTAGTTCATGGAAAAATGGAGTAATGCAATAAGAATGATGACATGATGTAGACAAGATCTGTTTATCTATATGGCGATAGATATAGATCTCATCTTTTTATCCTTAGTAGCAATGATACATACATGTAGATTCCCTTTCTGTCACTGGGATCAAGCACCGTAATATCGAACCCACTACCGGGCACCTCTTCCCATTGCAAGATAAATAGATCGAGTTGGCCAGACAAAACCCAAATATCGGAGAATAAATACGAGGCTATAAGAGATCATGCATAAAAGAGATAGAAGAAACTCAAATACTTTCATGGATATAAAAACATAGATCTGATCATAAACTCGAAGTTCATCGATCCCAACAAACACACCGCAAAAGAGTTACTTCATATAGATCTCCAAGAGACCATTGTATTGAGGATCAAGAGAGAGAGAGATGAAGCCATCTAGCTACTAACTACGGACCTGAAGGTCTAAAAGGAACTACTCATGCATCATCGGAGAGGCACCAATGGAAGTGGTGAACCCCTCCATGATGGTGTTTCGATTGGATCTGGTGTTTCTGGACTCTGCGGCAGCTGGATGAATATTTCGTCGACTCCCCTATGGTTTTGGGAATATTTGGGTATTTATATAGCAAAGAGGCGGTCCAGGGGGCACCCGAGGTGGGCACAACCCACCTAGGCGCGCCAGGGCCTCCTGGCGCGCCCTGGTAGGTTGTGCCCCCCTAAGGCCACCCCTAGGTGCAACCAGGGCCCATTGCCTTTCTTCTGGCCCATAAAAATCATTGTAAAGTTTCATGTCATTTGGACTCCGTTTGATATTGATTTCCTGCGATGTAAAAACATGAAAAAAATAGGAACATGCACTGGGCACTATGTCAATAGGTTAGTACCAAAAAATGATATAAAATGATTATAAAGCATCATCCAAGATTGATAATAAAATAACATGGAACAATAAAAAATTATAGATACGTTGGAGACGTATCAGCATCCCCAAGTTTAACTCCTACTCGTCCTCGAGTAGTTAAGTGGTAAAAACAGAATTTTTGATGTGGAGTGTTGTTCATCAAGTCATATCATATTCTTATCTTTATAGCATGGACATTTGGAATTTTACGTGATTCAAAGCAATAGTCTAGTTTTGACATAATAATTTAGATTCTCAAGCATATCAACAAGCAACCATGTCTTTCAAAATATCAATGCTAAAATAAGTTATCCCTAGCCCATCATGCTCACACATTGATCCGTTCATGAAACACACTCGAATATTAACTACACCCAATACTTGAGCACGATCATATTGCCTCCTAGTTGGTGCTTTTTATAAGAGAAGGTGGAGACTCAAATTTCAAAATAAAAAAATGCATAAAGTAAAAGATAGACCCTTCGCAGAGGGAAGTAGGGATTTGTAGAGGTGCCAAAGCTCAAAGAAAAAAAATTTAGATATAAAAACATCTTGGGAGGTGCATCCCACCAACGAAAATGACTTAGAGTTCCGAACACTTTCCATGCTAGATATGTCGTAGGCGGTTCCCAAACAAAAAATAAAGTTTATTCCTTTTTCCACCATAACTTTCACTTTCCATGGCAAACCATATCCACGGGTGCTCTCCATATCAACACTTTCCAAGGAATTTATTATTTTACAACATAAAGTAAATTCATTTCTTCTTTTTTTGTATTTCGGGACTAGGCATCCCTAATACGTTTGCCTTACTCTCGTGCAATGACAAGCGAATAAACACTCATCTTGAGAATAACACATCTAGCATGGGAAATATTGGCCACCCTCACCGCTCCGCGAGTGAAACAAACACACAAAAGAGAAGTTTATTTTGTAAATTAGAGATGGGACATGCAAATTTGCTTAGAACGGCAAAATAATACCGCATATAGGTAGATATAGTGGACTTGTGTGGAAAAACTGGTTTAAAGAATTTTGGATGCACAAGTAGAGGTCATACTTAGTGCAAAATGAGGGCTAGCAAAAGATTGGGAAGCGACCAACCAAGAAACGAATAATTTCATAAGCAAGCATTAAGCATAAGTAACACCGAATAATGCACCACAAGTAGGATGTAATTTTCATTGCATGAATATTGACTTTCGTACTTGCATAGGGAATCACAAACCTTAACACCCATATTCTTACTAGAGCATAATTACTCATTAACATAACTCACATATCACATCATCATATCTCAAAACTATTACTAAGAATCAAGTTTATTTTGTCCAATGATCTTCATGAAATGTTCTTTTTCTTTATCCTGCTTGGATATCTATCACTTTTGGACTAATTTTCATGAGTTTCTTTTCATAAGCTCAACCAAATATAAGTGAAGATCATGAGCATAACAAATTTTCTTTCTCTCAAAATAATTTAAGTGAAGCAAGAGAGAATTTCTTCAAGATTTTACTAACTCTCAAAAAAATCTAAGTGAAGAAAGAGAGAGCATTTCTTCAAAAATACTAAGCACACCGTGCTCAAAAATATAGAAGTGAAGCACTAGAGCAAGTCCTAGCTCATAAAAGATTTAAGTGAAGCATAGAGAGCAATTCTAACAAGTCATGACATAATTTTGGCTCTCTCAAATAGTTGTGTCCAGCAAGGATTGATAACTTAAAACACAAAATAAAGCAAGCAAAGACACATACCATACAAGACGCTCCAAGCAAAACACATATCATGTGATGCGTAAAAATATAGTCTCGAGTAAAATACTGATAGTTGCTGGAAGAAAGCGGAGATGCCACTCAGGGGCATCTGTCGGATTTCGGGTTCCGGCAGACCCTTGAGGTTTGAACACTGGGGTGCGCGCGGGGATTTCGCCTTCTACCTACCTGCACCCCTCTGCCTCGCTAAGATCTAAGCTATGGAAAGAATAGCACAAGAGACACAGGGTTTATACTAGTTCGGGCCACCATTGTGGTGTAATACCCTACTCCAGTGTGTGGTCTGGTGGATTGCCTCTTGGGCTGATGATGATGAGCAACACAAGGAAGAACAGCCTCGCGAGGGTCTGTTCTTGGCTGGGGCGACGAACTGCTAGGAGGAGTTCAGTCACCCTTCTCTCTCTCTCTCTCTTCTCGATTGCGATCCGATCTCGATCCCAGCTTGTTTCTGGGTTGGCCGATTCTAAATCTTGTCTACCCTGGGGGTGGCTAGTCCTATTTATAGGCAAAGGCCCTGGGCCTCTTCCCAAATATTGAGCGGGAAGGGCGCCAACAATTGGCCATTTTGAAGGGGAACATCTGGTACACTTATCCTGACTAAAGTTGGTCCTCACCTGCCAACGGCTCTGGTGGTTACGCTGGCTTGGACTCCACAATGACTTCCTCCCTGCCGTTGGACTGGTCTTGGTCTCGTTGCACCGAAACGGGTGCCTTTGCTTGATGCTCTCGCCTGTGCTTGCTCCCTTTGCACCAAAGAGGAAAGGAGGACACTGCGCGGCTGGCGCCCGCCTCGCGCCTTTGGTCGTCATGGCTTGCATCACGGGCACCTCGTGAGGTACCCCGCCTTGATCTCTCCGCCTCCTCGTGAGCCAGCCTGATGAGGCCATGCCTGAGGAAGCTCCGTGTCGTCCGCCCCGCGAGGCTTGGCCCCTCGCGAGGGTCTTGGGTCTGTGTTGATGAAGATGGGCCGTGCTGGGCCCCCTTTGAGCCACACCGCAGGCCGCAGGCAGGCAAGTCTGGGGACCCCCATTCCCAGAATGCCGATAGTAGCCCCCGGGCCCAAGGTGCGCCCGGACTTGGCTGTGCAGGGAGGCGAAAGGGCAAGAGCGAAGCGCCGCGGGCCCTAACAGCCTGCGGCCTTGGGCACCGCGTGGCGGTTGATTGGACGTGGGCGCCTCAGCAACCGCGCGAGTTGATAAAGGAGCGGCATCTGCCTAGGCTTTGCTTTTTGCTTTCTCCAGTTGCTGCTCAGATCCCCTTTCTTGCGCCTCTCCTTCCTTCCTCAAAATTTCCAGATCTACTCCGACCGCGTGACCTAGGAAGCCATGGCGCCTTGTTAGTCCCCAGTCGGAGCTTGGTACTCGTCTGCCCTGGACTCGCTGAACATGTCGGAGACGGGCCTCGCCCGATTGCGTCGGATGGCGGTGGCGCAAGGCATCGACGGGGTGAAGGTGTTCAA
Source organism: Triticum dicoccoides (assembly GCF_002162155.2). Classification (NCBI taxonomy): domain Eukaryota; kingdom Viridiplantae; phylum Streptophyta; class Magnoliopsida; order Poales; family Poaceae; genus Triticum; species Triticum dicoccoides. Next base: position 382,673,249 of record NC_041386.1, on the reverse strand, counting down.
GGCCGGCTCCGCCACCCCTGAGGGCCAAGGGAGCACCTTCTACCCGTTCTTTGTAAGCGCCATTGCTGCTGGCCTGGTACCTCCCTTCTCGGAGTTCTTCTTCTCTGTCCTCCGCCATTATAAGCTACAGGCTCTGCATCTCCACCCCAACTCCGTCCTTCTCCTGGCAATCTTCGCCTATTACTGCGAGGCTCATGTAGGGGTGCAACCCTCAGTGGCCTTGCTGCGCCACTACTTCTACCTCCGTACCTCTCGCGGTCCTGCTTCCGCGTGCGCGAGCTTCATCGCGTACGGTGGCGCCATTGCCATTTCGAACCCCGGGAAAAGGATTGAGGGCTTCAGGAGCAAGTGGGTCTTGGCAGATGCTGGGCGCATCCACCCTCGGCTGATCTTACCCACGGAGCAACCCACGAGCTCCAGCGATTGGGGTCGAGCGGAGCTCGTGGACCCCCGCGCGAAGCTGGTGTTGGAGAAGATGGACGCGGATCTGAGGCCGGCCAACATGGCAGCGGCGAAGCTGACCGACGCGTCGCTGCTGAGGGAATTCCTGGAGCGCCAGCTGGCTCCGCTTCGGCAGTACTCACTTCTGATGTGGAGGCCCCATCCGAGCCCCACGGCCTTGGCCGACGAAGATCTGGCTGCAGTCCTCCAATCTCTGGTCGGGGCGATGTGGCGAGGTTGGAGGGCGCTCCTACGCCCTTGTTCCTCCGCGACGACTGGGAGCAGGTAGTGGAGTCCATGCCCATCTTCAACGGGGACGGGCCCGTGCCCATGGAAACTCCCGGGGAATCGGTGGACGTGTCCTCCGACGACTCCAGCGAAGAGGAGGAAGGAGGGGAGCGGGAAAAAGGGCCTGACTCCGAGGCGACTGACGGAGAGTCGAGGGCTCCCCTCCCCCGGCGCAAGTCCTGCGTTCTCCGCCTCTCTCCGAGCGATGACGACGAGGATGATGACGAGCAGGACGGCGGGAGCTTGCCCCCGATCCCGAAGAAGGACAGGACCGGGCTGATCTCCTGCGGGTCTGTCCCGGCCCCGAGGCGGACCGCAGATGCGCCTTCGGCTTCCAAGCTTCCCGAGGTTGACCCTTCCAGCCGGCTTTCGGGCTTCAAATTTGGCCGGAGGCCGCTGGAGCTCACTGGCGACGACCCGTAAGCCCTTGATTCTTGTCTTTATTTCTTTTTCTGCTTCTGAGGCTTGACGTCCGCATCTCTTGGATAGGCTGGCGCCCGCAGCAAAGAAGCCGAAGGGAGCTCCTGAGGTTCCATCCGTGGCAGTGCCTTTGCCCGCGAAGGAAGGTGACCGCGACGCACGGGCTTCTCCTGCCCGGTCATCCTCGCGAGGCCTGGCTGAGCCGGCTGGGGCGAGCTCAGCTCCCATGGCCCAAGTGACTCCCGAGGTGCCTCTGCCTGCTGCCGCCACTTCAGCCGTTGGGGCGCAGAAAGTTCCGCCTCAGGATGTTGTGGTCGCGCTGCCGCCCTCTCCTCCTACTCCACCGACTGCTATCTCTCCGACTCCTCCTGCCATCCTGGATCGTGATGCTGCTGAGCTGGACCGGCTGCGACAGGATGTTCTTGGCGCCGACCCTCGCTTGGTGGCCGGGCGCTTGGAGCTGGCTTCAGGATGGATTCGCTCCGATGCTTCGATTTGGGCGGCGCTGGTCCAGGCCTCAACGGCTTGCTATGAGGAGAGGCAGGCCGTCCTTAAGGCGAAGGCTGCTCGTGACGCAGCCCTGGGGGAGGTGGTCGACGTCCGTGGTCGCTGCAAGGTGCTGGAGGACGAGCAGCAAGGCCTGCGGGACCAGCTCGCGAAAGAGGCCCGCCTTCGCCAAGAGCAGGAAGAAGGCGTGAAGGCTCGCGAGGCGGCCGTCAAGGAGAGGGAGGTCAAGCTCAGGAGGCGCCGTGACCGCCTAGGCGCGCTGGAGCAGGAGTTGGGGGCGAGGAAGGTCGAGCTGGATGACAAGGCCCAGGTTCTTGCCGAGGACCGCGTGGCCTTCGCGGAGATGGAGGCGAAGGCTCGCTCCTTGCTGAGGACGCTTTACGACAGCGGCCTGGAGAGCCCGCTGGCTAGCACCGAGGACAGCCCCGCCAAGCTGCTTCCCTTCCTGGTTCGCGCTCTTGAAGATGTCGCCCTTGGCCTTGGCCCCACGGCTGAGGCCGAGGCGCGTGTCCTGTCTTCTGCAGCGCTGACGCGGGTCCTCACCCACATCTACCTTCACGATCCCGGCGTCGACCTCGACAGCCTGCTGGAGCCAGTAAGCGGCGAGCGTGCCGCTGCCGCTGCCGAGGCCGTGAAGGGTCGCGCGGAGGCTCTGCTGGGGAAGTTCCGGGCCTTCAGCACCAAGCCGAAGCAAGGCGCTGCTGACCCCGCTGCTCCATGAGGCGAACCCACTCCACGCTGCTCCACCGCCGACAAGTGACTCCGTTGTGGCTCATGTCCTGCCTTTAATTCCTGCACATGTATCATGCCTTGGGGAGGCATTTAAACTTGCGTTTGGCATTGAGATAACAGTGTGGACTGTAATATTTGCTTTTGAATTCCTTGAAATTTACGCTTTTCCTTCCTACTTGCTTATGTTGTACGCCGGCAGAGCCCGGCCACGCGCATACCTCAGCCGCCGTTAGCCCCGACCGGAAACTAGGACGGGACCAAGGAGTGAGGGGCTACGTGACAAGTTAGGCTCCTGAGTCGCAATGCTCAGGAGTCCCCCTTGGCGCACGAACAACAAGTAGGGAGGTGTGATGTGGATGGATCTATCGTTCTACGTCTGCAGAGCCTGGCTGCGCGCATACCTCAACCGCCGTTAGCCTTTCGGAACTAAGGAGTGAGGGGCTACGTGACCAGTTAGGCTCCTGAGTCACGATGCTCAGGAGTCCCCCTTGACGCTCAAACGGCCTTCGTACCTTGGCTCCGCTCGGGGAGATACGCGCGACGAACCAGGCCCGGGGGGCCTGCCTGGGTGGCGTGCGTCTGGGCATGACCCAGGCGCAGCCCCCGTGCCCAGCCCCCTCGCATGGCACTCCCGAGGGGAGGCATTACGATGAGGCTAGACACTGAGCTCTGGGCTCCCTAAGGTTGATGCGGGCCGGGGGCCGCCCTCAGTTGTTTATCACCAGCGCGGAGCATAGCGCTTCCGTATGTGTACGGGCATAGCCGCTCCTCGGCAGTGTCGTCAGCTAGTGCGGAGCATGGTGCTTCCACTGGTACGTGGGAGGGGGCTCATCTCCGGGAGGAGCCCCTGGGGCATGTACAGCCCCGCCCTGACACGTGGCTGGCACGGTAGGGCCTGGCGAGGTGTATCTGGGCACCCGTGAGCCAGCGCGGGACTCACGGGGCCCTACCTCTAGGCAGGTTGCGCCTGGCACTAGGCCTTATCTTGTGATGTGTCCCTGCAAATTTGGGTAGATGCCGGCACTCTACGTCCTCGGGTCCCGGCCCTCGAGCTGGTCTCAGCCGTCGCTGGTATGCCAGGTCGCGGTGCCGTGGACAAGGCCAGAGGGTAAGGGCTGGAGAGCCAGTAAGAGCCCTGAGTCGCGATGCTCAGGTACCCCCCCTTTAACGTGCAAGTGGTCGGCATGGAGAAGAAGAGGTGCCGTGGACAGGCATCAAATAATCAAGCATGGTGGGTCGAACGCATAGCCAGAAATAAACGCAAAAGGGATACATGCCGCTGGGTCTGGCCCGAGCGACTTGGGGGATGATGCAGCCCGTGGGGCGCCCCCAACAAAGTAAGCTAACAACATGAAATAAAAGGGATACATGCCGCAGGGACGGACCCATGCGGCCTGGGAATAATGCAGCCCTGGGGGGCGCTCCTAGCTGGAATGAAACTTGAAAGATGTCACATGATGATGTCGAGGACGGAGGAGTGTTGGTGTAGCAGACTCGGTGGGCTGCGGAAGCCGATCCTCACGAGCCCCCAGGTCCAGGGGCCTCAGGAGGCTCCGGAGGCGCTGGTGGATCCTCGCGGACCATCTCCATCTCCGCCAGGGCTGTGGAACGCCTGGCCTCTTGAGCCTCCATGATGCCCCTCATGAGGCACTGGTACGTGGCAGCCGCGTTCGACAAGCTGTGGGGTGGACCTTCGCAGCGCCCCACTCGCAAGGGCCAGAGGCGCTCCAGAGAGGCGGCTCGATTGAGCCCTGGTATGTCGATGCAGACGCGCAGCCCACCATCCTCGCCTGGATGGGGAGCCATAGCTGGTAGGCGGCGGTCGCCTTTCATGACTCTTGACTCCTGTAGCTCCTGAATGGCCTTGCTGACGAACTCCTGAGGGTCTGGCTCTCCTTGCCTTACTCCTTCTTGAGGGAAACGTTCTTCGAAACACGCCTCCATGTGGTGCCCAAGCGCCTCCCTTGTGACCTTAGCCAGGTCGGTGGCCCTCCAGGGGAGAGCCCCCGAGCCCTGCCTGAGGAGGGAGCTGGGCGCGCTTTCCTATGTGATGGAAGGAGGTTCCCCCTGGGCAGGCGCGGGCCCTGAGGGGCCTGCCTCCTAAGGGGCCGGGCCGGACGATGTCTTCTTCTTCTTGGGGGAGGTCTCGGGAAGCCTCCTGCTTCCGCGATCCGGGTCTTCCAGTGATGCGGCCTGAAAGGCTCATTCCAGGGAACACACCACGTCCTTCTCTTCACAGGGCACCGTGATGACTCTGCCACTTCCTGGCATCTTGAGGACGTTGTAGCCGTGGTGAGTTACGGCCATGAACTTGGCCAGAGCTGGGTACCCAAGGATGGCGTTGTACGGCAGGCGAATGTGGGCGACGTCGAAGTCAATGAGCTCGGTGCGGTAGTTGTCGCGTGCCCCGAAAGCGACAGGGAGGCGGACCTGCCCAATCGGGACCGTGGAGCCGTCGGTGACTCCGGAGAAAGGCTTGGTTGGTTGAAGCTGGTTGTAGGGCACTTGGAGATTGTTGAATGTTTCCACGGACAGGACATTGAGCCCTGCCCCACCATCGATGAGGGTCCTGGTGACCACCACGTTGCTGATGATTGGGGAACAAAGCATCGGGAGGACTCCGGCTGTAGCCGCACACTTGAGCTGATCTGCTGAGCTGAACGTGATGGCGCATGCCGACCACCTGAGAGGGCGCGCGGCTTCGAGCTTGGGAAGGACTGCATTCACTTCGCGGGCGAACAGCTTGAAGATGCATTGAGAGGCTGGGGCTTGAGCCCCACCCAGGATGCAGGAGATCGCACGCGGCTCCTGGAAGCCCCCAGCCCCCTCGTCCTGATGGCGGTCCTCGTTTCTCCTTGGCTGCGGCGGCAGTGGAGGGAGGCCTGCGTTGCCTTGTGGGCGATCCTCGCGAGCCTGATCCCTCTAGTCTCCCTCGCGAGGCGGGTCTTGCCAGCGACCTCGCGAGGTTGATCGCGCCACCCTTGGCACGGGCAGCGGTCTTCCCAGCGTCATGCGTTCCTTCCTCCTCCTCGATCGTAGCCCCGGTCATCGCGGTCGGGGCGACGGCCGATCCTTCCTTCTCGCACGGCTCGTAGCTCTTGACATTCGTTGGTGTTGTGGGTGTGGAGGTCGTGGTACACACAGTACCGACTGCCCTTGGAAGGTTCGGGCTGATCTCTGCCCTGCTTGGTGTCTGGTTCTGCCGCGAGCACGGCAGCCCCCTTGCGCTTCACATCCTTGGCCTTGGGCTTCTTCTCTTCTGGGTCTGCGGCACGCAGCTCGAGGAGGGAGAGACACCCTTCTTCAGCCCTGGCGCACTTGGTTGCCAAGTTGAACAACTCCAAGGAAGTGCACAGGTCTTCATGCATCGCCAGCTCCTCCTTCATCTTGACATCCCGCACGCCGTCGGAGAAGGCTGAGATGATGGCCTCCTCGGTCACCTTCGGAATCTTGAGGCGTGCGTTGTTGAAGCACTGGATGTACTTCTGCAGGGTCTCTCCGGGTTGTTGTTTGATGCGGCGCATGTCGCTCACGGTGGGTGGCCGGTCGCGAGTACCTTGGAAGTTGGCGATGAAGCGGGTGCGCATCTCGTCCCAGGAGGAGATCGTGCCTGGAGCCAGGTTCAGGAGCCAGTTGCGGGCCCCATCCTTGAGCGCCATGGGAAACCAGTTCGCCATGACCTTCTCGTCTCCGTTGGCAGTTTGATGCCTAGCTCATAGAGCTGGAGGAACTCCGCAGGGTCGGCCGTGCCGTCGTAACGAGGAGGCAGGTCTGGCTTGAACTTGCCAGGCCACGCGATGCTGCGTAGCTCGGTGGTGAAGGCACGGCAGCCAGCTGTGGCCATGGGAGGCCTTGGGTGACGGAGAGCTTGGTCTTGCATGTCCCCACGTGCTGCAGCTGGGAGCAGCGCGGGATCTTGACATGCGGGAGCAGGAGCATGGTCGCGACGTGCTGGAGCAGGGAGCCCCGGGCAGCTTCTTGTGGGTGAGGGACTTCTTGGCAGCTCTGCTCTTGCCGCGCTAGCACCTGACGGAGCGGGTTCCGCCCAGGGTCCACGTGCCTTGGAGCCATGGCGCCTTCTTGAGGAGGAGGCGGCCGGGGCGCCGCCAGAGCTTCGTCGCCCGCGCGGGGCGGGGTGTGGTGCAGCGGAACGGACGGCGCAAGAGAGCCCCCTGCGGCGCGGATGAGCTCGGCGACGCGGTCGAGCCATTCTTCATAGACGTCATCGACGGGACGGTAGCGTAGGAGCTCGTTTGCCGCGATGAGCGTAGCTCGAGCCTCCATGGGTGCGCGGAGCGCGCGGGACGAAGAACCAGCTGGGGTGAGCGAGGGAGTAGCGGTGCGGCCGTCTTGCCGCACGGATGGATGCTGAGACGACACTTGCTGCTCGTCCCCCGCCGGGCCGGTGGCGGCGTTGACGGCAGGTGACGGGGAACGGCGAGGACCCCCGCCGACAGGAGCCATCTGGGCGACACAGGAAGCGAGAGCGGCCCGGCGCTCGGCGCGGGCCCGACGAGCGTCAGACATGGACGCGATGGTCGGAGGAGAACGGGGTGGTGGAAGACGAATTCCGGCGCACCCCTACCTGGCGCGCCAAATGTCGGATTTCGGGTTCCGGTAGACCCTTGAGGTTCGAACACTGGGGTGTGCTCGGAGATTTCGCCTTCTACCTACCTGCACCCCTCCGCCTCGCTAAGATCTAAGCTATGGAAAGAACAGCACAAGAGACACTGGGTTTATACTGGTTCGGGCCACCGTTGTGGTGTAATACCCTACTGCAGTGTGTGGTGTGGTGGATTGCCTCTTGGGCTGATGATGATGAGCTATACAAGCAAGAACAGCCTCGCGAGGGTCTGTTCTTGGCTGGGGCGAAGAACTGCTAGGAGGAGTTCAGTCACCCTTCTCTTTCTCTCTCTCTTCTCGATTGCGATCCGATCTCGATCCCAGCTTGTTTCTGGGTTGGCCGATTCTAGATCTTGTCTACCCTGGGGGTGGCTAGTCCTATTTATAGGCAAAGGCCCTGGGCCTCTTCCCAAATATTGAGCGGGAAGGGCGCCAACAATTGGCCATTTTGAAGGGGAACATCTGGTACACTTATCCTGACTAAAGTTGGTCCTCGCCTGCCAAATGCTTTGGTGGTGATGCTGGCTTGGGCTCCATAATGACTTCCTCCCTGCCGTTGGACTGGTCTTGGTCTCGTTGCACCAAAACGGGTGCCTTTGCTTGATGCTCTCGCCTGTGCTTGCTCTCTTTGCACCAAAGAGGAAAGGAGGACACTGCGCGGCTGGCGCCCGCCTGGCGCCTTTGGTCGTCATGGCTTGCGTCACGGGCACCTCGTGAGGTACCCTGCCTTGATCTCTCCGCCTCCTCGCGAGCCAGCCTGATGAGGCCATGCCTGAGGAAGCTCCGTGTCGTCCGCCCCGCGAGGCTTGGCCCCTCGCGAGGGTCTTGGGTCTGTGTTGATGAAGATGGGCCGTGCTGGGCCCCCTTTGAGCCATGCCGCAGGCCGCAGGTAGGCAAGTCTGGGGAACCCCGTTCCCAGAATGCTGACAGCATCCCCAAGCTTAGTTGGTTGCTCATTCTTGGATAATAGCTTGGTATGCCGGGGCATCCCCAAGCTTAGGCTCTTTACATCCTTCCTTCATCCATCGTAAGGTAACCCAAAACTTGAAAACTTCAATCACACAAAACTCAACAAAGCCTTCGTGAGATCCGTTAGCATAAAAATAATAAACCAATACTATAAGTGATATATCAAACCAATTCATATTTTGTTTTTGTATTATATCTACTGTGTTCCAACTTTTCTATGGCAAAAACTCATCAAATAAAACCATAGAGCCATCAAAATAAGCACACAACACAAAGAAAACAGAATCTGTCAAAACAGAACAGTCTGTAGCAATCTGACTAAGTCGAATACTCCTGTAACTCCAAAAACTCTGAGAAATTAGGACGACCTGTGAAATTTGTATATAGACCTATTGCAAGTGGAATGGATATTTTATCGCTCTCTAGTAAGAAATGAAAATTATTTTCATGAGCACAAACTTTCTGTTTTTTTTCAGCAAGATCAAACAACTATTGCCCAAGAAGATCCTAAAGGCTTTACTTGTCACAAACAGTAATTAAAACACAAAAAACAAAATCATAACAGCAGCATAATTGTGCTAACACTCAAGAACAGGAAGCAAAAAGCAAAAATAAATTTATTCATTGGGTTGCCTCCCAACAAGCGCTATAGTTTTACGACCTTAGCTAGGCATAAGGAAAGGATCTAAGTTTTGTCATCTTTGGTTCAAGATCCATAAGATTCCCTCATGATTTATTCATAGGGTGGCTTAAGTATAGTTCTAGGGAAGTGTTCCATACCTTTCCTCAAAGGAAATTGGAACTTGATATTGCCTTCTTTCATATCAATCACGGCACCGATAGTGCGTAAAAACGGTCTACCAGGAATAATTGGACAAGATGGATTGCAATCAATATCAAGAACAATAAAATCTATGGGAACATAATTCCTATTTGCAAGAATAAGAACATCATTAATTCTTCCCATAGGCTTTTTAATAGTAGAATCTGCCAAGTGCAAATTCAAAGAACATGATTCAAGATCGGTAAGACCAAGCACATCACATAAAGATTTCGGAATTGTGGAAACACTAGCACCCAAGTCACACAAAGAAAAACACTCATAATTTTTAATCTTGACTTTGATAGTAGGTTCCCATTCATCATACAATTTTCTAGGAATTGAAACTTCTAATTCCAATTTCTCTTCAAGAGCTTTCATCATAGCATCACCAATATGTTTAGTAAAAGCTTTTTTTTGTTCATAAGCATGAGGTGAATTTATCATGGATTGCAACAAATAAATACAATAAATCAAAGAGCAACTATCATAATTAAAGGCTTTGTAATCCAAAAGAGTGGGTGCATCACTAGCTAAAGTTTTGACCTCTCCAAACCCACTTTCATCAATTTTCTCAACAAGATTTTCACCCTCCAAAATATTGGGACGCCTTCTACCTAAAGTTGACTCTTCTCCAGTCCCTTTTTCATCATTCTTAACTTTATTTAACAAGGAATCATTATAATAAACACCAATCATTTTAAGATCATCATTATCTTTGCAAGAATGATCACTAGAAAAAGCTTTTTCTAAAAATTCTCTTTTAGCTCTAAGCATAGCAGTTCTTTTCCTAGTTTCATCCATAGAAACATAAAGAGCTTTAATTGATTCATCTACTTTAGGCACAAAAATTTTCATCTTGAGATTTTCCACATCATGAGCAATTCTATCAACACTTCTAGACAAATCATCTATTTTGTTCAACTTTTCTTCTATGGAAGTCTTGAAAACTTTTTGTGTGTTGATAAACTCCTTAATATTATTCTCAAGATCATAGGTGTTCCTATTATTATTATAAGATTGACTTCCATAGGAATTACCATAATTATTAGAGGAATTACTAGGAAAAAGGCCTAGGATTAAAATTACCTCTGTAAGCATTGTTGTTGAAATTATTGCTAGAGATAAAGTTCACATCAATGGCATCACTATTTTTCTCAATCAAAGTAGACAAAGTAATATCATTAGAATCAATAGGAGCACTTTTACTAGCAACCAATTTCATAAGAGCATCAACTTTATCACTCAAAGAAGAAATTTCTTCAACCGAATTAACCTTTTTACTAGTTGGAGCTCTTTCGGTATGCCATTGTGAATAATTTGTCATAATATTATCAAGAAATTTGGTGGCTTCACCCAAAGTAATTTCCATAAAAGTACCACCCGCGGCGGAATCTAAAATACTACGAGAAACAAAATTCAATCCCGCATAATTTATTTGTATGATCATCCAAAGATTTAAACCATGAGTTGGGCAATTCCTTAGCATCATTTTCATCCTTTCCCAAGATTGCGCAACATGCTCATGTTCAAGTTGCTTGAAATTCATAATCTGGGTTCTAAGGGAAATAATTTTTGTGGGACGAAAATAATTAGTGATAAAAGCATCATTGCACTTGTTCCAAGAATCGATACTATTACGAGGCAAAGAAGAGAACCAAAATTTTGCAGAATCAGGCAAGGAAAACGGAAATAATTTCATCTTGACCACATCATTGTCCACATCTTTTTTTATTTTGCATATCGCATAATTCCACGAAGATATTAAGATGGGACGTGGCATCCTCACTAGGAGTACCAGAAAATTGGTCTTTCATAACAAGATTCAGCAAAGTAGTATTAATATCACAAGTCTTCGCACTAGTGGCGGGAGGAGCAAGCAGAGTGCCAATAAAATCATTGTTGTTGGTGTCAGTGTACTAGAGTAGGGGTACCCTAGTATCCCGAACTTGTGCACGGGCAGTTGCAGCGCCGTGCGGCAAGGCTTGCCGGACGACCGCCAGAATCCTCCGTGGGTTCCTTTGGAGCCATTCAAGAACAAAGCATTCAAGATGAAGAGACAAGGCCCCGGCAAGAGGATCTTGCCGGGAAGAGACAAGGCCCCGGCAAGAGGAGCTTGCCGGGAAGGCCAACCACGACACTTCAAGAAACTTGCCGCGATGCACTGCACATCCCGGCAAGGTCCGGTGAGCGACAAGCTTCTGGACTCGACAAGACGACGACCCCGACAAGGTACTCCTCGGGGGCCCGCTGCCACTCTGTACCCACGCTCCAGCGCACCTACCCGCGTGTCGCCATGAGGCTTCCTCAGGGACGCGTGGCGGGAGCCTGTGCAGCCAGGGCCATCGTGGCAAACGGTGGCGCTCCTAACGGTCACTTTTTGCACTGTTTAGGCAACTCAGACGGGCATTCAATGACCTTGTCCCCTGCCGTCAGAGTTAGGTAGGGTGCACTGTGTCCACAGTAGCGGTAGCTGCACCTACCGCATCCTTTTACATTTTTACCCTTCTAGTCTACGTTGCCACCTGTCGGTGACCCCTTGAAAGTATAAAAGGAGGCCCAAGTGCAACGTAGAAGGGGTTCGGCTCATTCGAAACATCAGGAACACTCTCACGCTCGGTCTGGCAGCGTCCATCGCTCCTGAGAAAGAATTCAATACACACAAACAAGCAGCAGTAGGGTTTTACGCATCCGTGCGGCCCGAAGCTGGGTAAAACTGCTCGCGTGTACCGCCTCGATCCGCTCTTTGCGCGGCCTCCGCCCCCCTCCGAACCGAAAGGGGCCCGGTCCCCATAGGTGTTGGTGTATCAGTTTCCCCGACATCTTTGGCGCGCCAGGTAGGGGGCGTCGAGATTGTGCGAACCCGATCCGGCGTGCACGCGAGCTAAATCTTCATCGTCTTCATCGACATGCCACCGAAGAAGAAGGATTCGGAGGTAGCTGTCCCGTCTGCGTCACTTTCACCGCCTCCGGAGCAAACGGGTGGTGGAGTGAACACCGGTGGAAGAATGGGCGTCGATGAGGGAGCCCTCAGTGCGGCCAAGTCCAAGGACAAGGCGGCACAGACCTCGGCGTCCATGCGCGCACCGCGCCCCTCTCAGGAGGCGCGAGACCAGCAGCGTCATGGCGTTCGCAGCGCCATACGTCCACTGGGCCAAGATCAAGCTGGTGGTTCTCGTGGCGCTCAAGACCAACATGCACGTCAACATGCTGGCTCGAGCGAAGTACGGTCGCCTGGACGGGGCACTGCTCCTTCTAACGTGGTTAGGAGTCCGAGCACGCCCCACTCCTCGCACCGTTCACCTCCGCCGCCCACCACTCCAGCAGAAGCCTTGGCGCGAGCTCAACTGCTCCTAGACTATCCTCCGACGGCGGACAAGACCGACGAATGGAGGGTCACTATCCAGAGCCTCATCGGCTTCGCCAATGGCGACACTGCGCGGCAACCAAGCACCTCGCTGCCGCGGCAAGACAGCCGGACGCGAGCCGATGGCAACAAGACCGGGGGAGGTGCGACTTCCATGCACTCTCCACTACGAAGGCCAAAATCGCCGACTCACCGGGTCCACCCCGACAGCGGCTCCACCGCGTCGTCGGACCCGCGAGCTCGTCACGAGCAGCGCCAAGTTCTCCATGAACGACAACAAGAAGACGCTCGAACCCGCATCGAGCGCCGAAGAGAAGCGCGACGTCAATCCGACAAGCGTGCTGGGCCCTCTATTGACATGCATGCGCCAGGGGAACCAGGCGATCTGCCGTACGCGGTAGGTTGTCCTGCATTCACCCGTGAGCTGCGGCAAGTCCAGCGGCCCAGCACAAAGAATTTCAAACCAGACGTACCAGAGAAGTACGATGGCAAGACGCATCCGTCGGAGTTTCTCAGCATCTACACCATCGCGGTGCAGGCTGCCGGGGGACGGGACGACAAGATCCTTGCCAACTACTTCCCGCTGGTACTCAAGCCCAACGTCAGGTCCTGGCTCATGCACTTGCCGGACAATTCCATCTCCTCTTGGGCAGATTTATGCCATCAGTTTGTCGGCGCCTTTACAGGCGGCCACAAGCCACATGGCCAAGAGAGCGATCTTCATCTGCTCGCCCAGAAGGAAGGAGAGCCACTGCGCAAGTACATTCAGAGATTCAGCCGTGTACAGCACAACATCCCAGACGTCCACCCCGCCGCGATCATCAGCGCGTTCCATCAGAACGTGCGAAACCGAAGGATGAGGGAGGAGATGGCGATGTGTAAGATCAGAGACGTCAGCGAGCTTTACGCCCTGGCCGACAAGTGTGCACATGCTGAAGAGGGGAGGAGGCTCCCCGGAGAGAGTATAGGAGCAGGAGGATCCGACAGTGAGGATGCCGCCCCGACAAGGAAAGGCCGGCGGCGGAACAACAGAAGGAAAAAGGGCAAGGAAGTGCTAGCTGTCGAGCAGACCGGCAACGGAGGTGGCGCTAAGGAAGCTAAAGCTGGTGGCTCCGACAAGGAGGCCCAGCCTGTGGCGGCCGCCGACAAGCAGGACAGCTCCGGCAAGCAGTATTGTAAGATTCACCGCACCAAGGGTCACGATCTCCAGAACTGCAAGAAAGTCGAATAGCTTGTTGAGCAACAGAAAGCTGAGTACGAGCGGCGCGACAAGGAGAAGGCCCAGGAAGGAACTGGTGGATCCGGCAAGAAACGTCCCGGCCGAGGAGGACGCCGCGGCAAGGCCAAGCAGCGGCAAGGAGACAGACCTCCCCGCGTCCGTGACAAGGATGAAGATGACGATGATGACGAAGACGTGGATGATGATGAGGCCGATGAGCAGGAATTTCAGAAGGCTACAGAGGTCCTTTGCGTTGACGGTGGTGCTTCTCTGCATACTTCGCACCGCCAACTCAAGCAGTGGATGCGGGAGGTTAATGCAGCGGAACCATCCGTAGAGTCACGCAAGCCTCTGAAATGGTCCAGCACGCCTATCATCTTCGACATTGAGGATCACCCTGATCGCGTAACTGCGGTCGGGTGCTTGCCGATGTTGGTTTCACCAACTATCCGCAACCTCAAGGTCACGAAGATGCTAGTTGACGGCGGGGCCGGCTTGAATCTGATCTCCTCCGCGGTCCTTCAGAAACTCCAGATCCCTGACAGCGAGCTCGAAGAGACCGGCACATTCCAAGGAATCAACCCGGGAAGGAGCAAGCCGAAGGGGAAGATCATGCTGCCGGTCACATTTGGCAGCGAGCTGAATTTCAGAACTGAGAGGGTCACATTTGACGTTGCCGATTTTCCATTGCCCTACAATGGGATCCTTGGCCGTCCAGCGCTCGCCAAGTTTATGGCAGCCTCTCACTATGCATACAACATGCTCAAGATGCCAGGCCCAATAAGTGTCATCTCTGTCCCCGGTGACAAGAAGGATGCCCTTATCTGCGCCGACAAGATCTACCGGGAAGCAGCAGCCGCAGCTGATCACAACACACTTGCCGCTGAAGCTCCCGGGGGGAAGAAGAAGACAAAGTCCGGCAAGAGCTTTGATGCCCACTCCGGCAAGCGCACCTCTTCGGAGTGCTGCACTACCGTCGAGGACGCACCATCGAGCTCCACCGGCAAGTGCAAGAAGACGATGGCAGCTCCACCCGAGACCAAGAAGTTGTCCGCCAAGGAGGACGGCACTGGTGGTACCTTCACCTTCAGTGCCACGCTTGACCCCAAATAGGAAAGCGCGCTCATTGCTTTCCTGCGGGCGAATGTCGACATGTTTGCATGGCAACCGTCTGATATCCCCGGTGTTCCCAGGAAAGTAATTGAGCACCACCTAGCCGTTTGTCCTCATGCTCGGCCCGTCAAGCAGAAAGTCAGGAAGCAAGCAGTGGAGCGCCAAGAGTTCATTGCAGAAGAGATCAGGAAATTAGAAGCAGCAGGCCTTGTTAGAGGAGTGCTCCATCGCATGTGGTTGGCCAATCCTGTAGTCGTGCGCAAGGCGAACGGGAAATGGAGGCTTTGTATAGACTTCACTGATGTCAATAAAGCTTGTCCCAAAGATCCATTTCCCTTGCCGCGCATTGACCAGATTGTTGACTCCACAGCTGGATGTGATTTGCTTTCATTTCTTGGTGCATATTCAGGATACCATCAAATCTTCATGGCAGAAGAGGATGAGGAAAAAACCGCATTTATCACCCCTTGCGGCACATACTGTTTTGTACGGATGCCCTTTGGGTTGAAGAATGCTGGTTCAACATTTGCAAGGGTAGTCCATGTCGCTTTTGAGCCCCAGATACACAGAAATGTGGAAGCCTACATGGATGATATAGTGGTCAAGAGCAAGGACAAGGCTACCCTGATCCAAGATTTAGAAGAAACTTTTGCAAATCTGCGCAAGATCAACCTCAAGCTCAACCCCGAGAAGTGCGTGTTTGGAGTCCCTTCCGGCAAGCTTCTCGGGTTCTTTGTGTCTCAGCGGGGAATTGAAGCCAACCCCGACAAGATCAAGGCCATCGAGCAGATTGAAGCACCGAAGCGCGTCAAGGATGTGCGAAGGCTTGCCGGTTGCATGGCTGCTCTCAGCAGGTTTATCTCTAAGTCTGCTCAGCGCGCCCTGCCGTTTTTCAAAATATTGAAAAAGGCAGGTCCAATGAAATGGACTCCGGAAGCGGAGGATGCGCTGCAGGACTTGAAAAGGTACCTGTCCTCCACTCCAATACTTGTCGCACCTAAGCCACAAGAGAAGTTGCTGCTGTACCTAGCAGCAACCAATCAAGTGGTTAGTGCTGCGTTAGTAGCGGAGAGGGAGGCAGATGATGAGCTAGCAACCGCGACAAGTGAATCCAGCGACAAGCAGGGGGCTTCTCCGACAAGCTCTGGTCCCGACAAAGATGAATCTGCGCAGACGTGCAAGGAGGTGCAGAAGAAGATGGTGCAGCGCCCAGTTTACTTTGTCAGCTCCCTTCTCCAAGGGGCTAGGTCGAGGTACTCTGGTGTGCAAAAATTGCTTTTCGGCCTTCTCATGGCCTCGAGAAAGCTGCGCCATTACTTCCAGGCACACGAGATCACAGTTGTCACTCGCTTTCCGCTGAAGAGGATACTGCAGAATCCAGAAGCAACAGGCAGGATTGTCGAGTGGGCATTGGAACTATCAAGCTTTGGCCTCACGTTTGAGAGCACTGCAATGATCCAAAGCAGGGCATTGGCAGAGTTCATAGCAGAGTGGACGCCAACCCCAGACGAAGAAATTCCAGAGACGACCATCCCCGTCAAAGAGGCAAGCAAAGAGTGGCTGATGTACTTTGATGGTGCCTTCTCGCTGCAAGGCGCCGGTGCTGGCGTGCTGCTTATCGCACCCACCGGAGAGCACCTCAAGTACGTAGTCCAGATGCACTTTCCCAAGGAGCAATCAACGAACAATACTGCAGAGTATGAGGGTTTGCTTGCCGGCCTCAGAATCGCAGCCGACCTTGGGATCAAGAAACTCATTGTAAGGGGTGACTCGCAGCTTGTCGTCCGCTAAGTGAACAAGAACTACCAGAGTCCATTGATGGAAGCTTATGTTGATGAAGTGAGAAAGCTAGAAGAACACTTTGATGGCCTGCAAATGGAGCATGTTCCGCGAGCTCAGAATGACATTGCTGATGGCCTGTCAAAGTGCGCTGCACTAAAGTTGCCTGTGGAACCAGGGATCTTTGTGCTCAAACTGACTCAACCATCCGTGACACCATCAACTGGACAGAATAAGAAGAGGAAGTTGGTTTCTGGTGACTACTTTCCGGCAGAGCTTCCCGAAGCCGCCGCCAAGAAGGTCCCCAAGATAGACGCCAAGAGTGCTGAGGAGCAGTTTGCTCCGGCAAGCCTTATGGCTTGTTTTGTTGAAGCAGACGCTCCCGACAAGTCTTGCTCCGGCAAGCTTGTCGGGGAGCATCACGCTCCGACAGAGCCGCAGGTTCTTGCCGTGGAAGCGGATGTTCCCGCAGCAACATATACGCCTTTAGTCCTTGTTGTCGAGCCACAAGCTCCAGCATGGGCGCATCAGATTGTCCGTTTCCTTCAGACAGGAGAGCTTCCCGAAGAGCAAGAAGAAGCTGAAAAAGTAGCCCGGCAGTCAAGTATGTACAAGTTTGTCGACAGCACACTGTACAGAATAAGACTCAACGGTGTGAAATTGAAGTGCATTCGCCGGGAAGATGGACAACAGCTGTTGGCAGAGATACATGGAGGCATATGTGGTCACCACATTGGCGCAAGAGCACTTGCCGGCAAAGCATTCCGACAAGGTTTCTTCTGGCCGACAGCCCTCCAGGATGCAACTGCACAAGTAACCAAGTGTGAAGCGTGCCAGTTCCATTCCAAACAGATACACCAGCCAGCTCAAGCTCTCCAGACGATCCCTTTATCCTGGCCATTTTCGGTCTGGGGGCTCGACATCCTCGGCCCCTTTCCCCGAGCTGTAGGGGGCTTTGAGTTCTTGTACGTCGCCATCGACAAGTTCACAAAGTGGCCGGAAGTGGAACCAGTGAGGAAGGTGACAGCACAGTCAGCAGTCAAGTTCTTCAGGTCGATTGTTTGCCGTTTCGGGATCCCTAACAGGATCATCACCGACAACGGCACGCAATTTACGAGCCGCACCTTCATGCAGTACGTCCAAGATCTTGGCGCCAAGGTCTGCTTCGCTTCTGTTGCTCATCCGAGAAGCAACGGTCAAGCGGAGAGGGCAAATGCTGAAGTGCTGTGAGGCCTCAAGACCAGAACTTTCGACAGGCTGCACAAGTGCGGAAGAAACTGGATCGAGGAGCTGCCGGTGGTTCTTTGGTCGATCAGGATGACGCCAAATCGAGCCACTGGCCAGACACCCTTCGCTCTAGTCTACGGAGCAGAGGCAGTTCTCCCCACGGAACTCGTTTACGGGTCACCTCGAGTGCTCGCTTATGATGAGCTCGAGCAAGAGCAGTTGCGCCAAGATGACGCGCTGCTCCTTGAGGAAGACCGTCTTCAGGCTGCTGTGCGAGCCGCTCGCTACCAGCAAGCTTTGCGTCGCTACCATAGCCGCAAAGTTAAAGCCAGGAGCTTCGAGGAAGGCGACCTTGTTCTTCGGCGTGTTCAGTCCGCCAAGAATTCCAACAAGTTGACGCCGAAGTGGGAAGGCCCTTATCGGGTGAAACGAGTCACTAGGCCCGGCGCTGTCCGCCTTGAGACCGAAGATGGCATTCCGGTGAGCAACTCCTGGAACATAGAACATCTTCGTAAGTTTTACCCGTAGGGCGCGGTTGCCGGAAGCTTTTCCGGCAACCACCTTTTGTACAAGTCTTGCCGCTGTTGCATGTAATCCTTTGTACAAAGCCGGGCGCAGACCCCGTGCACCAGTAAAGTTCATGTGCCCCGCACATCTTGTCAGTTTTTTTTATGCTATAATCCTTTTTTGCATATGTTATCTGACACTTTGTGCAGCACCAGACCCCGGTAAGCGATAACGAGCCCAAGGCTCCATATCATTACTTTATTTCTCTGTTTCTTTCTCAAAAGAAGGAAGGTTCCCTCGCCCACAAGGTTTACCAGGGGGGGAAGGAGAAGATAATGGTGTGAACCAGGCCGTTCAAGAAAGTTTCTCCTTGCCAGGAAGCAGACGACAGAAAAGCTAAGTTGCTAAAGTTTGAGCAATCAGTTTTTTAAGTTTTTGAGTTATTTTCCTTGAACGACCGTGCTTTGTATGGAAAACCTGTGCATGGAGGAACCAACTCGTAGCTAGCTGCACCCTTACTTTGTTTCGAGTCCGCTCAACAACTTAAGTGAGCTGCAACTAGTTGCGACAAGGTTGCTTGTCGGTAGCGACCCCGCCAACAGGCTGCTGAAGTTCCGCACTCGGCGCTCGCGGCAAGGGTGCCTGCACCGACAAGTTTCCCTAGAAAGCGTAGGGCAGAACCATACAAAGCCAAGAGTCGAGTAAAGGAAGTAACACGGCAATTTTTTGCCTAAGATAGAGTTATATTACAAAAATAACTTGTCGCGCCTCTAATAAAGTGTTCCCATGACATGACTGGCAGCGACAAGAAAAGAAGAAAATGGACGGCCTAATCTACGCGACCGCCGTCAACCCTTTTGACCTCGTTCACCCTGTCCACAATGGGTGCGACGAGGGCCTTAAGCGCGTCAAGATCAGCGTCCACCGGCATCCTCTTGAGGACGTTGGTGAGGTTGAGGCCCGGATTGCGGAAGGCCACCTTCACCAGCACCTTCTCCAGAACTCCGGCACAAATCGAGCGTGACTCGTCGGCCAACTGCTTTGGGATCCGTTCCCGGAGTTGCTGGAGCGCTGCCGCCACGCCTTTGAAGAACAGAGTGAGCTTGGCGTTGGGTTGGAGGCTCTCGTCGGAGGAGTACCCGAAGCCTTCCACCCCCAATTGCTGCAGCTCCTCTTCGATGACTCCAGCAATGTTCACGAGGCCCTCTGTCCAGAGCGCCACAGTATCTCTGAGAAGATTCTGGGTTTCGGCGGCCCTCGCTAGCAGCGCCTCGTTGGCCTTGATGTCCTTCTTCAAGTCCGCCTCCCGTTTCTTGGCGCCGTCCAACGTCTCCGTCAGGGTGGCCAGCTTCAGCTCCAGATCAGCGTTGGAATTCTTGGCGGCGCGCAGCTCTTTGCCCTTCTCGGAGAGTTGGCCCTGCAGCTCACCGTGGGCAAGGGCGTCCTTCTCGCACTCCCGCTTGAGCGCGGCAAGCTCTTCGCCACCCACTTTCAGATCAGCCTCCAGCTGCGCCACCTTTACTTCCAATTCCTTCTTGGCGGTCTCGGCAGCCGCAGCCGCATCCTTTGCCTCTTAGAGCGACCCGCCAAGTGCCAGTTCGCGCGCGGCAAGCTCCTCCTCGTGGCTGTCGAGGTTCACTTTCCGCTGAGCCAGCTCGCCTTCTCGCGCGTACAGCTTCTCGCCGGTGAGCCGCTGCTGCTCTTCAGCCTCGGCCTTCTCGAGGAGGAAGGCCTTCCGCTCTTCAGCAAGCTGTTCCCGCTCCTCCGCCAAGGCCCGGAGAGCTTCCTAGTGAAAACCCCGGAGCTCCTCCGCGCGCTTCTCTATATCCACGCTCGCTTTCGCGACGAGTGCTTCCCGGGACTCCAACTTGACTTGGCGGGCGCGATAGAGCGCCAGCAGCCTCCGCAGCAGCCGCTCCTCCACGGACTCGTCACTGCTGCTTCCCCGCGCGTCAACGATCGACAACCCGGCAGAGGCGAGCACCTCCCCATCCAAAACTTCTCCTTCCACCGGCGCCTTGGAGCTTGACGCCCAAGGGAGCTTGATGAAGATGCCCTCGCCAGCCTTCAGATAGGCGCCGGGCTGGGGCTCCTCGGAGCTTGACGCTGCGGCAGCGGCGGAGGGATCGGCGGTCGGTGCAGCGCCTGACGCTCCTGCGGCCTCAGGGCCGTCAGTGCGATCGCCAGATCCCCCGCCAGCTTCCTCAGCGGCAGCCTTGGCGGCCTCTTCACCGGCAGGCACGTCGGCACCAGCTCCGTCTTCGGCGGCCGCGGCATCATCAGTGTTGCCGCGCGTGTCCTCTCTGCCGCCCGCCTCGGTCTCCATCGGATCCGCGGAGGGTGGACCTGACGACCGGAGAAGAATGAGAAGTCAAACAAGCACTCAAGAAGAAAAATCAGCAGAAGAATACAAAGAAAGTTTCGGGCAGGAAGGATTACCTGTGCTGGGATCCACTGTCATAAGCTCCGCCACCGGCGGATCATTTGCGCTGTCCCTTGCCGGAGAGTCCTCCCTTGCCGGAGGCTCCTCCCTTACCGGAGAACGCTCCCTTGCCGGGGAGTCCGCCCTTGGCGGCATAGTCGAAGCAGACGACGAGTCGGAGGAGATCACCACGCCCTCCTGATGAAGCTGTTCTGCTCCTGCACAAACAAACCTGTGATCAGATGTCAACAAAGGAAAAGAGCAACCACGCGCACCCAGAAGCAGAAAGTAAACCATATGCTTACGCTGGGGGCTGCGCTGGGGGCTGCTCTGCGAAGTGATGGTCGGATCCGGCAAGGTGGTCTCGGGCGCGCCTCCTGTCGTCGCAGTGGGCTCGTCCTCGATGACCACCACCTGAGCCTTGGCCCTCTTTGCCGCCCTCTGGGCCAGAGTCCTGAAAAGGGAGAGTCCAGGGTGGGTCAGATCAGATGCAAGACAGGAATGGCAAGTTGAAGAACTACGAGAACAACAAGGGAATCTTACTCTTCTTCCTCTTCCTCGTCGGAGCTGAGCGCGGAGAGGTCGAAGTTCGGCCCACCTCCGGCGCGACGAGGTGGAGGGGTGGGATCCCTTGACCGCTTGGCGGGGACTGCGGCGCCAGCCCGAGATGACCCCGCCCCAGTGGCCACTACGGCGGGAGGCGCACCCGCGGCAACCGTACTTGCCGCGGCGGAGCGCGTCGCGCGGCGCTACGGCTGTTGACCAGCTTGCCGCACTGCTGCGTCCCCGATCCTGCGGAGGCGCCTTCTTGGCTGCACTGGGAGCTGCGTTCCGGGCCCTGTTCCCGGCAAGCTCCCCGGAGATGGCGGGCCGCTCGCACCCTCGGCGGACTCACTCAACTCGGCGTCAGGCGCGGCAAGCTCTTCTTCGTCTTCGGGCCACTCCCGCTCAGCAAGACTCATCGCCGATGCCACGTCCGCTTCCTCCACCGTGAACCCAAATTCACCCGCGGCTGCGGCTGCCGCCGCCTCTTCCGCCCTGGTGGCAATGCGTTCCATCTCTTGATCGGTGGTATCGCGGGCGAGGAGCTTCTTGTCGTCAGCATTGACCGCTACTTCCACCAGGCTGTCGAAGAACTGCTGCACAACGTCTCCGGCAGGCTCTTGCCAAGTTGGAGCGATCCCGTGCGAATCACACAACGACATCATGGCGCAGATGCGGTCGCGCGAGGAGTTGTTGCACAGAGGAACGACGCCTGTCGGCAACCTGAACCACTCGGGATGCTGTGGGTCGTGCTTGAATATCTCCTTGAGTATCCCGTCCAACTCTATGACGGTGAAATTGAAGTTGAGGCCTGGGTGCAACGTCATGATATCTGCCGGGCCTCCAAATTCCCAGGCGGGTCTCCCCCTCGCCTGTAGAGGGGCGATGCGTCGGCGAAGGAAATCTGCGCCGACAGCTCCTACAGTCAGCCCGGCAAGCCTGAGACGCAAGATCCGAGTGGTGGCGATCTTCAGCTTGTCGTCGTCCACGGACAGAGCGCTCCAGTCATTGCCACGCACTGCTGGGGCTTGGCGCAGGGCGGTGAACGGCTGCGGGCTCTCCTCTACAACCCAGCACCAATCTGCTCTCCACTCGTCCCACTTGCTGCGGAGCTCCCCCTCCAGATAGGTCTCCTTCTTGCCGGCCCGCGAGATCCAGGCGATCCCGCCGGCAAGAGGTTCCCCTCTCTCGACACGAGGCATAAAGAAATGGCGGAAGAGAGCTACATTGGGGTGGACTCCAACAAAGTTTTTGCATAGATGGGCGAATACTGCCATGGTCAGAACGGCGTTGGGGGTGAAGTCAAGGAGGTGGAGTCCATAGGTGTTCATGACGTCGCAAAAGAAATCAGAGAATGGCGGGCAGAGCCCGCAGTAGAAGAACACGGCGAAGAAAGGATATCCGCCAACTGGAGCTGCTTGCGAGGCGACGGCGGAGAGTACCTTCGTGCGCGGATGCGCCCGGGTCTCCGTCGACCAGAAGAGATAGTACCACTCCCTCAGCTCCTTCGCGGAGAGCTCGGGGGGGGGGGGGAAGTGGCCCGCTCCTTCCACAGCGCCTCAAGCCGCTGCGCTTCGGTCGACTTCATAGCTTTCGCGGCCGCGGCCTTCGTGGCCTTCCCCTTCCCGGGCTTCGGAGGCATGGCGGAGGCGGTGGGGGAGATCGACGGCGCTGGTGGTGGCGGCAGCGACGGGGGCGGAGCACTGCCCTCTTTCAACTCTACAAGTGGAGGAGGGCGGCGGAGATTTCTGAGATTGCAGCAGCGAAGGGCGAAGGTGGGGGAAATGCCCCTGTTTCCCCTGCTTATAAAGAGGGACGGGGCGGACATTTCGGCCTTCCAAATAAACAACCACCCACGATCTCTCCCACGGCTCCGCGATTGACGCGTGCCGTTACAGGGGGCGCGGTGGATACGGAGTTAGATTCGGCATAACCCAGGCTCCGCGCGTGCCCGTGCCCTGTTTTGGGCCTGGCCCAACAGCGCTCGGCACCGTGTGTGGCCCAGGCCCGGGGGCTCCTGTCGGTGTACTAGAGTAGGGGTACCCTAGTATCCCGAACTTGTGCACGGGCAGTTGCAGCGCCGCGCGGCAAGGCTTGCCGGACGACCGCCAGAGTCCTCCGTGGGTTCCTTTGGAGCCATTCAAGAACAAAGCATTCAAGATGAAGAGACAAGGCCCCGGCAAGAGGATCTTGCCGGGAAGAGACAAGGCCCTGGCAAGAGGAGCTTGCCGGGAAGGCCAACCATGGCACTTCAAGAAACTTGTCGCGATGCACCGCACGTCCCGGCAAGGTCCGGTGAGCGACAAGCTTCTGGACTCGACAAGACGACGACCCCGACAAGGTACTCGCCGGGGGCCCGCTGCCACTCTGTACCCACGCTCCAGTGCACCTACCCGCGTGTCGCCATGAGGCTTCCTCAGGGACGCGTGGCGGGAGCCTGTGCAGCCAGGGGTACACGGTGGCAAGCGGAGATGAAGAGAAGGCCATCGTGGCAAATGGTGGCGCTCCTAACGGTAACTTTTTGCACTGTTTAGGCAACTCAGACGGGCATTCAATGACCTTGTCCCCTACCGTCAGAGTTAGGTAGGGTGCACTGTGTCCACAGTAGCGGTAGCTGCACCTACCGCATCCTTTTCCATTTTTACCCTTCTAGTCTACGTTGCCACCTGTCGGTGACCCCTTGAAAGTATAAAAGGAGGCCCAAGCGCAACGTAGAAGGGGTTCGGCTCATTCGAAACATCAGGAACACTCTCACGCTCGGTCTGGCAGCGTCCATCGCTCCTGAGCAAGAATTCAATACACACAAACAAGCAGCAGTAGGGTTTTACGCATCCGTGCGGCCCGAAGCTGGGTAAAACTGCTCGCGTGTACCGCCTCGATCCGCTCTTTGCGCGGCCTCCGCCCCCCTCCGAACCGAAAGGGGCCCGGTCCCCATATGTGTTGGTGGATCAGTTTCCCCGACAGTTGGTATTTGAGAAATCACATAACTTGGTGTTCTCTTGAGTAATGATGACCACACAATAAGATTGCACTCAAAAACAGACATGGCAAGAAAACGGCGGACGGAAAAGGAGAGTCGAATAAAACGGCAAATTTTCGTGAAGTGGGTGAGAGGAAAAGAGAGGCAAATGGCGAATAATGTAAATTGCAAGTAGATGAGATTTGTGATTTGGAACCTAGTTATGTTGAAGATCCTCCCCGGCAACGGCGCCAGAAGGCACGTTGACAGTAGACTATCTTGACTTGATCCTCCCCGGCAACGGCGCCAGAAATTATCCTTGATGGCAGCTGGAACTACGTCGGTATTTCCTCAAAGAGGGAGGGATGGTGTAGCACAACAACGGTAGAATATTTCCCTCAGTTATGAAACCAAGGTATCAAACCAGTAGGAGAGCCAAGCAACACAACATAAACAGCCCCTACACACAAATAACAACACCTCGCAACCCCACGAGTTAAAGAGGTTGTCACTCCCTTTCGGGTAACGGCGCCAGAAATTGGCGTGAGACGGGAGCAAGTTGTAAATATTGATAGATCAAACGCCAAATAAAATAAATTGCAGCAAGATATTTTTGGATTTTTGGTTTAATATATCTGAAAATAAAAGCAAGGAAAACGTTGATCGCAAAGCAAATATATGAGACATAAGACCCGAGGGTCGTAGGTTTCACTAGTGGCTTCTGTCGAGAAAAATAGCAAACAGTGGGTAAACAAATTACTGTTGGGCAATTGATAGAACATCAAATAATTATGACGATATCTAGGCAATGATCATTACATAGGCATCACGTCCAAGATAAGTAGACCGACTCCTGCCTGCATCTACTACTATTACTCCACACATCGACCGCTATCCAACATGCATCTAGTGTATTAAGTTCATGGAAAAATGGAGTAATGCAATAAGAATGATGACATGATGTAGACAAGATCCGTTTATCTATATGGCGGTAGATATAGATCTCATATTTTTATCCTTACTAGCAACGATACATACGTGTCAGTTCCCTTTCTGTCACTAGGATCAAGCACCATAAGATCGAACCCACTACCGGGCACCTCTTCCCATTGCAAGATAAATAGATCGAGTTGGCCAGACAAACCCAAATATCGGAGAAGAAATACGAGGCTATAAGAGATCATGCATAAAAGAGATCAAAGAAACTCAAATACTTTCATGGATATAAAAACATAGATTTGATCATAAACTCGAAGTTCATCGATCCCAACAAACACACTGCAAAAGAGTTACATCATATGGATCTCCAAGAGACCATTGTATTGAGGATCAAGAGAGAGATGAAGCCATCTAGGTACTAACTATGGACCTGAAGGTCTACAAGGAACTACTCACGCATCATCGTAGAGGCACCAATGGAAGTGGTGAACACCTCCGTGAGGGTGTTTAGATTGGATCTGGTGTTTCTGGACTCTGTGGCGGTTGGATGAATATTTCGTCGACTCCCCTAGGGTTTTGGGAATATTTGGACATTTATAGAGCAAAGAGGAGGTCCAGGGGGCACCCGAGGTGGGCAAAACCCACCTGGGCGCGCCAGGGCCTCCTGGCACGCCCTGGTGGGTTGTGGACCCCTCGAGCCACCCCCTAGGTGCAACCAGGGCCCATTGCCTTTCTTCTGGCCCATAAAAAATCATCGTAAAGTTTCGTGCCATTTGGACACCGTTTGATATTGATTTCCTGCGATGTAAAAAACATGAAAAAGCAGGAACTGGCACTAGGCACTATGTCAATAGATTAGTACCAAAAAATGATTTAAAATGATTATAAAACATCCAAGATTGATAATGAAATAGCATGGAACAATCAAAAAGTATAGATACTTTGGAGACGTATCAGAGCTTCCTCAATTTTCCCTGGGTCTTCATGAGCAAGCGAGTTGGATACACTTATATCTATTGATGGGAATCTCCATAGCCCGTTGATACGCCTAGTTGATGTGAGACTATCTCCTGCTTTTTGTCTTCTCCACAAGCACCATATTCTAGTCCACCTATAGTGCTATATCCATGGCTCACGCTCATGTATTGCGTCAAAGTTGGAAAAGTTTAAGAACATGAAAAGTATGAAGCATTTTCTTGGCTTGCCATCGGGGTCGTGCATGATTTAATACTTTGTGTGATGAAGATGGATCATAGCCAGACTATATGATTTTGTAGGGATAACTTTCTTTAGCCATGTTATTTTGAGAAGACATGATTGCTTTGTTAGTATGCTTGAAGTACTATTGTTTTTATGTCAATATTAAACTTTTGTTTTGACTCTTATGGATCTGAATATTCATGCCATAATAAAGAAAATTACATGGATAAATATGTTAGGTAGCATTCCACATCAAAAATTCCGTTTTTATCATTTACCTACTCGACGACGAGCAGGAATTAAGCTTGGGATGCTTGATACGTCTCCAACATATCTATAATTTTTTTATTGTGCCATGCTATTATATTATCTGTTTGGATGTTTTATATGCATTAATATGCTATTTTATATTATTTTTGGGATTAACCTATTAACCTAGAGCCCAGTGCCGGTTTCTGTTTTTTCCTTGTTTTTGAGTTTCACAGAAAAGGAATATCAAACGGAGTCCAAACGGAATAAAACTTTTGTGGTGATTTTTCTTGGACCGAAATACACCCGTAGGACTTGGGGTCCAAGTAAGAAGACCCATGAGGTGGCGACAAGCCGTAGGGTTGCGCCCCTGGCTTGTGGCCCCCTCGGGAGTCCATCGACCTACCTCTTCGTCCTATAAATTCAGATATATTCCCAAACCCTCAGAAGTAGACACGAAAATACTTTTCATTTGCCACAACCTTCTGTTCCCGTGAGATCCCATCTTGGGGCCTTTTTCGGCGATCTGCCAGACGGGGATTCGATCACAGAGGGCATCTACATTAACCCTATTGCCCTTCCTATGAAGCGTGAGTTGTTTACCTCAGACCTATGGGTCTGTAGCTAGTAGCTAGATGGCTTCTTCTCTCTCTCTATGTTCTTCAATACCATGTTCTCCTCGCTGTTCTTGGAGATCTATCCGATATAATCTTCTTTTGCGGTGTGTTTGTCGAGATACAATGAATTGTAGATTTATGATCGGATTATCTATGAATATTATTTGAATCTTCTTTGAATTCTTATATGCATGATTTGATATCTTTGTATTTCTCTTCAAATTATCAGTTTAGTTCGGCCTACTAGATTTGTATTTCTTGCAATGGGAGTGGTGCTTAGTTTTGGGCTCAATCATGCATGATTTCACCCAGTGACAAAGTAGGTGTAGCGAGACACGTTTTATATTGTTGCCATCAAGGATAAAAAGATGGGGTTTTCAGCATTTTCCTTGAGTTTATCCCTCTACATCATGTCATCTTACTTAAGGCGTTACACCGTTCTTTATGAACTTAATACTCTAGATGCATGTTGGATAGTTGTTGATATGTGGAGTAATAGTAGTAGATGCAGCCAGGAGTCGGTCTACTTGACACGGACGTGATGCCTATATGCATATACATTGCCTTAGATATCGTCATAACTTTGCACTTTTCTATCAATTGCTCGATTGTAATTTGTTCACCCACCGTATAATTTGCCTTCAAGAGAAAAGCCTTGTAACGCCCATGATGTGGCTATATCTCCCACATGTTGAGGCACGACTTAGAGGCATAACCGCATGGTGATTTTGTCGCAAGAGGGGTGATCTTCACACGATCCCATGTACTGAATAAGAAAGGGATAAAGAGTTGGCTTACAATCACCACTTCACACAAATACAAGTCAAACATACATCATCCAGAGTATAATCAAGGTCCGACTACGGAACCAAAATAAAAGAAGACCACCCCAAACGCTAGATCCCCGATCGTCCCAACTGGGCTCCACTACTGATCAACAGGAAATGACACATAGTAACGACCAAGGTCCTCGTCGAACTCCCACTTGAGTTCGGAAGCATCAACTGCACTGGTATCATCAGCACCTGCAACTGTTTGGAAGTATCTGTGAGTCATGAGGACTCAACAATCTCACACCCGCGAGATCAAGACTATGTAATCTTATGGGTAGGGTAAGGTAATGAGGTGGAGCTGCAGCAAGCGCTAAGAAAATATGGTGGCTACATACGCAAACAAGAGTAAGATGAGAAGCTATGCAACAGTCGAAAATCTATAAGTGATCAAGAAGTGATCCTAAAACTACTTACGTTCAAACATAACCCGAAACCATGTTCACTTCCTGGACTCCGCCAAAAAGAGAACATCACGGCTACACACGCGGTTGATTCATTTTAATTAAGTCAAGTGTCAAGTTCTATATAACCGGATATTAACAAATTCCCATCTGCCACATAACTGCGGGACGGCTCTCGAAAGTTTATACCCTGCAGGGGTGTCCCAACTTAGCCCATCACAAGCTCTCACAATCAACGAAGGATATTCCTTCTCCCCGAAAGACCCGATCAGTCTCGGAATCCCGGTTACAAGACATTTCGACAATGGTAAAACAAGACCAGCAGAGCCTCCCGAATGTGCCGACAAATCCTGATAGGAGCTGCACATATCTCGTTCTCAGGGCACACCGGATGGGCAAGACGACGGGTCGGCATAGACCCTGGTTGCCCAGGGGTGCCGGACATCGCCCAGTTTGGACCAACACTCAAAGGAGCACTGGCCCAGGTGGGGGGTACAATAAAGATGACCCTCGGGTCCGCTGAACCCAAGGGAAAAGGCTTAGGTTGTTAGGCAACTGTAAAACCAAGGTTGGGCCTTGCTGGAGGAGTTTTATTCAAAGCGAACTGTCGATGGGGTCCCATAACCCCAACCGCGTTAGGAACGCAAAAATCAAGGAACATAACACCGGTATGACGGAAACTAGGGCAACAATAGTGGAACAAAACACCGAGCAAAAGGCCAAGCCTTCCACCATTTGCCAAATATATAGATGCATTAATTAAATAAGAGATATTGTGATATCCCAACATATCCATGTTCCAACATGGAACAACCTGCAAGGCACCTACAACTAGCAACGCTATAAGAGGGGCTCAGCAAAAGCGGTAACTTAACCAAACAACGGTTTGCTAGGAAGGTGGTTACAGGCTTGACATGGCAATATGGGAGGCATGATAAACAAGTGGTAGGTAGCGCGACATAGCGATAGAACAAACAACTAGCAAGCAAAGATAGAAGTGATACGAGGGTAATGGTCATCTTGCCTGAGATCCCACAAGGAAGAAGAACGAGTCCATGATGAAGACAAACAGACGTAGTCGAACGAATCCTCACAACTCCGGAACAAAATCGAAGCTAAGGAGAGAAGCAAACCGAAAAGAAGCAAGAAACATGGTAAACACACAAGCATAAAGCAAGCAACATGGTAAACACACAAGCATAAACATGGCATGACGCATGCTACGTCTCGAGCTAGCATTGGTTTTCCCCATAGAGGAGGGGGTGATGCAGCACAGTAGCGTAAGTATTTCCCTTAGTTTTTGAGAACCAAGGTATCAATCTAGTAGGAGGTCACGCGCAAGTCCCTCGTACCTACACAAAACGGTAGCAACTCGCAACCAATGCTTAGGGGTTGTCAATCCCTTCATGGTAACTTACTAGAGTGAGATCTGATAGAGATAATATTTTTGGTATTTTTGGTATAAAGATGCAAAGTAAAAAGTAAAAGCAAAACAAGTAAAATAAAGTAATGGAGATTGATATGATGAGAATAGACCCGGGGGCCATAGGTTTCACTAGTGGCTTCTCTCAAGAGCATAGATATTCTACGGTGGGTGAACAGACTACTGTTGAGAAATTGATAGAATTGAGCATAGTTATGAGGTTATCTAGGTATGATCATGTATATAGGCATCACGTCCGTGACAAGTAGACCGACTCCTGCCTGCATCTACTACTAGTACTCCACTCATCGACCGCTATCCAGCATGCATCTAGAGTATTAAGTTAAAAACAGAGTAACGCCTTAAGCAAGATGACATGATGTAGAGGAATAAATTCATGCAATATGATAAATACCCCATCTTGTTATCCTCGATGGCAACAATACAATATGTGCCTTGCAACTCTTTCTGTCACTGAGTAAGGACACCGCAAGATTGAACCCAAAGCTAAGCACTTCTCCCATTGCAAGAACTACCAATCTAGTAGGCCAAACCAAACGGATAATTCAAAGAGACTTGCAAAGATGACTCAATCATACATAAAAGAATTCAGAGAAGATTCAAATATTATTCATAGATAAGTTGGATCATAAACCCACAATTCATCGGTCTCAACAAACACACCGCAAAAAGAAGATTACATCGAATAGATCTCCACGAGAGAGGGGGAGAACATTGTATTGAGATCCAAAAAGAGAGAAGAAGCCATCTAGCTACTAGCTATGGACCCGAAGGTCTGAAGTAAACAACTCACACTTCATCGGAAGGGCTATGGTGTTGATGTAGAAGCCCTCCGTGATGGATGCCCTCTCCGGCGGAGCTCCGGAACAGGCCCCAAGATGGGATCTCATGGATACAGGAAGTTGCGGTGGTGGAATTAGGTTTTTGGCTCCCTCTCTGGTCTAATGGGGGTACGTAGGTATATATAGGAGGACGGAGCACGTCGGTGGAGGTCCAAGTGGCCCACGAGGTAGGGGGGCGCGCCCGGGGGGGGGGGGCGCCCTCCACCCTCGTGACCTCCCCGGAAACTTCTTGGAGTAGGGTCCAAGTCTCATGGATCACGTTCGGTGAGAAGATCAGGTTCCCGAAGGTTTCATTTCGTTTGGACTCCGTTTGATATTCTGTTTCCTCGAAATACTGAAATAGGCAAAAAACAACAATTCTGGGCTGGGCCTCCGGTCCATAGGTTAGTCCCAAAAATAATATAAAAGTGGAAAATAAAGCCCAATATAGTCCAAAACAGTAGATAAATTAGCATGGAGCAATCAAAAATTATAGATACGTTCGAGACATATCAGGCATCCCCAAGCTTAATTCCTGCTCGTCCTCGAGTAGGTAAATGATGAAAAGAGAATTTTTGATGCAGAGTGATACTTTGGCATAATTTCAATGTAAATCTTCTTAATCATGGTATGAATATTCAGATCCTAAAGGTTCAAGACAAAAGTTCATATTGACATAAAAATGATAATACTTCAAGCATACTAATTAAACAATTATGTCATCTCAAAATAACATGGCCAAAGGAAGTTCATCCCTACAAAATCATATAGTTAGGCTATGCTTCATTTTCATCACACAAAGATGTTCCCAACTTCTATACCCCTGATGACAAGCCAAGAAATTGTTTCATACTCAAATAATCTCAAACTTTTTCAACCTTCACGCAATACATGAGCGCGAGCCATGGACATAGCACTATGGGTGGTATAGAATATGATGATGGGGATTGTGTGGAGAAGACAAAAAAGGAGAAAGTCTCACATCAACAAGGCTAATAAATGATCTATGGAGATGCCCATCAATTGATGTTAATGCAAGGAGTAGGGATTGCCATGCAACGGATGCACTAGAGCTAAGAATGCTTAACAAAAGAAAACTAGTGGGTCTGCATCCAACTTGCTTGCTCATGAAGACCTAGGGCATTTTGAGGAAGCCCATCGTTGGAATATACAAGCCAAGTTCTATAATGAAAAATTCCCACTAGTATGAACAAGACAACTTATGAGACTCACTATATGAAAATCATATTGCTACTTTGAAGCACAATATATGAGACTCACTACATGAAGAACAAGGTGCTACTTTGAAGCACAAGTGTGGAAAAAGAGATAGTAGCATTGCCCTTTTTATTTTCTCTTTTTTTTGGGCCTTTCTTTTTTTCCTTTTGTCCTTTCTCTTTTTTTTTGATTGGGCAATGCTCTAATAATGATGATCATCACACTTCTATTGATTACAACATAATGATTACAACTCGATACTAGAACAAGATATGACTCTATATGAATGCCTCCGGCGGTGTACCGGGATGGTGCAATGAATCAAGAGTGACATGTATGAAAAATAATGCATGGTGGCTTTGCCACAAATACGATGTCAACTACAAGATCATGCAATGGCAATATGACAAAAGTAAAGCATGTCATGATGATGATGATGATGATGGAAGTTGCATGGCAATATATGTCGGAATGGCTATGGAAATGCCATGATAGGTAGGTATGGTGGCTGTTTTGAGGAAGATATAGGGAGGTTTATGTGTGAAAGAGCGTATCATATCATGGGGTTTGGATGCACCGGCGAAGTTTGCACCAACTCTCAATGTGAGAAAGGGCAATGCACGGTACCGAAGAGGCTAGCAAATGGCGGAAAGGTAAAAGTGCGTATAATCCATGGACTCAACATTAGTCAAAAGAACTCATATACTTATTGCAACAATTTAGAAGTCATAAAAAATCAAGTACTACGCGCATGCTCCTAGGGGGATAGATTGGTAGGAAAAGACCATCGCTCGTCCCTGACCGCCACTCATAAGGATGCACAAGCCAGGTACACTTCATGCTTCAAATTTGTTACACAACTTTAACCATATGTGCATGCTACGGGACTTGCTAACTTCAACACAAGTATTTCTCAAATTCACAACTACTCAACTAGCATGACTATGATATTATCACCTCCATATCTCAAAACAATTATCAAGCATCAAACTTATCTTAGTATTCAACCCACTAAAAAGAAAGTTTCACATATCTTGAATACCAAGTATATTAACATTAAGCAAATTACCATGCTATTAACGACTCTCAAAATAATCTAAGTGAAGCATGAGAGATCAAGTTTCTTTAAAACAAACCACCACCGTGCTCTAAAAGATCTAAGTGAAGCACTAGAGCAAAAATTATCACGCTCAAAAAGATATAAGTGAAGCACATAGAGTAAACTATCAAGCTCAAAAGATATAAGTGAAGCACATAGAGTATTCTAACAAATTTCAATTCATACATGGCTCTCTCAAAATGTGTGTACAGAAAGGATGATTGTGGTAGACTAACAAGCAAAGACACAAATAATACAAGACGCTCCAAGCAAAACACATATCATGTGGTGAATAAAAATATAGCTCCAAGTAAAATACCGATGGAAGTGGACGAAAGAGGGGATGCCTTCCGGGGCATCCCCAAGCTTTGACTTCTTGGTGTCCTTGGATTATCTTGGGGGTGCCATGGGCATACCCAAGCTTAGGCTTTTGCCACTCCTTGTTCCATAATCCATCAAAAGAATTCACCCAAAACTTGAAAACTTCACAACACAAAACTCAATAGAAATCTCGTGAGCTCCGTTAGAGAAAGAAAACAAAAGACTACTTTAAGGTACTGTAATGAACTTGTTCTTTATTTGTATTGGTGTTAAACCTACTGTATTCCAACTTCTCTATGGTTTATAAACTATTTTACTAGTCATAGATTCATCAAAATAAGCAAACAACACACGCAAAACAGAATCTGTCAAAAACAGAACAGTCTGTAGTAATCTGTTACTAACGCAAACTTCTGGAACCCAAAAAATTCTACCAAAATTAGAAGACCTGGAAAATTTGTGTATTGATCAGCAGCAATTGGAATCACTATTTTATCACGTTCTGGTGATTTTTTACAATTCGTGCACTGAGCGCAAAGATTCTGGAAATTACAGCAAGATCAAATAACTATCTTCCAAGAAGATCTAATAGGTTTAACTTGGCACAAACACTAATTAAAAGATAAAACCACATCTAAACATAATCTAGATGGATTATTTATTCCTAAACAGAACCAAAAACAAAAAACACAAAATAAAATTGGGTTGCCTCCCAACAAGCGCTATCGTTTAACGCCCCTAGCTAGGCATAAAAGCAAGGATAGATATAGGTATTGCCATCTTTAGTAGGCAATCCATAAGTGGCTCTCATAATAGATTCATATGGTAATTTTATTTTCTTTCTAGGAAAGTGTTCCATGCCCTTCTTTAAGGGAAATTGGAATTTAATATTCCCTTCCTTCATATCAATAATTGCACCAATCGTTCTAAGGAAAGGTCTACCAAGAATAATAGGACATGAAGGATTGCAATCTATACCAAGAACGATAAAATCTACGGGCACATAATTCCTATTTGCAACAATAAGAACATCATTAATTCTTCCCATAGGCTTTTTAATAGTGGAATCCGCAAGATGCAAGTTTAGAGAGCAATCATCAAAGTCACGGAAATCTAGCAAATCACACAAAGCTTTGGGGATAGTAGAGACACTAGCACCCAAATCACACAAAGCATAAAACTCTTAATTTTTA
This sequence comes from Triticum dicoccoides, assembly GCF_002162155.2. NCBI lineage: Eukaryota > Viridiplantae > Streptophyta > Magnoliopsida > Poales > Poaceae > Triticum > Triticum dicoccoides. The sequence continues at coordinate 382,638,978 of NC_041386.1, read as the reverse complement.
ATTTTAATCTTAATTGTAGGTTCCCACTCATCATGGAGTTTTCTAGGGATAGAAACTTTCAACTCAAGCTTTTCTTCATAAGATTGCATTAAGGCATCAACAATGTGTTCGGTAAAGGCCTTATTTCGACTATAAGCATGAGGAGAATTTAACACGGATTGCAACAAGGAAATACAATCAATTAAAGAGCAATTTTCATAGTTAAATTCCTTGATATCCAAAATAGTGGGTTTAGCAATATCTCGATTTTTATTTCTTTCAATCCCTTTTTTATCAATTTCATCATTAGGATCTAAAAACTCAGAATTCTTAGAACGCCTTCTAGGTAAGGGAAGATCATAATCAGATTCATCAAGATTCACATTGCAAAACAACGAATTAATAGGGGACACATCAATAACTTTCAGATCTTCATCTTGATTTTCATAGGATTTAGAAGAACACGCTTTAATAAAGGCATCTTTGTAAGCACGCATCCTAGCGGTTCTTTCTTTGCACTCATCAATGGAAATTCTCATGGATTTGAGAGACTCATTGATATCATGCTTAGGAGGAATAGATCTAAGCTTTAAAGAATCAACCTCAAGAGAAATTCTATCAACGTTCCTAGCCAAATCATCAACTTTAAGCAATTTCTCTTCAAGCAAAGCATTGAAATTCTTTTGCGAATTCATAAACTCTTTAACACTACTCTCAAATTCAGAGGGCATCTTATTACAATTTCCATAAGAGTTGTTGTAGGAATTTCCATAATTATTAGAAGGATTACTAGGATAAGGCCTAGAATTAAAATTCCCTCTATACGCGCTGTTACCAAAACTATTCCTACCAACAAAATTCACATCCATAGATTCATTATTATTCTCAAGCAAAGTAGATAAAGGCATATTATTGGGATCAGAAGAAACACTCTTAACAAATTAATTCCTAAGTTCATCCATCTTTTCACTCAAAACATTGATTTCTTCTATAGCATGCACTTTTTTATTAGTAGATCTTTCAGTATGCCATTGAGAATAATTGACCATAATATTATCTAGGAGTTTAGTAGCATCTCCTAAAGTGATTTCCATAAAAGTGCCTCCCGCGGCCGAATCTAAAAGATTTCTAGAAGCAAAATTTAATCCAGCATAAAATTTTGTATAATCATCCATAAGTTCAAACCATGAGTAGGACAATTACGTAGCATTAATTTCATTCTCTCCCAAGCTTGTGCAACATGTTCATGATCAAGTTGCTTAAAATTCATAATATCGTTCCTAAGAGAGATAATCTTAGCGGGAGGAAAATACTTAGAGATAAAAGCATCTTTGCACTTGTTCCAAGAATCAATACTATTTTTAGGCAAAGATGAAAACCAAGCTTTAGCATGATCTCTAAGCGAAAAAGGAAATAGCTTCAATTTAACGACATCATTATCGACATCCTTTTTCTTTTGCATATCACATAAATCAACAAAGCCATTTAGATGAGTAGCGGCATCTTCACTAGGAAGGCCGGCGAATTGATCTTTCATAACAAGATTCAACAAAGCAGTATTGATTTCACAAGATTCAGTATTGGAAAGAGGAGCAATCGGAGTGCTAAGGAAATCATTGTTATTGGTATTGGTGAAGTCACACAATTTGGTAGCATCTTGGGCCATCACGACAAGCAAGCAAACTAACACACGAGCAAACAAAAGGCAAAGGGAAAGAGAGGGCGAATAAAACGGCAAGGGTGAAGTGGGGGAGAGGAAAACGAGAGGCAAATGGCAAATAATGTAATGCGAGAGATAGAGATTGTGATGGGTACTTGGTATGTTGACTTTTGCTTAGGCCTCCCCAGCAACGGCGCCAGAAATGGCTCGTTGACGGGAGAGTAAATCTTGACTTGACTTGGCGTAGGCCTCCCCGGCAACGGCGCCAGAAATGGCTCGTTGACGGGAGAGTAAATCTTGACTTGACTTGGCGTAGGCCTCCCAGGCAACGGCGCCATAAATCCTTCTTGCTACGTCTCGAGCTAGCGTTGGTTTTCCCCGAAGAGGAGGGGGTGATGCAGCATAGTAGCGTAAGTATTTCCCTCAGTTTTTGAGAACCAAGGTATCAATCCAGTAGGAGGTCACGCGCAAGTCACTCGTACCTGCACAAAATGGTAGCAACTCGCAACCAACGCTTAGGGGTTGTCAATCCCTTCACGGTCACTTACTAGAGTGAGATTTGATAGAGATAATATTTTTGGTATTTTTGGTATAAAGATGCAAAGTAAAAAGTAAAATCAAAACAAGTAAAATAAAGTAATGGAGATTGATATGATGAGAATAGACCCGGGGGCCATAGGTTTCACTAGTGGCTTCTCTCAAGAGCATAGATATATTACGGTGGGTGAACAAATTACTGTTGAGAAATTGATAGAATTGAGCATAGTTATGAGGTTATCTAGGTATGATCATGTATATAGGCATCACGTCCGTGACAAGTAGACCGACTCCTGCCTGCATCTACTACTATTACTCCACTCATCGACCGCTATCCAGCATGCATCTAGAGTATTAAGTTAAAAACAGAGTAACGCCTTAAGCAAGATGACATGATGTAGAGGAATAAATTCATGCAATATGATAAATACCCCATCTTGTTATCCTCGATGGCAACAATACAATACGTGCCTTGCAACTCTTTCTGTCACTGAGTAAGGACACCGCAAGATTGAACCCAAAGCTAAGCACTTCTCCCATTGCAAGAACTACCAATCTAGTAGGCCAAACCAAACGGATAATTCAAAGAGACTTGCAAAGATGACTCAATCATACATAAAAGAATTCAGAGAAGATTCAAATATTATTCACAGATAAGTTGGATCATAAACCCACAATTCATCGGTCTCAACAAACACACCGCAAAAAGAAGATTACATCGAATAGATCTCCATGAGAGAGGGGGAGAACATTGTATTGAGATCCAAAAAGAGAGAAGAAGCCATCTAGCTACTAGCTATGGACCCGAAGGTCTGAAGTAAACTACTCACACTTCATCGGAAGGGCTATGGTGTTGATGTAGAAGCCCTCCGTGATGGATGCCCTCTCCAGCGGAGCTCCGGAACAGGCCCCAAGACGGGATCTCATGGATACAGGAAGTTGCAGCGGTGGAATTAGGTTTTTGGCTCCCTCTCTGGTCTAATGGGGGTACATAGGTATATATAGGAGGACGGAGCACGTCGGTGGAGCTCCGAGGGGCCCACGAGGCAGGGGGTGTGCTCGGGGGGGGGGGTGCCCTCCACCCTCGTGACCTCCCCGGAAACTTCTTGGAGTAGGGTCCAAGTCTCCTGGATCACGTTCAGTGAGAAGATCACGTTCCCGAAGGTTTCATTCCGTTTGATATTCTGTTTCCTCGAAATACTCAAATAGGCAAAAAACAGCAATTCTGGGCTGGGCCTCCGGTTAATAGATTAGTCCCAAAAATAATACAAAAGTGGAAAATAAAGCCCAATATAGTCCAAAACAGTAGATAAAGTAGCATGGAGCAATCAAAAATTATAGATACGTTGGAGACGTATCAACGCACAACCAAGGATGATGCGTTTCCGGTTTAAATATGCTTGGCATGGCAAAGTGCACAAACAAAACTACAAATTAAGTGGAGCTCAATATGCAACGAGTTGCATATTGACGAAACTTCACAACAATCATTTAGTTCACTCTCGTTTATGTACCCAACAATATTAAATGTTGTTAAACATGGCAAGAGGTGAAACATAAAGAAACTATCTATTTAGGCAAGTTTAAATGAGGCTGGAAACAACAGACAACAATTCCGGAAAAAACCCATATGCATATTTTGAATTTGCTATTGTTCTTCCCTGAATCATATTTTAGAGTTGTTAAACATGCAAAGTAAGTGCACCATGTTAATCTATGCATTTTTCTAGACAAGTTTCATATATAGTTTATTTAGTTCGGAGCTATGGTTATTTAGTTATGAAATGAATCATTTTAACATGCTATTTAAGAAAATTTAAGAAAACATCAATTTTAAACATTTTAACATGGTTGAAAGTGACTTATCATGAAAGTACATGAAATTCTAAGCATTTTACATATATGACATGTTTCATTTGGATGCATCGATATTTAGATATGAGCAATGCAATTTTAATGGCATTCCTGAAAATATGCATGCACTAGATATAAGACAAAAACACAGAATGAAAAAAAACGTTGCAGGCCGAATGCAATGTTGAGACGATAACTAGGATGACTGTGTGTTTGTGTGAACAGAGGGGCGTCAACGTTAGATGAATAAGGACAAGGGCTTGATCTTGGGGAGGCAAAAATTGGTGTAAAAAGGGTAGCGCCCGGGTGCAAACTGGCTAGTCTAACCAGTAGCAACAGAAGTGCACTTGATATAATTCGCAGCCAAATTGTAACTGAACTAATAGTCGAGCGAACCTGACAGAAAATAACAGAAAACAAGATGAAAAAGAAACAGGGGCGCCTGGGATTTGATCCCCAGACCCCTCGGTAGAATAGTGGCTGCTCTAGCCACTGAGCTAGCTATCTCCTTATGATACGTAGCGAGATCGGCCGAACAAATAGCATGTGCATCTCGCAACCAGGACCAAAATTGAAGCGTGCGCATGGACAAGGACTCGCCGGCGACGGGAGCCAACAGCAACAGCTCCCGTGGTTGCAGAGGACTGGCGGGGGTGCAGAAACGTGCTAGGGTGCGTGTGGTGGAGCAACGATGCGAGGGTGTGCGTGTGCAAGGGGCCGAGCAGAGGAGCTAGCGAAGCTGCTACCATGGCGCTCATGGAGATCGAACTCCTTCCCGTGTGGATCAGGACCTAGAGGACGAAAACAAGCGCTAGGTAAAGGCCAGGAGGGTGAAGGCCTCACGGTGGGTAGGATGGTGTAGTCGACCGCGCTCGGGGACGAACGAAGGCGACGAGGGAAGGTGTTGACCGGCGCTGTCCATGAAGTAGCAGGAAGCAGGGAGAAGACGACGATGAACTTGGTGACGTAGTGGAGGTGACCTAGTGCGGGGAAGACGCCTGAACAGACATAGTGGACGTCGAGAAAGACGATGGACATGTCGAAGACGAGCTTGACGCCCTCCGGCTGCGAGTACGACGCCGGATGCCAGCGGGGTTTTCTCTTGGGTGCTCTGTTCTTGCAAAAGAAGAAGAACCAGAGGAAGCAGAGGCCTTGTAGCAGCGTCGAGAGGGGGAAGAGGGAAACCCTAGGGCGCGGGGCTGAGGCTTTATGGGGGGAGGTGTGTGGTCGGGGCTGCCCTCGTGGGCATGTGCGCTCGGCCTGGGTGTTTTTACTATGAGGAGAGGAGGAAACAAGAGGAAGGAGAAAGGTGAGGAAGAGATAGACCTCCAGGTGGGGTCGACCTGGTTGAAACGTGGAGTTCCACCACGGGAAGGCTCGGTGGCTGCAGCGCTGGGTTGCTGGGCCGGATGGAAGGAGAGGCCCAGCAAGTAGCCGAGGTAAGGGGCCTTTCCCTCTCTTTTAATTTTTCTGTTTATACGAGTAAACAGTCAACAATGGGGAATGTCCAGGGGTTTTTGGTCAGGAATATGAGATATATAAATATATATATCTGGAACCCTGGATTTACACACTATTTGATAAAAGTGATTTGGCAATTTTAGATATAGAAAGATAATTCAAGTTTGAATTTAATTCAAACTTGAGCCATTTTTGAACCCTACCAAAGCAACTACAAAATGGATGAAATTTGGCAGAGAGGGTGTAGACAAGGTGAATGATTATCAGAAAATAAGTGAACATTAATGGAGGAGGGGAAAATGTCACTTGCAAAAGAATCATGAAAGAAGAAGGAAGGAAGATGTGATGATGCGTGGCCAAGGTTTGAGAGAGAGATGGGAAGGGGTGATGCACACACATCAACTAGAGCAACACACAACATGTATAAGGGGCAATGCACAAGATGATCATGGCAACAACATAATGCAATATGACAATGAGATGGGCATGGCAATGCAATATAATCAAATGAGATGAGCATGGTGCAAGAAGCAAAGATATGACAAAGCACTCAACATGATCATGGTATCAACATAGAGGAATAAAATATGCAAAATAATTATGATAATGCAACAAACAAAATAAACACACAACAACAACAACTAAAATAAAGGAAGGCAACTGGAGCATCGGTCTCGGGGCGTCACAACACTCCTCCACTTACAAGAGATCTCGCCCCGAGATCTAAGGATGGCACCGGAGAGAAGCGGAAGAGGAAGAGGTAAAACAGAGCTGCTTCTTTGAAAAACGAGTGAAACCACAAACTTTAAGAGGTTGAAAACTTGAAATAAGAACACATCAGAGTTGAACAAAGTTGAGAGCACTCCGGTAGAAAAGAGAAACAAGGAACACCATGTGAACCTTGGAGGTTGCAAAGCTATGAATGACGAGCACAATGGACAAGAAGGATTTGAAACCACTTTGGTTGAACCGAGATAAACAAGGAACAAGGAAGAACAAATTTGAACAGCACTCCGGTAGAAAGGAGATGCAAGACTTGATAAGATGAAATAACTCGAATGAAAACACAACGCTCCGGCTAAATGGATAAGCAAGGAAGAGAACATGATATTTAACAAAATGAGATGATGGGTCGACGAGAGCAACATCACAATGCCTAAGGAACAAATGTAAGAATGGAATCAAAAGAACGGAGAAGAAACCAACATGTTCTTCCTGAAATGAATTTAAGAGAGCATCCTTAAAAATAAGGATTGAACGGAGTTGTTGGAAGATCAACACGAAAGGATATGATCCTCATTGGCTTATGGAGACATCTCAAAATTATGAGGTGACAACCAGCCACTACCAAAAGATTGATTAGCTGAGAGGAACGAAGAGATGGAAAAACTTCTTTCACCGCGAGAATAGGAGGAAAACTTGGATCATTGATAAACACCATAATTAGCAACATTCCCAATGGAAGGCTTTAGATGAAATATATACCAAGATAACTCCAAGGAAGAAAATGATGGGTTTAAATATCTCATTCCTGGCAACTTGTGAATCACCAAACATGATGGAAAATATCAAGAACGACATAACACCACCTCAAAAGATAAGGTAAGAAGAATTACACTTCGGATGCCAGATGAAGAATGTTTGAACTCCTCAAAACAAAACATTTGTCAAACAACATGTTTATTTCAGAGTATAGCTTGGCGGATCTTAACTTCGAGAGAAATCTTGAAGAACAATTGAAGAATGAAAGGAATCCTTGATGAGCCACCATGTAGAGCCTCCATGAAGAACTCTGGTAATAAAAGGATGATAGAAAGAAAGAGAAGTTGAAAACACAAGGTGAAACCTTGCAATGATTAGGTGGAGCTTCGTGATGAGATAACCAAGGAAAAATTGGAACTCTGGAAAAGAAAAGATGAATAACTTAGAACCAAGAATTTCTTCCTCATGAACAAACTCTGGAAGAAGGAATTAATTCATCTCGAGGAAATAAGAATAAGAATTATGTTAAGTGTATCCCTCACCAATTTAAATTGATGACAAGCAACAGATTTGGCATACTACTTATTCCCATTGAATGGATTAAGGGAGATATAGCGCAAACTTGAGAAGGTCTTGATGGAACCACCGGTGGGATTTGGAAACAATGAATGAATTGATATGATAACGAAGGAAGAAAAATCTTGAATGAACCACCGTAAGAATTGAAAATGAACATAGCAAAGGCACAATTCACTAGGAAGAATTAGAAAACGAATGAAGATACTTGAGAGAATTTAGATACAAGTGAAACGAAGAGATCATGAACTGACCAGACAATAGTTGAGCGATGCACCGGTAAGATTTGGAGAATGAGAGCTGGAAGCTGAGAATGAATAAACGCGAAATGGTGGCCTTCAGAGAATCAAACTGAAAAGACTCCTGAATTGCTCTGGATGGGTGAAAAGAATTCTCACAATTGAAAACAATTATGAGAGGATGGCATCAAGCTAGAACCATGAATCTTCAAGAAAACATATATGATTGAAGAGAAACTCTTCTTCGGTCTTCAAATCTGAGAATGACGACGAGAAACACCATCAAGAATTGTTGAGACACTCCAGAATGATTAAAAGAGGAAAGGTTGAGCCAAAGATGAAAAGAATTTGAAAGCGATATTGGAGAAGGCAATTGACTGATAAAAATTCATTCTTACGTCAAACTTTAGAAGATTTGAGAATAGCTCCAAGAAAATTAGAAGAGTCAGGTAAGATCCTGGGAAAAGACCTGTGGGTTAGGGCCCACTGAAAAGAAACACCATTGAAGTGATTTTAAACCGAGAGATTGCACTGGTTAAATCGAATGGCTTGAAAGAGATAACAACATCGAGATAGCTTGAACGGAATTTGGAATGAAAACATGAATCTCCCGAGATATCTTCAGTACTCGAGAACAAATGAATGGCGAGAAGTGGATAATTAAGAGGTGCACCGGCATGAGACAACATTTGAAATGATGAAAGAATATGATAGACAAAGCTTGAATTGAATCCACTGGAGAAGAAAAGAATGGAGAATGATGAACTTGAAGCTCCGTTAGTATCTTCCTGAGAATCACCGGAAAAGAACAATGACGGAAAATAATGGAGAGACTTTGTCGGCGTTCTGGGAACGAGGGTCCCCAGACTTGCCTGCCTGCGGCCTGCGGCGTGGCTCAAAGGGGGCCCAGCACGGCCCGTCTTCATCAACACAGACCCAAGACCCTCGCGAGGGGCCAAGCCTCGCGGGGCAGACTACATGGAGCTTCCTCAGGCACGGCCTCATCAGGCTGGCTCGCAAGGAGGCGGAGAGATCAAGGCGGGGTACCTCACGAGGTGCCCGTGACGCAAGCCATGACGACCAAGGGCGCCAGGCGGGCGCCAGCCCGCGTAGTGTCCTCCTTTCCTATTCGGTGCAAAGGGAGCAAGCGCAGGCGAGAGCATCAAGCAAAGGCACCCGTTTCGGTGCAGCGAGACCAAGACCAGTCCAACGGCAGGGAGGAAGTCATTGTCGAGCCCAAGCCAGCGTCACCACCAGAGTCTTTGGTAGGCGAGGACCAACTTTAGTCAGGATAAGTGTACCAGATGTTCCCCTTCAAAATGGCCAATTGTTGGCGCCCTTCCCACTCAATATTTGGGGAAGAGGCCCAGGGCCTTTGCCTGTAAATAGGACTAGCCACCCACAGGGGAGAAGGATGGAGAATCGGCCACCCAGAAACTAGCTAGGATCGCAATCAAGAAGAGAGAGAGAGAGAGAGAAGGGTGACTGAACTCCTCCTAGCAGTTCATCGCCCCAGCCAGGAACAGACCCTCGCGAGGCTGTTCTTCCTTGTATAGCTCATCATCATCAGCCCAAGAGGCAATCCACCACACCACACACTGGAGTAGGGTATTACACCACAACGGTGGCCCGAACTAGTATAAACCCTTTGTCTCTTGTGCTGTTCTTTCCATAGCTTAGATCTTAGCGAGGCGGAGGGGTGCAGGTAGGTAGAAGGAGAAATCTTCGCGTGCACCCCAGTGTTCGAACCTCAAGGGTCTGCCCGAACCCGAAATCCGACATTTGGCGCGCCAGGTAGGGGCGCGCCGGAATTCGTCTTCCATCACCCCGTTCTCCTCCGACCATCGCGTCCATGTTTGACACTCGTCGGGCCCGCGCCGAGCGCCGGGCCGCTCTCGCTTCCCGCGTCGCCTAGACGGCTCCTGTCGGCGGGCGTCCTCGCCGTTCCCCGTCACCTGCCGTCAATGCCTCCACTGGCCCGGCGGGGGACGAGCGGCAAGCGTCGTCTCAGCATCCGTCCGTGCGGCAAGACGGCCGCACCGCTACTCCCTCGCTCACCCCAGCTGGTTCTTCATCCCGCGCGCTCCACGCACCCATGGAGGCTCGAGCTGCGCTCATCGTGGCAAACGAGGTCCTGCGCTACCGTCCCGTCGACGACGTCTACGAAGAATGGCTTGACCGCGTCGCTGAGCTCGTCCGCGCCGCAGGGGGCTCTCCTACGCTGTTCGTTCCGCTGCACCGCACCCCGCCCCGCGCGGGCGACGAAGCTCCGACGGCGCCACGGCTGCCTCCTCCTCAAGAAGGCGCCATGGCTCCAAGGCGCGTGGCCCCTCGGTGGAACCCGCTCCGTCAGGTGCCAGCGCGGCAAGAGCAGAGCTGCCAAGAAGTCCCTCGCCCGCAAGAAGCTGCCCGGGCGCTCCCTACTCCAACACGTCGCGACCATGCTCCTGCTCCCGCGCGTCAAGACCCCATGCCGCTCCTAGCTGCAGCGCGTGGGGACATGCAAGACCAAGCTCTCCGTCACCCAAGGCCTCCCGTGGCCACAGCAGGCTGCCGCGCCTTCACCACCGAGCTACGCAGCGTCGTGTGGCCTAGCAAGTTCAAGCCAGACCTGCCTCCTCGTTACGACGGCACGGCCGACCCTGCGGAGTTCCTCCAGCTCTATGAGCTGGGCATCGAAGTTGCCAACGGAGACAAGAAGGTCATGGCGAACTGGTTTCCCATGGCGCTCAAGAACGGGGCCCGCACCAGGCTCCTCAACCTGGCTCCAGGCATGATCTCCTCCTGGGACGAGATGCGCACCCGCTTCATCGCCAACTTCCAAGGTACTCGCGACCGACCACCCGCCGTGAGCGACATGCGCCACATCAAGCAACAACCTGGAGAGACCCTGCAGAAGTACATCCAGTGCTTCAACAACGCACGCCTCAAGATTCCCAAGGTGACCGAGGAGGCCATCATCTCAGCCTTCTCCGACGACGTGCGCGATGTCAAGATGAAGGAGGAGCTGGCGATGCATGAAGACTTGTGCACTTCCTTGGAGTTGTTCAACTTGGCAACCAAGTGCGCCAGGGCTGAGGAAAGGCGTCTCTCCCTCCTCGAGCTGCCTACCGCAGACCCAGAAGAGAAGAAGCCCAAGGCCAAGGATGTGAAGCGCAAGGGGGCTGCCGTTCTTGCGGCAGAACCAGACACCAAGCGGGGCAGAGATCAGCCCGAACCTCCCAAGGGCAGTCGATACTTTGTGTACCACGACCTCCACACTCACAACACCAACGAGTGTCAAGAGCTCCGAGCCGTGCGAGAAGGAAGGATCGGCTGTTGCCCCGACCGAGGTGACCGGGGCTACGGTCGAGGAGGAGTAAGGAACACAGGATGCTGGGAAGACCACTGCCCGCGCCAGGGGTGGCGCGATCGACCTCGCGAGGATCGTTGGCAAGACCCGCCTCGCGAGGGAGACTGGAGGGATCAACCTCGCGAGGATCGCCCGCAAGGCAATGCAGGCCTACCTCCGCTGCCACCGCAGCCATGGAGAAACGAGGACCGCCATCAGGACGAGGGGGCTAGGGGCTCCCAGGAGCCGCGCGTGATCACCTGCATCCTGGGCGGGGCTCAAGCCCCAGCCTCTCAACGCATCTTCAAGCAATTCGCCCGCGAAGTGAATGCAGTCCTCCCCAAGATGGAAGCCACGCGCCCTCTCACGTGGTCGGCGTGCGCCATCACATTCAACTCAGTGGATCAGCTCAAGTGTGCGGCCACAGCCGGAGTCCTCCCGATGCTGTGTTCCCCAATCATCAGTAACATGGTGGTCACCAGGACCCTCATCGATGGCGGGGCAGGGCTCAACGTCCTGTCCGTGGAAACATTCAACAATCTCCAAGTGCCCTACAACCAGCTTCAGCCAACCAAGCCTTTCTCCGGAGTCACCGACGGCTCCACGGTCCTGATTGGTCAGGTCCGCCTCCCTGTCACCTTCGGGGCACGCGACAACTACCGCACTGAGCTCATCGACTTCGACGTCGCCCACATTCGCCTGCCGTACAACGCCATCCTTGGGTACCCAGTGCTGGCCAAGTTCATGGCCGTGACTCACCACGGCTACAATGTCCTCAAGATGCCAGGAAGTGGCGGAGTCATCACGGTGCCCTATGAAGAGAAGGATGCAGTGTGTTCCCTGGAACGAGCCTGTCAGGCTGCATCACTGGAAGACCCGGATCGCGGAAGCAGGAGGCTTCCCGAGACCGCCCCCAAGAAGAAGAAAACATCGTCCGGCCTGGCCCCTCAGGAGGCAGGCCCCTCAGGGCCCGCGCCTGCCCAGGGGGAACCTCCTTCCATCGCATAGGAAAGCGCGCCCGGCGCCCTCCTCAGGCAGGGCTCGGGGGCTCTCCCTGGAGGGCCACCGACCTGGCTAAGGTCACGAGGGAGGCGCTTGGGCACCACATGGAGGCGTGTTTCGAAGCATGTTTCCCTCAAGAAGGAGTAAGGCAAGGAGGGCCGGACCCTCAGGAGTTCGTCAGCAAGGCCATTCAGGAGCTACAGGAGTCAAGAGTCATGAGAGGCGGCCGCCGCCTACCAGTTGTGGCTCCCCGTCCAGGCGAGGATGGTGGGCTGCGCATCTGCATCGACATACCAGGGCTCAATCGAGTCACCTCTCTGGAGCGCCTCTGGCCCTCACGAGTGGGGCGCTGCGAAGGTCCACCCCACAGCTATGTTCGCATGCCTTACGGCTTGCCGAACGCGGCTGCCACGTACCAGCGCCTCATGAGGGGCATCATGGAGGCTTAAGAGGCTAGGCGTTCCGCAACCCTGGCGGAGATGGAGATGGTCCGCGAGGAGCCACCAGCGCCTCCGGAGCCTCCCGAGGCCCCTGGGCCTGGGGGCTCATGAGGATCGGCTTCCGCAGCCCACCGGGTCAGCTACACCAACACTCCTTCGTCCTCAACATCATCAGGTGACATCTTTCAAGTTTCATTTCTAGCTGGGAGCGCCCCCCAGGGCTGCATTATTCCCAGGCCGCATGGGTCCGTCCCTGCGGCACGTATCCCTTTTATTTCATGTTGTTAGCTTACCTTGTTGGGGGCGCCCCACGGGCTGCATCATCCCCAAGTCGCTCGGGCCAGACCCAGCGGCATGTATCCCTTTTGCGTTTATTTCCGGCTATGCGTTCGACCCACCATGCTTGATTATTTGATGCGTGTCCACGGCATCTCTTCTTCTCCATGCCGACCACTTGCACGTTAAAGGGGGGGGGGTAACTGAGCATCGCGACTCAGGGCTCTTACTGGCTCTCCAGCCCTCACCCTCTGGCCTTGTCCACGGCATCGCGACCTGGCATACCAGCGACGGGTGAGACTCGCTCGAGGGCCGGGACCCGAGGACGTAGAGCAGAAAGGGGAGCAAAGGCGAGAGGGGAGGGACACGCGAGGACCTCGCCAAGCAACCTCACGCCTGACGATGCACGGACCCGGCGACACACTAGAGAGCGGCCCCTGATTCTCGAGATAAGTCACCACCCGGAAGCACCAGCTACCGTGGCACCATTCCCACACCTAATGCAATCCCGTGTTAGCAACGCCGCTCTCCTTTCTCACCGAACGACGGCTGCTTGAGCGCCAAAGGGGACCTCCTAAGCATCGCGACTCAGGGGCTCTTACCGGACCCCGGGTCGCTCACCTCCTGGCCTTGACCACGGCATCGCGACCTGGCATACCAGTGACGGCTGAAGCCGCCTTGGGACTGGGACCTGTCGGCGCAGAGCACCAAGCCCTCGTGAGGTTCGAAAGGGAGAACTGAGCTAAGATGGAATGAGCAACTCGCACAGTTCTACGACAAGGGTTATATTAACAAAACAGGATCACAAGCACCTTACAAGCCCCCACGGGACGCGTCTTTGATTCCTCGCAGGGAACAGATCCTAAAAGTACAATAACTACACGCGCCCCTGCAAAAGACGCCATCATCAACAGTGGGCCGTCGAGCACCGGCACCAACCCCATCCAGATCAGAGTTGGCGGCGGCCTGACGAGCCCGCCCTGCTCCAGGAGCGGCGCTGGCTCGGGGGCTCGTAGTTGTCGTCGCTCGTCTCCGGAGTCGCGAAGAGCTCACCGGAGTCGCTGGAACCTCCGACGCCTCCGACGCCTGAGGAGCCGCCAAGGGAGCGGTCGGCGGGCCCAGTCCTCGCCGTAGCAGGGTCCCGACCACCTCTCCCGGGGCAGCACTCCAGCCGGCGCCCGTTTGCATCGAAGACCTTGAAGAACATCACCGAAGCACCGTCATACTCCAAGTGGATCACGAGGGCGCCTCTTGTCCTGCAAACCCAGGCGATTTCGCTCCAGCCTCGAGTCATGAAGACCTCGCCCGGGGCAACGACCGCGACCTCTGCCTCGGTCGCGAGGGTGCTGCAGCCGGTGTGCTGCAGCCAAAGCTCCAGGAGTTCTCCCTGCCGAATGATGGAGGCGAAGAAGGGAGGAAGGTGAATCCAAGACTGAGGAGGCATGGTGGTGTGGATCACGAACTCTCGGGAGGAGCCCTCGGTGTGGACCCCAGGGGGGATGACCCACACCTTCGTGACCCGTCAGCGCCGACGGCGGCGCCGCCCGTGGCGATCGGCATCGACTCCTTCAGGGCCCTCGATGTGGGCATACAAGGGAAGCGGGAACCCCGGCGGTGGCCGCTCGCGCCAGGGCCTCGACACCACCTGATGGGCCCCCTCGTCCTGGCCGCGGAGGGCGAGCCGTTTCTTCGGCGGGAGCGGATCTGGTTCCTCTCGGGGAGCCTTTCCCTTCTCTTCCGTCAAGAACCAGCGGATCGGAGCCATTGCAGCAAGACGGAGGAAGGACCGAGAAGAAGGAGAAGCAAGAAGGGATGGACTGGAAGGGCGCATGCCGTTCCGTTCTTATGGCCGGCGAAGGCCAACCACCGACCTCCACGATCATAGGTAATCATGACCCGCTTTACATGTAGGGACTTGTCCAATCCGTGCAGTTGCCAAGGCGCCGTGGGGAAGTGGAGACGCCCACGCCCAGTCAACCGCCACGCGGCGCCCAAGGCCGCAGACTGTTAGGGCCCGCGGCGCTTCGCCCTTTCGCCTCCCTGCATGGCCAAGTCCGGGAGCGCCTTGGGCCTGGGGGCTACTGTTGGCGTTCTGGGAATGGGGGTCCCCAGACTTGCCTACCTGCGGCCTGCGGCGTGGCTCAAAGGGGGCCCAGCACGGCCCATCTTCATCAACACAGACCCAAGACCCTCGCGAGGGGCCAAGCCTCGCGGGGCGGACAACACAGAGCTTCCTCAGGCACGGCCTCATCAGGCTAGCTCGCGAGGAGGCGGAGAGATCAAGGCGGGGTACCTCACGAGGTGCCCGTGACGCAAGCCATGACAACCAAGGGCGCCAGGCGGGCGCCAGCCCGCGCAGTGTCCTCCTTTCCTCTTTGGTGCAAAGGGAGCAAGCGCAGGCGAGAGCATCAAGCAAAGGCACCCGTTTCGGTGCAACGAGACCAAGACCAGTCCAACGGCAGGGAGGAAGTCATTGTGGAGCCCAAGCCAGCGTCACCACCAGAGTCTTTGGCAGGCGAGGACCAACTTTAGTCAGGATAAGTGTACCAGATGTTCCCCTTCAAAATGGCCAATTGTTGGCGCCCTTCCTGCTCAATAGTTGGGGAAGAGGCCCATGGCCTTTGCCTATAAATAGGACTAGCCACCCACAGGGTAGAAGGATGGAG
The DNA here is from genome assembly GCF_002162155.2 of Triticum dicoccoides. NCBI lineage: Eukaryota > Viridiplantae > Streptophyta > Magnoliopsida > Poales > Poaceae > Triticum > Triticum dicoccoides. The sequence continues at coordinate 382,623,475 of NC_041386.1, read as the reverse complement.
AATCGGCCACCCAGAAACTAGCTAGGACCTTAATCGAGAAGAGAGAGAGAGAGAGAGAGAGAGAGAGAGAGAGAGAGAGAGAGAGAGAGAGAGAGAGAGAGAGAGAGAGAGAGAAGGGTGACTGAACTCCTCCTAGCAGTTTGTGGCCCCAGCTAGGAACAGACCCTCGCGAGGCTGTTCTTCCTTGTATAGCTCATCATCATCAGCCCAAGAGGCAATCCACCACACCACACACTAGAGTAGGGTATTACCCCACAACGGTGGCCCGAACCAGTATAAACCCTGTGTCTCTTGTGCTGCTCTTTCCATAGCTTAGATCTTAGCGAGGCAGAGGGGCGGAGGGGTGCAGGCAGGTAGCTCTTGGCCAGAACAAATGTAAGAATGGAATCAAAAGAACGGAGAAGAAAACAACATGTTCTTCCTGAAATGAATTTAAGAGAGCATCCTTAAAAAGAAGGATTGAACGGAGTTGTTGGAAGATCAACACGAAAGGATATGATCCTCATGGGCTTATGGAGACATCTCCAAATTATGAGGTGACAACCAGCCACTACCAAAAGATTGATTAGCTGAGAGGAACGAAGAGATGGAAAAACTTCTTTCACCGCGAGAATAGGAGGAAAACTTGGATCATTGATAAACACCATAATTAAAAACATTCCCAATGGAAGGCTTTAGATGAAATATATACCAAGATAACTCCAAGGAAGAAAATGATGGGTTTAAATATCTCATTCCTGACAAGTTGTGAATCACCAAACATGAAGGAAAATATCAAGAACGACATAACACCACCTCAAAAGATAAGGTAAGAAGAATTACACTTCGGATGCCAGATGAAGAATGTTTGAACTCCTCAAAACAAAACATTTGTCAAACAACATGTTTATTTCAGAGTATAGCTTGGCGGATCTTAACTTCAAGAGAAATCTTGAAGAACAATTGAAGAATGAAAGGAATCCTTGATGAACCACCATGTAGAGTCTCCATGAAGAACTCTGGTAATAAAAGGATGATAGAAAGAAAGAGAAGTTGAAAACACAAGGTGAAACCTTGCAATGATTAGGTGGAGCTTCGTGATGAGATAACCAAGGAAAAATTGGAACTCTGGAAAAGAAAAGATGAATAACTTAGAACCAAGAATTTCTTCTTCATGAACAAACTCTGGAAGAAGGAATTAATTCATCTCGAGGAAATAAGAATAAGAATTATGTTATGCGTATCCCTCACCAATTTAAATTGATGACAAGCAACAGATTTGGCATACTACTTATTCCCATTGAATGGATTAAGGGAGATATAGCGCAAACTTGAGAAGGTCTTGATGGAACCACCGGTGGGATTTGGAAACAATGAATGAATTGATATGATAACGAAGGAAGAAAAATCTTGAATGAACCACCGTAAGAATTGAAAATGAACATAGCAAAGGCACAATTCACTAGGAAGAATTAGAAAACGAATGAAGATACTTGAGAGAATTTAGATACAAGTGAAACGAAGAGATCATGAACTGACCAGACAATAGTTGAGTGATGCACCGGTAAGATTTGGAGAATGAGAGCTGGAAGCTGAGAATGAATAAACGCGAAATGATGGCCTTCGGAGAATCAAACTGAAAAGACTCCTGAATTGCTCCGGATGGGTGAAAAGAATTCTCACAATTGAAAACAATTATGAGAGGATGGCATCAAGCTAGAACCATGAATCTTCAAGAAAACATATATGATTGAAGAGAAACTCTTCTTCGGTCTTCAAATCTGAGAATGACGACGAGAAACACCATCAAGAATTGTTGAGACACTCCAGAATGATTAAAAGAGGAAAGGTTGAGCCAAAGATGAAAAGAATTTGAAATCGATATTGGAGAAGGCAATTGACTGATAAAAAATCATTCTTACGTCAAACTTTAGAAGATTTGAGAATAGCTCCAAGAAAATTAGAAGAGTCAGGTAAGATCCTGGGAAAAGACCTGTGGGTTAGGGCCCACTGAAAAGAAACACCGTTGAAGTGATTTTAAACCGAGAGATTGCACTTGTTAAATTGAATGGCTTGAAAGAGATAACAACATCGAGATAGCTTGAACGGAATTAGGAATGAAAACACGAATCTCCCGAGATATCTTCAGTACTCGAGAACAAATGAATGGCGAGAAGTGGATAATTAAGAGGTGCACCGGCATGAGACAACATTTGAAATGATGAAAGAATATGATAGACAAAGCTTGAATTGAATCCACTTGAGAAGAAAAGAATGGAGAATGATGAACTTGAAGCTCCGTTAGTATCTTCCTGAGAATCACCGGAAAAGAACAATGACGGAAAATAATGGAGAGACTTTGTCGGCATTCTGGGAACGGGGGTCCCCAGACTTGCCTGCCTGCGGCCTGCGGCATGGCTCAAAGGGGGCCCAGCACGGCCCGTCTTCATCAACACAGACCCAAGACCCTCGCGAGGGGCCAAGCCTCGCGGGGCAGATGACATGGAGCTTCCTCAGGCACGGCCTCATCAGGCTGGCTCGCGAGGAGGCGGAGAGATCAAGGCGGGGTACCTCACGAGGTGACCGTGACGCAAGCCATGACAACCAAGGGCGCCAGGCGGGCGCCAGCCCGCGTAGTGTCCTCCTTTCCTCTTTGGTGCAAAGGGAGCAAGCGCAGGCGAGAGCATCAAGCAAAGGCACCCATTTCGGTGCTACGAGACCAAGACCAGTCCAACGGCAGGGAGGAAGTCATTGTGGAGCCCAAGCCAGTGTCACCACCAGAGTCTTTGGCAGGCGAGGACCAATTTTAGTCAGGATAAGTGTACCAGATGTTCCCCTTCAAAATGGCCAATTGTTGGCGCCCTTCCCGCTCAATATTTGGGGAAGAGGCCCATGGCCTTTGCCTATAAATAGAACTAGCCACCCACAGGGTAGAAGGATGGAGAATCGGCCACCCAGAAACTAGCTAGGACCGCAATCGAGAAGAGAGAGAGAGAGAGAAGGGTGACTGAACTCCTCCTAGTAGTTCGTTGCCCCAGCCAGGAATAGACCCTCGCGAGGCTGTTCTTCCTTGTATAGCTCATCATCATCAGCCCAAGAGGCAATCCACCACACCACACACTGGAGTAGGGTATTACACCACAACAGTGGCCCGAACTAGTATAAACCCTTTGTCTCTTGTGCTGTTCTTTCCATAGCTTAGATCTTAGCAAGGCGGAGGGGTGCAGGTAGGTAGAAGGCGAAATCTCCACGCGCACCCCAATGTTCGAACCTCAAGGGTCTGCCGGAACCCGAAATCCGACAGACTTCCTATCAATAAAATGGATACTTGCTTAAGGATTCTGGCTCCATGAAGAAAAAAAGGGTGGGAGGGTGGGAAAACAAATGCATCTTGGGATGGATGAAACAAACACCATTGAAAAGAAGTGATAATTGATCTTGCAAATGTTGAAGGGATCGGCTTAACTTGAAGAGAAGCACGCCGGTTGAGAAGAAAGTGAGATGACAAACTTGATGACCGAAAGGATTAGCATTCACATCGAAATATGAGAACACCGCTTAGGGAAAGTATGGAATCAACACTTGACATTGAAGCAACTCGAGTACCACAACTCAAAACAAAACAAAGGATTTGGCTTGCAGAATAAGCCAGAAACAAACATATGATAGAGATTTACCCAATCCCATATCATGCATCTGTCGGAAAGATATTCTAGGAGCTACTTGAATTCCCACCTATAAACTCCCGAAACTTTCTAGTTATGCAATCTGGTGTTGGGGATACAGGGAGGCACAATATATATCACACAACTAACAAGCCCTACGCTCCACTGTATCCATCCGTCAACACATAACTAAGAAAACTCCAGAAATCATCTACCTCAACCTTCGAAATGCATCCATTATACGAGTTATGGCAATACTCCTGAACTCCCGCCCCAGTACTGGGTGGCGTCGAGGTTATCTCACCACTAACTGCATAAAAGAGATTTTTGATGTCAGCAAACTCAGGTATTCCAGAACTGCAACGATAAAATTGCGACGACAACACCGCGGAGCTCAACTCCCCGGGACACTGCCACAACCCCTAAATGTCAGGAGGCACCAAGAACAATGTTCTCGTCACAAGAATATAGATACGATCCCAAGATACCCGCGTGATCCGATTTTTTTTAGTGAAATTAGAGGAGAGGAAAGTCAAAACATCTACATCAGGAGGCCTCACCAGAGCGACGAAGGGACTGAGGAGTAAAAAGAATCATACTCTCCATTATATATAATCCTAAGACTCAAAACATTTTTTTCTAGACTCAACAATGTCAGCGATTTGATCAAGCAGGGGGCTCCTAAGTCGGGGATGGCTCTGATACCAACTTGTAATGCCCACGATGCGGCTATATCTCCCACGTATCGAGGCACGACTTAGAGGCATAACCGCATGGTGGTTTTGTCGCAAGAGGGGTAATCTTCTCACAATCCCATGTACTGAATAAGAAAGGGATAAAGAGTTGGCTTACAATCGCCAAATCACACAAATATGTGTTAAACATACATCATCCAGAGTAAAATCAAGGTCCGACTACGGAACCAAAATAAAAGAAGACCACCCCAAATGCTAGATCGCTGATCGTCCCAACTGGGCTCCACTACTGATCATCAGGAAACGACACATAGTAACGACCAAGGTCCTTGTCGAACTCCCACTTGAGTTCAGAAGCATCACCTGCACTGGTATCATCGGCACCTGCAACTTTTGGAAGTATCTGTGAGTCATGAGGACTCAGCAATCTCACACCCGCGAGATCAAGACTATTTAAGCTTATGGGTAGGATAAGGTAATAAGGTGGAGCTACAGCAAGCGCTAAGCAAATATGGTGGCTAACATACACAAATAAGAGTAAGATGAGAAGCTATGCAACGGTCTAAAAGCTATAAGTGATCAAGAAGTGATCCTAAAACTACTTACGTTCAAACATAACCCAAAACCGTGTTCACTTCATGGACTCCGCCGAAAAGAGACCATCATGGCTACACACGCGGTTGATTCATTTTAATTAAGTCAAGTGTCAAGTTCTTCACAATCAGATGTTAACAAATTCCCATCTGCCACACAACCGCGGGCACGACTCTCGAAAGTTTATACCCTGCAAGGGTGTCCCAACTTAGCCCATCACAAGCTCTCACGATCAACGAAGGATATTCCTTCTCCCGGAAAGACCCGATCAGTCTCGGAATCCCGGTTACAATACATTTCAACAATGGTAAAACAAGACCAGCAAAGCCGCCCAAATGTGCCGACAAATCACGATAGGAGTTGCACATATCTCATTCTCAGGGCACACCGGATGGGCAAGACGTCGGGTTGGCATAGACCCTGGTTGCCCAGGGGGCGCCGGACATCACCCAGTTCGGATCAACACTCAGAGGAGCACTGGCCTGGGGGGGGTAAAATAAAGATGACCCTCGGGTCCGCGGAACCCAATGGAAAAGGCTTAGGTTGTTTGGCAACTGTAAAACCGAGGTTGGGCCTTGCTGGAGGAGTTTTATTCAAAGCGAACTGTCAAGGGGGTCCCATAACCCCAGCCGCGTTAGGACCGCAAAAATCAAGGAACATAACACCGGTGTGACAGAAACTAGGGCGGCAAGAGTGGAACAAAACACCGAGCAAAATGCCAAGCCTTCTACCCTTTGCCAAGTATATAGATGCATTAATTAAATAAGAGATATTGTGATATCCCAACATATCCATGTTCCATGATGGAACAACCTGCAAGGCACCTGCAACTAGCAACGCTATAAGAGGGGCTGAGCAAAAGCGATAACTTAGCCAAACAATGGTTTGCTAGGAACGTGGGTTAGAGGCTTAACATGGCAATATGGGAGGCATGATAAACAAGTGGTAGGTAGCGCGACATAGCTATAAAATGAACAACTAGAAAGCAAAGATAGAAGTGATATCGAGGGTAATGGTCATCTTTCCTGAGATCCCGCCAGGAGTAACGACCACCGGTGGGTGTGTCTGGGGCGTTACAAGCCTCTAGTGAAACCTATGGCCCCTGAGTCTATTTTCCATTATATATTTTCAGATCTACAAACCAAAAATATAAAAATTATCATGCTGCAATTTATTTACTTTTATTTTGTTTTACGTTTTAGCAATCTTTTATACCTATATCTATCAGATCTCACCTCAATTGACCGTGAAGGGATTGACAACACCTTTATCGCATTGGGTGCAAGTGTTTGATTGCTTGTGCAGGTGCATAGATTGGAGACTTGCTTGTACCTCCTACTGGATTGATACCTTGGTTCTCTAACTGAGGGAAATACTTTTGTCTACTTTGCTGCATCACTCTTTCCTCTTCAAGGGAAAAACCAATGCAAGCTCAAGAAGTAGCACTTCCTATACGCTTCCATCAACGGTCTTTGGTAATCCTTGTTTACTTGTCTCACTACGGGCTGCGAGTCTCCACGGATGATCAACTTCTTGATTCCCAATTCTATTGCAATTCTGAGCCCAGCAAGGAGCCCCTCATATTATAAAGTGTTATTTGTGGCCTCCTCCCGAGGGAAGTGCGTTTGAACCACATACTTGAGATGTTCTCTGGTGGGTACAACAAGAAGCACGCCAGCTCCTGCGCCCTGCAATGAGAAAGCACCATCAAATTACTTGATCCATTCTTGGGGTGCTTCCTTGCCGAGGATAGTTATTTCTGAAATTTCTTCATATGGGGTGGGCGTCCATTCTGCGATGAACTCTGCTAGTGCCCTGCTCTGCATGGTTGAGGTACTCTCATACTTCAGACCAAAACTTGATAGCTCTAATGCCCATTCAACTTTCTTGCCAGTGGCCTCAGGGTTCCTCAGTATGTGTTGAAATGGGAAACGAGTGACAACTCTGATCTCATGGGCTTGGAAGTAGTGGCGTAGTTTCTTGGAGGACATGACGAGGCCTAAGATCAACTTTTGCACTCTAGAGTACCTTGACCTAGCCCCCTGCAGCAGGGAGCTGACAAAGTACACTAGACATTGAACCATTTTCTTCCTTGTCGTGGTCTTGGAAATGCCTTCGCTAACTTGCTCTTCTTTCTCACGATATGTGCTTGATCTTGCCGTGACTGGTTCAATTTCTCCTCCGGAGGGAGCGGCTGCCGTAGCCGCTTCTTCATCCGTTTCCCACAGCGCCATCAGCGTTGCACTAATCACTGGATTCGGTGCCACCAAATATAGCAACAACGGCTCTTGTGGCCTAGGAGCGACTACGGTGGGGGTAGAGGAAAGGTATGCTTTCAGATCTTGCAGTGCAGCTTGTACCTCCGAGGTCCACTTCATTGGCCTTGCCTTCTTCAAAATTGTGAAGAACGGCATGGCACGCTCGGCAGACTTGGAAATGAACCTACTCAACGCAACAACACATCCAGTCAGGCGCCTAACGTCCTTCACAATCCTGGGTGCTTGAATCTACTCCATTGCTCTAATCTTGTCGGGGTTAGCTTCTATCCCTTGGTGAGATACAAAGAAACCCAGGATCTTGCTGAAAGGTACGCCAAACACGCACTTCTTAGCATTTGACTTTAGATTGATCTTGCCCAAGTTTGCAAATGTTTCTTCTAAATCTTGAACGAATGTTCATCTCTCCTTGGTTTTGACCACTATATCATCCATGTAAGCTTCTACATTTTTGTGCAACTGTGATCCAAAACCAATTTGCACTACTCTGGCAAAAGTGGATCTAGCGCTTTTTAACCCGAAGGGCATTCGTACAAAGCAGTACATGCCACATGGAGTTATGAACACAGTTTTCTGTTTATCTTCCTTAGACATGAATATATGAGGATATCCTGAGTATGCATCCAAAAAGGAAAGCATATCGCACCCAGGAGTGGAATCCACGATCTGGTCAGTGTGTAGAAAAGGGAAAAGGGTCCTTCGGGCATGCTTTGTTCAGATCTGTGAAGTCTATGCAAAGCCTCCATTTCCCATTCCCCTTGCGCACTACCACTGGGTTCGCTAACCATGCCGGGTGCAAAACTCCTCGGACCAAACTAGCTGCTTCAAGTTTCTTGATTTCCTCAGCAATAAATTCCTGTCGTTCCAAAGCTTGCTTTCTAAACTTCTTCTTAATGGGCCGGGCATTGGGACAGACAACAAGGTGGTGCTCAACTACCTCCTTGGGAACTCCGGGGATGTCAGATGGCTGCCAAGCAAACACATCGACAGTCGCCCGCAGGAAGGCAACAAGCGTTCTTTCCTATTTGTCAACAAGGGTGGCAGTGACGGTGAACGTACCGTCAATGCCATCCTGCCTTGCCGGGACCTTCTTTGCAGCAGGTGAAACAACCTTAGACCTCTTACTAGTGGAACTCTCTAGTAGGCCGTCACCAGGAGTAGCGCACTCCGGAGAGGCGTGCTTCCCGGACTCCTTGTCGGTGTCCTCACTAGTCTTCTTTCCTTTCTTGGTTTCCTTGGTGGGAGCTGCAGCTTCAGCGGCCTCAGTGGCTAGCGCATCCCGATACATCTTATCCACACATATGATTGCATCCTTCTTGTCTGACGAGATGGAAATGACGCCCATCGGCCTTGGCATTTTCACAGTGTTGTAGGCATAGTGCGATGCCGCCATGAACTTTGGCAGAGCTGGACGGCGAAGAATTCCGTTGTATGGCAAGGGGATTTCGACAACATCAAACACAACCTTCTTGGTCTGGTAATTCAATTCTCCCCCAAATGTTACCGGCAGCATGATCTTCCCCTTAGGACGGCTCCTACCGGGATTGATTCCTTGGGGCATGCCAGTAACCTTGAGCTCTTCATGTGGTATCTATAGTTTGCTAATCACCTTGGGGGAGATCTGATTCAATCCTACCCCACCGTCAACTAGCATCTTTGTGACTTTGAGGTTGAGAATTGTTGGTGAAACCAACAACGGCAGACACCCTACTTCGATGGTGTGGTTAGGGTGATCCTCTTCATCCAAGATGATAGACGTGTGGGACCATTTGAGCGGCTTTCCGGAATCTACTGCAGGCTCCACGACATAGACTTCACGCGCCCACTGTTTGAGCTGGCGGTGAGAGTGCAAAGAAGCGCCTCTGTCAATGCACAGGGCCTCAATTGTTTTGTAGAATTCTTGCTCACTGGTTTCCTCTTCATCACTTTCATCATCACCTTCCTTCTTTTCGCAGCCTCTAGCAGGTTTCTCTTTTGGCCGAGGGGTCTTACCGTGGCGGCCTCCTCTGCCGCCTTGGCCATTCCTGCCAGCACCTTCTTGGTCTCTCTCCTTGTCATGCTTCTCATACTCAGCCTTCTACTTCTTGACAAGTTGCTCAACTTGATGACACTCTTGGATATCATGGCCCTTGGTTCGTTGGATCTTACAGTACGGTCTGTCGGTCTTCCTGGATTTTTTTGCCGCCACAGCCTCCCGACAATTAGTGCACGTGGCAACTTCCTCGCCGGGGGCTTTGGTCTTGGCTTTCTTGCCGGTACTAGGGGTGCCAGAACCCTCAGCAGCTAGTATTGACTTCTCTTTTTGTGCTTCTGATTCTTTCTCTTCGGGTTACCTGCATCGTTGTCATCCTCTGAATCAACTTCGATGCCATCCTCTTCTCCGGGGAGTCGCCTCCCTTCCCCCGTACGGGTGCATTTATCCACCAAGGTGTACAACTCATTCACAATCTTGGGCAACAGGACGTTCACTTTGGATAATATCCTTCTGTTGCGCGTGTTTGACTAGAATGCGTCTATTACAGCTGCCGGGTGGATATCTGGAATGTTCCTATGTACCTAGCTAAACCTCTGCATATAGTTCTGCAAAATTCCCCCTTCCTTTTGTGGAAGGAGTTGTAAGTCGCTGGGCCGTCCTAGTTCTTTGTGGCCACCGATGAAGGCACCAACAAACTCACTGCACAGGTCAGCCCAGGATGAAATGGAATTCTCTGGTAGGTACATCAGCCACAACCTCACGTTTGGCTTGAGCACCAAAGGGAAGTAGTTGGCGAACCCCTTCTCATCTCTTCCCCCAACAGCTTGAACAACAATTGTGTAAATGCTCAAGAACTCTACCAGGTTCAACTTTCGATCGTACTTTTCTGGTAACTCTAGTTTGAAGACACAGGATGAGGGCCAGTGAACTTGCCGCAGCTCATGAATGAAGGCCGGACATCCAACCTCAAAGGGTAGGTAGCCGCCGTCACTGGGCGCGGGCTCATTGACATCTGAGCTGTTACGCCTATCAGATTGACGGCGGGTCTCCCGACACCGTTCTATGGTGACGGGCGCGTCTTCTCTTCACCGATCCTCCAGGACTTGCCGCTGATCTTGGTGGGCTCGTGGATCAGACAAAGGCATTGATGCCTCATCGGGCTCCTGGTCAAGTGGTTCTGGTTGTGGCCTCTGCGCTGGCTATTGTGGCGGGGACTACACGGTTGGAGTGCCCCCCTCAACACGGTCAACAACTCAGGCTATTGTCGCCGCCTGTGGGTGTCGCAATGGCCCCGCCCGTTGAGATCCCTTCGCTTCATCAAAGCCGATCAAGCTCTGGATAGTGGCTCTCCACTCATCCATTTGATCAGCCCCTGGCGGGAATCTTAGCAGGAGTTAGGCCCACGCCATGGCTTCCAAATCAGTGCTTGGCATCGATGATGAGTCAGACCACGACGCCGCTCAACTCCTGGTAGTACCAGCAGGGGCGACATCGCATTCTCGTTGCTCTGAGCCGGCCACCACGGTAGTTCGGTGATGAGTAGGGTGTGCCTGAGGGTTGACGACCCTGTTCGGCACTCTGTCTTGGTTGTTCTACCCTTGGAAAGGCGTGTGCCCCGCAGCCATGCCCGTAACAGGGCAGCTAGGGGGTCATGGCTCGCACAAGAACGGGCGTTGTTGCTGCAGGTGCGCCCACTAGCGCGGCGGGGAGGTGGAGACTGAATGTCCTTCCCGCCTGCATCCTATGGAATATGGCCGTCGGGACGTTGTTGATGCCGCTCTCCCCCGGGATCTTTCGCTCCATCTTCGGCCATAGGAGGCATGACGACAATGCTGCCTGTGCTGTTCATGTCACCTATGGCACTCACGTCTCCCAATGCTGCCGCGATGCCTACGAGATCAGCAGCTGCGTGCGAGGTGGCCTTCGAAGTGGAAGGATGAGCTATTGCGCCGGGCTTCTTCTTGGGCTCCATGGATGATGAATCCAATGATAAAGAAGACGATGATGAAGATTGATGCGCTATTCACAACCTCATATTCATGCAAGCGCTTCCCCCTACCTGGCGCGCCAAAGATGTCCTGGTGTAACACGATCACCTATGGGGCGACCGGCCCCTTGTGGTTCGGCGAGGGGGAAGGTCACGTTGCACAAAGAGCAAAACCATGATGAAGCGCGACAATGGTGGCACTGGTGGTTTTTTACCCGGGTTCAGGCCACTGAGAAGCGTTAGGCCCTACTCCTGCTTGGGTGGATTGAGGGAAGGATCACGATGGGCACATAGTACTCAAGCCCGGCAAGGTCGCCTCGGGGAGAGCAGTGTAACACCCACAATGCGGCTATATCTCCCACGTGTCGGGGCACGACTTAGAGGCATAGCCGCATGGTAGGTCTGTCACAAGAGGGGTAATATTTACACATCCCATGTACTGAACAAGAAAGGGATAAAGAGTTGGCTTACAATTGCCACTTCAAACAATACATAAATAGTCATACATCATCCAGAATACAATCAAGGTCCGACTACAGATCCAAAATAAAGAAGACCACCCCAAATGCTAGATCCCTGATCGTCCCAATTGGGATCCTCTACTGATCATCCGGAAAAGAAACATAGTAACGGGCCGAATCCTCGTCGAACTCCCACTTGAGTTCAGTAGCGTCCACTGCACTGGCATCATCGGCACCTGCATCTGTTTGGAAGTATCTTTGAGTCACGGGACTCAGGAATCTCACACCCGCGAGATCAATACTATTGAAGCTTAAAGGTAGGAACAGGGGTAGTGAGGTGGAGCTGCAGCAAAGCACTAAGCATATATGGTGGCTAACTTACGCAAAAGAGAGCGAGAAGAGAAGCAAAGCACAGTTGAGAAGCTAATAGTGATCAAGAAGTGATCCTGAAGCTACTTACGCTCAAGCATAACACGAGACCGTGTTCTCTTCCCGGACTCCGCCGAAAAGAGACCATCACGGCTACGAGCGGTTGATTCATTTTAATTAAGTTAAGTGTCAAGTTCTATACAATCGGATATTAACAAATTCCCATCTGCCCATAACCACGGGCACGGCTTTCGAAAGTTCAAAACCCTACACGGTCAACGAAGGATATTCCTTCTCCCTGGAAGACCCGATCAGCCTCGGAATGCCGGTTACAAGACATTTCGACAATGGTAAAACAAGACCAGCAAAGCCTCTCAATGTGCCAACAAATCCCGATAGGAGTCGCACGTATCTTGTTCTTAGGGCACACCGGATGGGCCAGACGTCGGGTTGGCATAGACCCTGGTTGCCCAGAGGGCGCCGGACATCGCCCAGTTTGGACCAACACTCAGAGGAGCACTGGCCCAGGGGTTTAAAATAAAGATGACCCTTGAGTCCACGGAACCTAAGGGAAAAAGGCTTAGGTGGAAAATGGTAAAACCAAGGTTGGGCCTTGCAGGAGGAGTTTTATTCAAAGCAAACCGTCAAGGGGTTCCCATAACACCCAACCGCGTAAGGAACGCAAAATCAAGGAACATAACACTGGTATGACGGAAACTAGGGCGACAAGAGTGGAACAAAACACCAGGCATAAGGCCGAGCCTTCCACCCTTTACCAAGTATATAGATGCATTAAAGTAAAGAAGAGATAGTAATGATATCCCAACAATCTCCATGTTCCAACATGGAACAAACTTCAACTTCACCTGCAACTAGCAATGCTATAAGAGGGGCTGAGCAAAGCGCTAACATAGCCAAACAATGGTTTGCTAGGAAAGGTGGGTTAGAGGCTTGACATGGCAAAATGGGAGGCATGATATAGCAAGTGTTAGGTAGCGCGGCATAGCAATAGAGCGAACAACTTGAAAGCAAAGATAGAAGTGATTTCGAGGGTATGGTCATCTTGCCTGCAAAGTTCTTAGAGTTGACGAAAGCTTGATCCTCGTTAGCGTACTCAACTGTTTCCTCGATGACGTACTTGTCTCCCAGCTCTACCCAAAGCAAGAACACAAGCAAAGGACCAACAATCAATCACGGTGCAATGCACAAGCAACAGGATGCAAAAATATGGCATGCTATGCGAGATGTGATATTCAATGCATAAGCATGCTCCGTAAGGAAAATATTGATGAAGGCATCAACTTGGCAAACCAAGTGTGCCGCTGGAAATATGAGATGATTTCGTTCGAAATTGATATAAAGATCACCGAAATCGGATGCACGGTTTGCAAATGGCAAGCAAAACAATAATGGCACAATTCTGCGATTAACAACACGATGCCATCTAGAATGCAACAAGAAACTAAGCTACTGCACTCCAACATAGCAACAAGGCATATGGCAGTGATGTACTCAAGATGATTGACAAAACATGAACACCGAGCTACGGCTAAAACTCACAAGAGCAGGTTCAAACAAGCATGACAAAAGTGCAAAAGATATCAACTTCACAGACTTGGTGAAAATTACTAACATGCAAGGAATAACATCAGGAAGCAATGTTTAGAGCAAGAAAACAACATTCTACAGGAACATCTCATAGCAATACAAGGCATGACATGAATCTACTAAATGCATAGAACAAAAGTCTCTTAATGACCATGAGCCAAAAAGGCACAGAAGATATGATGGCACACATGTAAACATAGCAAGTTTTATTAACAGTTTCAGACTTAGCAGAAAACTGAGCATGGCATAAGCAGAGTTATGAAGGCATCTTTGTGAGCTCAAATCACTCATCACAAAGCATTGCATGACAAAACAAGCATAGCAACAACAAGATAACATGTTCAAGAAGATAACCATGACAAGAGCAAGTTCATAGCATCCATGGATCACTAGCAACAACCATGGCAGAATTGATTAACATGTAAACAATCGGCCAGGAACATTTTATAGAAAAAGTAGAGCAAGATTAATACATGCTAGGGCACTCCATAATTGCAACCAGGGGCATGGATGGATAGAGCATAACCATATGTACAAAACATCCTTACTGAAGATACTCAAAACAAGCATGGATCTCACTGTAGCATCATGTTTACATGTCATAAGAATAACAACAGAACAAGACTTTGCAATATCACAAAGGCTACTTTGCATGCTTGTGCTAGTCACCACATTGATCAGAAAAATACATGGCAAGCACCTCTATAAAGATGGCATGGCATAGATCAAAACACACGTAGAGCTCATGCCCATAAGAAGCACACATCAAATGTGGCAAAAATGACAAATCACCCTAAACTGATAAGCAGCAGTAGTAAACAATTTATAGCACTCTTGCATCAATGATTTGAGAATCAATATGTACTCAAACAAGCATGAAACAATGGAATGAAATGAGGAGCTTCTCCCAATGAACATTTTGATATATCATGTGCATGAAACAGAGCTACGGTCATGGAGTTATGACGCGTTGAACAGAGCATTAAAATATGAGGGGGAAAGGATTTAGTGGAAAAATCAACCTCTCGAAAACTGGATCTAGGGTTTGAGCACGGACGCCGAGGATCGCCGGAGATGATGGGGACGGCGGCCGGAGTGGGAGAAGGGGGTCGCCGGAGTGCATACTCACCGGATCCGGCCCTCCCGCGGCCGGATCTGGCCGGAGGAGCGGCAATGGCGAGCGGGCACGCCGAGGGGCGGCCGGGCGGCGACTGGTGGCGGCGAGGCAGAGCGGCGTCGGCGGACGGTCGGCGGCAGGCGGACGACGGCTGGAGGCGCGGGCGATCGGGCACGCGGGCGGACCGGTGGGGCTCCCGCGGGCTCGGGCGGGCCAGCGGCAGCTGGCGGCGGAGGATGCCACATGGCGCCCTCTGGTTGGCCACGAGCGGCGGCAGGTTTCGTCTGGCGAGGGGCGGACACGTCTGGTGGTGGCGGGGGATGAAATTTAGTGTTTGGGACCCGAATTTGAGGAGGGGTGCACATATTTATAGGTAGGAGGAGGTAGGAGTGTCCAAATGGGGTGTAGTTTTGGCCCACGCGATCGTGATCCAACAGCGGAGGACATGGAAGAGGTTTGGATGGGTTATTGGGCCATTTTGGAGGGGTGTTGGGCTGCAACCCACAAGAGGCCTTCACAGTTACCCGGTTAACTGTTGGAGTATCAAACGGACTCCAAATGGCATGAAATTTGATAGGCGGTCTACCGGTAGTGTACCATGGCCACTTGGAAAATCTCAGTCCATTCCGAGGATGTTTAACACCTGCTCTCGAAAACAGACAAGAGGGGGTACGCCGGAGGACGTAGGAGTGTCGGATTGCAAAATGGACAACAGGGAAAATGCTCGAATGCATGAGACGAACACGTATGCAAATGGGATGCACATGATGACATGATATGAAATGCATGACATGAACAAAATGCAAAACTAAGACAAAACCCAACCACGAAGGGAATCTCATAACTTAAAGCCGGAAATGGCAGAGTCAGAGTTACAAATATGGTAAGTTACATCCGGGGTGTTACAAGCAGCTACTCGCATACAATTGTGCCATGGTCCGAATCCTTCTCTAGTTTGCCATGGTCCTCCTTTTATAGGCTAAGGGGTAACAATAGTGGCAAAATAGTCATTATCTAATGATTAGATAGCTAACAGTGCTATCATACCTAACTCTGGCAGTTAGGATAAAGTACATTAAATGCACTACTAGGTGTCATGCTGAGGGTGCAGCCCGGCAAGCCTGCCATGCCGCTTAACAATCTTCTGCTTATCTTCTTGACACGCCTCTGGACGGGTGTCATTTGGATAAATCCTGTCTTCCAACGGGCCACCACGTGCTTAGTAGCGGCCACTTAGTCACTTGGGGGATCGACACCGCACTGATAAGTGACTTGTGTCACTGTGCAGTGGAGCGGTGGTGTCTTGGCGGGGATCCCGCTCCGAGCGGACCCGGCAAGCTTTGCCGGGGAAATCTTGGTCTTGTCATTGGGATGGCCTTGACCGAGCCAGGATCTCCTGCCCGGCAAGAGGCGCCTTCCCAAAGGTGATATTCTTCTATTTTGGCTTGTCTTAGCATTGTTGATATGCTCTTTGACCTCTTAAAGAGCTGCTTCCCTAGCTCGGTCTTGCTTCGGGTGCTTGGTGTGGTTGTCTGACGCTATCATGCTTGTGTACAGTCCGGGCAACATACGTGAATGTTTGTTGTACCGGCAGGGGGGATGATGAGGACATCAATACCATTGTTACACCCACAACCCTTACTGCTATACATACTGGACCAATTACTAGAGCTCACTTACGCCAATGGAATTACTAGGCACTTTCGTTTCTTGGTAACAATTCTAATATTCATGAGAATATGATGCAGCCTAAATTGGATACATTTGTTTTGATTACAAATGAAGGGCCTAGCTTGGACAAGAAGGACGAACAATGGAGAAAGATCAAGCATGGAGTTGATGGCATGCGCAAGGGAAACAACAATGGAGTTTCAAGTGATGATTTCACTACTTTGAAGCCACCATAATGAGTGCATGAAGGCGTGGACGAAATATACAAGATGCTACTTCATAAATTTGTCCATAGGCTATAATATGTGTTGCGTCACCTTATTATCGGGCGAGGCCCATGTAATTTCGAAATACTTCAGTATAGGCTGTTTTTAGAGTCCGTATGTGTGGGGAAACAGAGTTAAGGATTGGTTTTGGACCCCTCCTCCAAGGGGTCACAAAATTCCCCCTACTCCTCCATCTTTACAGCCCTTAGGGCGTCGTTTAGACTTTGGGTTTTGTTTAGATTAAAGTTCGCCAAAGCTGCAACTTTGCGTACGTCGTTTATGTTCAATGACCAGACCAAGACGTCACAGAACCCCACCTTGATCAATAAAGCTTTCCTATTGTATTCGCAATATCCATATTGCAATCTCAGTTTCTTGCACGTTCTTCATTTGCTTCCAGGAAATAGACCCTCGTCGTCAGGTTGATCATGCTCCAGCATGGTCAATAACCTCTCGGAGTTGGTTTACTGATTGCTAAGTCGCGACATCCTCGCACGTTCATAGTCGGATCAGCAAAGTCTACTCCTTCGAAAACGATAATCACCATCTCATTGAAAATTTGGGCCCTTTGCCTCTATTAGAGAGCACCTCAAGTATGTGATTCAGATGCATTTCCCCAGTGAGAAGGCAACAAACAACACTACTTAGTATGAAGGACTGCTTGCCGGTATCAGGATTGCGGCAAACCTTGGAATCAAAAAACTTATTATCAGAGGCGACTCACAGTTAGTTGTGAAGCACGTCAATAAGGATTATCAGAGCCCGTTGATAGAAGCGTACATTGATGAAGTGAGAAAATTGGAAGAGAACTTTGACGGATTGAATACAGAGCATGTTCCTCATGTTGAGAACAACATAGCAGACGATATGCCAAAGAGTGCCGCACTCAAGCTACCTTTGGAACTAGGGACTTTTGTGCTCCATTTAACTCGGCCATCCATAACACCATCAGTTGGGCAGAAAAAGAGAAGAAAGTTGAATATCAGCAAGTACTTTCCTGTCGAGCTCCCAGAAGCCATCGGGAAGGATGTTGCTGGGTACAACAACAAGCTTGCCGGTGAGCAGCAAGCTCCAGCAAGAACCCAAGTCCTTGCCATTGAAAGCTACCGCTCCCATAGCTGAAGATATTCCTTTAGTACTTGTTGTTGTCGAGCCACATGCTCCGGCATGGGCACAACAGATCATTCATTTCCTTCAGATAGGGGAACTTCTCGTAGATCAAGAAGAAGTTGAAAGAGTAGCCCGTCAATCTAGTATGTATCAGTTTGTCGGCAACGACCTATGCAGAAAGGGACCAAATGGGATGAAATTGAAGTGTATTTATCGGGGAGATGGACAGAAGTTGTTGGCCGAGATATAGGGGGATATGTGGCTCTCACATAGGATCAAGGGCCCTTGTCGGCAAAGCTTTCAGGCAAGGTTTCTATTGGACCACTACGCTCCAGGATGCAACTGAGCTAGTAACCAAGTGTGAAGCATGCCATTTTCATTCAAAGCAATCACATAAGCCAACCCAAGCTATTCAAACAATCCCTCTCTCATGGCCCTTCTCGATCTGGGGCTCGACATACTGGGCCCTTTCCCACGAGCTGTCGGGGGCTTTGAGTACTTGTACGTTGTAATCAACAAGTTCACAAAGTGGGTAGGAGTGGAACTAGTGAGGAAGGTGACAACATATTTAGCCGTCAAGTTTTTCAAAGGACTTGTTTTCCATGTTGGAGTGCCCAACATGGTCAACACCAACAATGACACACAGTTCACGAGTCGCACCTTCATGCAGTACCTAGAGAACCTTGACAACAAGATTTGTTTTGCATCAGCTACTCACCCAAGGAGCAACGGCCAAGCAAAATGAGAAAATGTTGAAGTGTTGCGCGGTCTCAAGACGCGAACTTTTGAAAAGCTGCACAAATGTGGAAGACGCTGGATTCATGAGTTGCCGTTGGTTCTTTGGTCACTCAAAATGACAACAAATCGAGCTACTGGCCAGACACCCGTCTTCCTGATTTATGGTGCAGAAGCAGTTCTCCCTATGGAACAAATGTACGCTTCACCTCGAGTGCTCTCTTATGATGAGCTTGAGCAAGAGCATCTCCATCGATGATGCCACGCTCTTCGAGGAAGATCGTCTCCATGTTGTTGTACATGCTGCATGTTACCAGGAATCTTTGCACCGCTATCATAGCCACAAAGTTCACGACCGGAGCCTTGAGGAAGGCGACCTAGTTCTTCGGCAAGTTTAGTCTGCCAAGAATTCAAGAAGTTGACGCCAAACTGGGAAGGCCATTATTAGGTAGTTCGAGTCACTAGGCCTGGAGCAGTCTGCCTAGAGACCGAAGACGGCACTCCAGTGCATAACTCATGGAATATTGATCATCTTTGAAAGTTTTACCCATAAGGCGCGGGTTGCCGGGCTGCCCAGCATCCACCATTTGTACAAGTCTGCCGGCAAGGCATGTAATCTAACTCCTATAAAAGATTCAGTTGGTGATGATGGTGTGATGCCCCGAGACCGTTGCGCCAGGTGTCTTCCAGTTATTCGCCGTCGTTGCCATGTCATTCGCTTGCGTGTGCATCTTGTCATTGCATCATGTGCATTGCATCATCATGTTTTCGAAACTTGCATCCGTCCCGATCTCCTTGTTCCGTCCGTTGTCCGTTCTGAGCCCAGACACACTTGCACGCGCCCGCCGCATGTCCGAAATAGTATTTTATAAGTGGCCGGAAAATGTTGTCGAAATGGGATGAAAGTTGGCGTATGGTCTTATTATAGTGTAGATAGACCGCCTGTCAAGTTTTATCGCATTCGGAGTCCGTTTGTCGTCCCAACGATTAACTATAGCGACAATATAGTCGGTCAAACGTGGGACGTTTTCAGTCTCCGGAAATAGTCGCCGAGCCTTTCTCTCTTCTCTTTTCTCAGCCTGAGGCCTTCTGCACAGTCCACTACCTACCGCCAGGCCCAACCTAAGCTCTCTCGTCAGCCCGCGGCCCTCCTCACGTGCGCGTCCGAAAGCTGTTCCGGACCGGACTCGAACTGTCGCTACCGTTGTGTCCGGATCATCCCCAAACATCTACAAAACATCATCGTTTTATTTGTTGGACTTCCTAACATAGTTTTTCTCGACCGCCCGATTACGATCGGAGGGATGAGGTGGCCCCTAGCCAAACCCACTCGCTATATATATTAGCCTAACCTAGACCAAATCCCGAATTCCTAGGGATCCATCCCACCGCCACCAGACAGTTCCCCTCGGGATCCATTCCCCACCTACCAACATCCAGATGCCTGATCCAAAAATTCGAGCCAGATCGATCCATCCACCGTCCTACCACCTCGCCTCCTCGTTCCTGTGCCCGCAGCAGTCGAGCCCCGTTGACCGCGCCCGAGCCCTCCGTCGTCCTCACCCGTCGCCACGTCACCGGCGTCCAAACCACCGGAGTGCAGCCACCCTTCCGACCCCGTCGCCGTTCTTCCGCTATTTTCTTCCTTATGCCTCCTCCCTCCCTCCTGTGCTGATCTACCTTCACGTCTCTCTCCTCTCGCAGCATTCAGCAGGAACCCTGGCAGCCAAGTTTTGCAGCGCCGCCCTCGACTAGGAGCCCTGCCTGACTCCATGGCCGTCGTCCGGAACCTCTCCTTCGCCCCGCTACATCTCCGCCTCTAACCCGGCCGGATCGACGCAGCCCACCGCCGCACAGTCCTGTAGCCCCGCCAAGTCCTTGGAGCTGCCGCGCCTGCTGGTTCCTGCAGTGCCCGAGCTGCTCTTCCTCCCGCTGGCCTCCTCTGCGCGCCAAATCCCTCGCAGTCAGCCTCTGCCTACCCTGCTGCGAGCAGCAGTTCGGGATCAAGCCCGCTCGCCTGCTCGTTGACCATGCCCATCGACCACGCCACCACTAGAAGGCTTCGGCCTCACCTGGCGGCCCAGATCCGCGGCCCAGCTACTCCCAGGCCTCTCTAGCCAGATCCAGAAGCCTAGCACTACGTCCTGCCAGCTGCAGCCCACAGATCCGGCCCAGCCGCCTGCCTCATCCAGCCCAGCACCAACCGGGTCAAGCCCAATGTGAGAAGCCCCCCTCCAGCCCCTGTGCATTGTTGGGCTTGTCCCAGATTTCAGCCCGTAGTGTTTTTTTTCACTGCTGCGAATTTGTCTATTTTTCCAGAGGTTTACAGTTTTGCAGAAAACCCCTTGCACTTCATGCATATCCTAACTAATTAACCGTGCATCGGATTAAAACAAACTTTATATGTAAAATATCTAGAATTTTGTCTAGTTTAATAATATCCAACTTTCATCTATGTTTAAAATGTTTAAACCTGCTGTTTGCATTAATTTGCCTATTGCCATGCTAAAATGCTTTAATTCATAACTAAATAACCGTAGCTCGGTTTTTAATAATCTTTATATGTAAATGGGGTAGAAAAATGCCTAGTTTAACATGGTGTATTTACTTTGCATGTTTAATAACTCTAAAATATGGTTTAGGGCAGTACAGTACCAAACCTTAAAATATGCACATGAGGAGTTTCCGAACTTGTTGTTTGTTGTTCCGGCCTCATTTAAACTTGCCTAGATAGGTAGTTTTGTTTTGCTTCACCCCTTGCCATGCCAAACAACATTGAATATTGTTGAGTACCTAAACGAGATCGAACTAAATAACTTGTTGTGGTGTTTCGTCAATATGCAACTTGTTGAGCTCCACTTAATTTGTAGGATTGTTTGTGCGTATTGCCATGCCTCATTAAACCGGACATGCATCATACTTGGTAGTGCATCATGCCATGTTCATGTGTTGGTTGTTTACTATGTTGTGTGCTTCTTTACGGTGTTGCTTCTTCGGGTTGGTTCTGATAACGTCGCGTTTGTGAGGATTCGTTCGACTACGTCCGTTTGTCTTCTTCATGGACTCGTTCTTCTTCCTTGCGAGATCTCAGGCAAGATGAGCGTACCCTCGAAATCACTTCTATCTTTGCTTGCTAGTTGCTCACTCTTTTGCTATGCCTATGCCACGATACCTACCACTTGCTTATCATGCCTCCCATATTGCCATGTCAAACCTCTAACCCACCTTGTCCTAGCAAACCGTTGTTTGGCTATGTTACCGCTTTGCTCAGCCCCTCTTATAGAGTTGCTAGTTGGAACATGGATATTTTGTTGGGATATCACATCATATCTTATTTACTTAATGCATCTATATACTTGGTAAAGGGTGGAAGGCTCGACCTTATGCCTGGTGTTTTGTTCCACTCTTGCCGCCCTTGTTTCCGTCATACCAGTGTTATGTTCCTTGATTTTGCGTTCTTTACACGGTTGGGTTATAATGGGAACACCTTGACAGTTCGCTTTGAATAAAACTCCTCCAGCAAGGCCCAACCTTGGTTTTACCATTCGCCACCTAGCCTTTTTCCCTTGGGAGTCACGCATCCCGAGGGTCATCTTTATTTTAACCCCCCCTGGGCCAGTGCTTGTCTAAGTGTTGGTCCGACACAGAGCCACTTGCGGCGCCACCTCGGGGAAACTTGAGGGCTGGTTTTAGCTGTACGTAGTGTTCATCTAGTGTTTCCCTGAGAACGAGATATGTGCAGCTCCTATCGAGATGTCGGTGCATCGGACGTTCTTGCTGGACTTGTTTTACCATTGTCGAGATGTCTTGTAACCGGGATTCCGAGTCTGATCAGATTGTCTTGGGAGAAGGAATATCCTTCGTTGACCATGAGAGCTTGTGATGGGCTAAGTTGGGACACCCTGCAGGGATTTGATCTTTCGAAAGTTGTACCCGCGATTATGGGCAGATGGGAATTTGTTAATGTCCGATTGTAGAAAACCTGAAACTTATCTTAATTAAAATGCATCAACCGCGTGTGTAACCGTGATGGTCTCTTTCCGGTGGAGTTCGGGAAGTGAACATGGTGTTGGAGTTACGCTTGACGTAAGTAGTCTTGGATCACTTCTTGATCATAGTTTCTCGACCGTGCCTTGCCTTCTCTTCTCGCTCTCATTTGCGTATGTTAGCCACCATATATGCTAGTGCTTGCTGCAGCTCCACCTCATACCTTTTACCATTCCTATAAACTTAAATAGTCTTGATTGTGAGGGTGTGAGATTGTTGAGTCCCCGTGACTCACATATACTTCCAAAACCAGCTTGCAGGTGCCGATGATATCGTGCAGGTGATGCAACCAAGCTCAAGGAGGAGCTCGATGAAGTTCGTGTTCATTATGTTGTTCCGTTTTCTAGTTGATCAATAGTGGAGCCCAATTGGGGCGATCGGGGATCTGTAGCATTAGGGGTAGTCTTCTTTTATTTTGGTTCCGTAGTCGGACCTTGATTGTATCTGGATGATGTAGTGTTATATTCATGTATTATGTGAAGTGGCGATTGTAAGCCAACTATGTATCCCTTTTCTTATTCATTACATGGGTTGTGTGAAGATTACCTCTCTTGCGACATTGCCTTCAATGCGGTTATGCCTCTAAGTCGTGCTCCGACACGTGGGAGATATAGCCGCATCGAGGGTGTTACAGATGGTGTGTCTGCCATCAATCATTTCTGACCATCAGATCTGCATCTAACGACTATGATGTAAGTCGTGGCATTTCTGCAACAAGACCCCACTTCTCTGCTCCAATTTGTAGAAGCCCCTTAGTATCTTGAAGCCAACCACATCCCTCCCTCACCTCATCAAAACAGCCACAAGGAATATATTTTGAGTGAAACCTAATACGAGTATATTTTTAGTGATATATACACCAAACTAGAGTGTTTTTATTTCAAGTTTATGAACATGTATTATTCTATTTTGGATCTGTTGCAACACACGGACACATTGCTAGTCCTTTGTAAAAAGCCAGTCGCAAACCCTGTCCATAGTGAAATAAAGCTAAGTGTTTCCCAACTCTTATCTATCACATGTTTAATTATATGTGTTTCTCTGTGATGTTGTGACATGCTTGCCTTTGTATGGATGTAAATGAGCCGTCAAAGTTCTATATCTTTATTTTCTCTTCTTTTTCTCAAAGGATGGAAGGTTGCCTCGCATGCATGTTTGCCGAGGGGAGTGATGGTATGGATACCGACAAGTGACGTTCAAGTTAATATTCCACGATAAGAAGTACACCAATGAAAAGCAATGTTGAAAATGTTCGGATCTACAGTAGGGTGCGTCGACTGCAAATAAAAATTCCTACCCGCAGAACATCTAGGAACGTGCTATGAGAGATGGATCACATTTTGTTACCACTAGACGCGCATTGCCATGCAACAAAAGTATAGTTGGGACGGCGCGTCTCCAGAGTCGTCTCCTCCTCGTCAATCTCCCACGTAGTCGATCGGATCCATCGAACTAATTCACTAGAGCGGCACAAGTGCACCGCCTCTAATGCCATTCACGCGTGCAGGAGGAACGTCGTGCGGTGGATTACTGAGTCCGATCAAACAATTGCGGCGCGTGGAGGTCGCAAGTTGCAACACATGCAAACCCCTAGTGATGGCACCGAAGCGACCAACCAAATGAGTGTGCCGCACCTCCACTATATATATGCATCTGTCCCGGGCTCAACACTTGGGCCTCGCACAGATCCTAAAGCCCAAAGTCTGTTCGGCCTAGATCTGAGTCCAAGTAGGATCACATCTGACTCGTGGAGTAGGATTGGACCTCACAAGTTCCTTCCCTTAAGAGCGCGACCCCTTAGGTTCAAGTCGGCTTGGTCGTAGGTCGGATCACCTCCGACTAGCTCGACTAGTACATGCCTCTAGGAAGGCATGCCGACCACCAAGTAGACTATGAAGCCAGTTGGCAAACCTGTACAATGTGGCACACTTATGTTCCCTTTGCCATACGATATATGTTGGTTGGCTCAAGGCGAGTGTGTCATCCTTGTGCTATCCCAACTTCTTTCTCATTCTAGTGATGCCGACTACAAACTGAATTATCTCATAATCCATGTCACATGGCCATGCTTATCTTGGTCAGATCACACGAGGGGCCCAGAGTATATTTCTCCTGATCAGAGGGGAAAATCCCATCTTGCTCGACCATGTCTCGCAGCATGGGCCTGGACAATCCCAAAACCTACCTTTGTAACTAACCAATCACAGAGTAGCATTTGGTCGACCCAAAGCAGGTCTGTCGTCATCCCGATTACATGCGCCAGCTCAGGTCTTAGGACATGCATAGAACATATGTTGTACTAGAGACTCACATATGATATCTCGCTACTTCTCATAGTTGGGTCTGTCCGACCCGAACCTTATCTCGACTCGGATCCGACTATGTCGAATCCGACGAAATCCTTCCGAGTCCATATTATCTGGTTAGCATCCAATGCTCCATGGCCGGTGAGACCGAGCCATCCACCATGTCATATGCTAGTCTACTTGGTTGCGCGTCCACACAGCCCTTTCGACTATGGACCTTTTAGGACAGCCGTCAAACAATGCATAGTCCCACAAACAAGTCACGTACTTGTTGATACACATCATTGATAATGTCCAATGACTATCGTTTTTCATAAACACATAGGAAATATCATCATACATGATTGTCTCTAGGGCATATCTCCAATAGTCTCCCACTTGCAGTAGAGTCAATCAAACAAAATCGTATACCCATAGCTCTAACATGCCCCTCATGCTTGGGTTGTGGAAGTGGCTTAGTCAGTGGATCTGCAACATTTGCATATGTGTGAATTTTGCATAACTCCATATCACCATTCTTTACAATCTTTCGTGTCGGGTGATATTTCCGATCTATGTGTCTAGTATTGTGTTGATTCCTCAGCTCCTTGGCTTGTGCGATGGCACCAGAATTATCACAATAAAGGTCCAACCGTTTTACCAAGGCTGGGAAAATACCAAGATCATCCATAAAGTTCCAGATCCAAACACCTTCCTTTGTAACTTCACAAGCCAGAATGTATTTGGCTTCTGTAGTAGAATTGGCCATCGTATCTTGCTTGGAATTCTTCCAGCTTACAGCTCCTCCGTTCATGACATACACGAATTCGGACTATGATCGACAATCATCTCAGCCAGTTTGGAACTGGCATCAGCATAACCCCTTACGACGAGCTCTTCCTCACCTCCATAAACTAGGAACATCTCTTTAGTCCTTTTCAGGTACTTAAAAATAGTCTTTACCACCTCCTAGTGACTCTCATCTGGGTTGGCCCGGTATCTACTTGTTAGCTTTATTGCAAAGGCAACATCAGGCTATGTACATATCATGGCATACATGATGTATCAAATTGTCGAGGCATATGGAATCCGACTCATCCTTCTTGGATCATCAGATGTCAAAGGACTATGAGTCTCACTTAGCCTTATACCATGTGAGACAGGCAATAACCCTTTCTTGACCTCACTCATATTAAACCGCTTCAAGACTTTATCTATGTACATGCTCTGGGTCAAGCCGAGCAGCCTCCTCGATCTATCTCTATATATCTTGATGCCCAAAATGAAAACTGCTTCACTAAGGTCCTTCATTAAAAACTTGCCATTCAATGATTCCTTGACCTAGTTTAGCATCGAAAACACTATCGAGGTCCCACTCAACTGCTTGTATAAACAATATGTCATCCACATACAAGATCAAAAACACTATCGAGCTCCCACTCAACTGCTTGTATAAACAAGTGTCCTCTTCACTTCTGATGAAACCGAGACCATGATGACCTCATGAAAATGAATATTCTAGCTCTGAGATGCCTGCCTCAACCCATAAATGGATCTCTTGAGCTTGCATACCTTACTAGCGCTAGTCAGATCGACAAAATGCTCGGGCTGTATCATATACACATCCTCAGTTCAATTTTAATAAAGGAAAGCCGTTTTGACATCCCTTTGCCATATCTTGTAATCGAAATATGCAGCTATAGCTAGTACGATCCTCACCGACTTCAGCATCGCTACCGGCGAGTAAGTCTCGTCGTTGTCAAATCCTTGAACTTGTCCATAACCTTTAGCAAGAAGTCGACCTTTGTGGATCTGAGCATTTCCATCCACATTAGTTTTCTTCTTAAAGACCAATTTGCAACTAACGACAGTGATGCCAAGCAGCGGATCAACCAAGTCCCGGACTTGATTTTCATCCATGGACTTTAACTCAGATCTCATGGCCTCCAGCCATGCCTCGAAATTTGGTCTCACCATCGCTTCCTCATATGTAACCGGCTCGTCGCTTTCCGGCAACAACACATCACACACTGTGAGCAATATTTCCGAGCTCGATGGTCCTGGTGCTCCTTCCACGTCGGGTTCCTTGATAGACTCTGGTATGATCACATCATCATCCGAGTTATCCCCAAGTGGTTTTCGAATTTTTTTGAGCTGCACTTTCCTCCCACTGGCTTCCCGCTTGTCGTGGATTTGTCACGGCAGATGTCCTAGCGAAAGGACTTAGTCGTGGAGCCATCGCTACGAGTTTACTTGAAGGGGTTAAAGCGGACACAAAGACACGGGGGGTTTATACTAGTTCGGCCCCTTCGATGAAGGTAAAAGCCTACGTCTAGTTGTGATGGAATTGATGTGGACTCGATGGCTAGGGAGCAAACAAGCTTCGCCTAGACTCGAGTTGTCGTTGTCCCTCCTGAACCGCCGCCGGGTCGTCCCCTTATATACACGGGTGACGCCTGACGGTCCATAGAGTCCCAACCGGTTCATACTCGTATCCCGGTTGGTATCTCTCTATTCCTAACTTATAATACAAGTTATACATCAGGTCGGTTTATGGCTACAGATTCTAAACCGACTATAGGCCTTGGGCCTTCCTCTACTTATACCACTAATGAAGTTAACCCGGCCTGAGTAGGCCAGTTTACGCCTAGTGGTAATATCCCCAACATTAGGCCCCAGATTGATTTGAACCGGTTCATGTCAATCCTTCACAAAATCTTGCACCTTGGATATCTTTCGGTAATTGGTAAACCTTCATGTCGTCATCATTTTCGGTTGCTGTAAACCGGCATGACGTCATCAGTTTTGGTTACTGTAAACTGGCATGACGTCATCATGAAATTTATAATGCCCTCTTAATAACAGCTCCTGGATACGCGCGCTTGACCTAGCTCGGTTGCCTTATAAATAAGACCGAAGGGTCATTTCTTTCCTTTCCCCTTCGTCCCTTCTTCTTCTTCTTCCTCACATCGCCGGCTTTGGAGCTCCGCCACCGCCGTCGACCTCTGCCTCGCCTCAGGCCGCTGCATCAACCTGAACGTACCAGAGTATTGCGGCACCTTCCCGCATCTTCTCCGTTCCTGGTAAGCTTTCTCCTCTTCTTAACCTAGATCCGTTCTTAGGGTTCCGTGTTCGTGCTGTGTTCATCACGCGCTCATATCTGTTCTCTGATCTTGAATGAATCCGTGAACTCTTGTTGTGTTCAGTAGCGATCCCTAAGCATCCGCTTGCAACTTCTCATCTAATCCCATAGATCTCCCGCACATATCCGCTCAATGGTTCACTTCTGTTTCTGCCTTACTCTTCGAAATATTTCCTGTTTTGTGAGCTTGCTGTAGATCCGCGGCTGTAACTCGATTTTGTGAAACTTGTTTCTGCATACATAATTATCCATAGCTTCAACTGCTTCCGACGCCTAGATCAGGCGGTTTAACTTTACCATAGAAAAAACTGCTAAACCGGTATCTATCATTAGTCCCCTGGTTGAACCGCCAAAATCCATTTGACGCCGCATTGTAGAAAACCGGTTTATAGGTACGGCCGCCGGTTTATCGTAGTTAGATTAACACCTTTTTTATCCGGCATGTCCTTGAACTGGATCACCTATTTCTTGTAGATCTCGTCATGGCAAAACAAGTGTATGAGTGCAACTGGGTTCCCTCTCGCCTCACAGAATCATAGTTGGACGATCTAGTCCTGATCGGCGCTTTGGATAGTAAAGATACGATCCACTGGAGGGTTCCTAGAGATGAATGTCCTCCTACGCCCCGGGAAGGAGAGGTCGTGGTCTTCGCAGATCATATGGCCCGGGGCTTCAAACCGCCCGACTCTAAATTTTATCAGGATGTGTTAGCCAATTTTCAACTCCGTCCACAGGATATTGGCCCCAACTCCATCACCAATCTATGCCACTTTCAAGTACTTTCTGAGGCATACCTTCAAGAGGAGCCTTCAGTCGAGTTATTTAGAGATCTCTTTCATCTGAACCGCCGTACTGAATTCACTGACGGCCCTAATACCGAACTGGGCGGTATGGCCATTCAGAAAAGGAAAGAAATCACCTATCCCCACGTCAAACTCCATACTCACCCCAAGGAGTGGAACGCAACTTGGTTTTATTGCAAGGATACCTCCCCTGACAATGAAAATCCCTTGCCTGGCTTCCGTCCGGAACGGCTCAGCAACACTCACCCTTTTCCACAAAGGCTAAGCGCCAAGGAGAGAATTAAATATGCTCCTCAACTGTCCAAGCTCCGGGCCTTCATGGCCAATGGTTTAACATGAATAGACCTTGCACGCTGCTGGATATCATGGAGCATTTTGCCTCTAAGCCGGCGCCCCGGTTTGATGTGCACATACACTGGCAGCATTGATGACCCACTCCGACATATCAAAATTCAAATCTCCGACGACGAAGTCACCGAATCTGTAAAGAAGATGTTAAATGAACCGGAGCACCTCTGTGCCCAAACCGGTCTGCTTCCTTACTGCACCACCAACGAGCTGCCAGCGGTAAGATTTTAATTTCTCTATTATTGAACCTATTACTGCTTTATCTGCCTGACCTTTAATTATTGCTGACTCAGAGTGATAATCCGTTTTGGAGCAAGAAGCTTTCACAAGATAAAACGGAGAAGGCAGGACGGCCAACCCGTCCCAAGACCAAGGTTATCAAGAAACCAGCTCGTAAGAGAAAAACCACCGCTTCATCTGACCCAGCCATTGATGATGATGTGGGTACTCCGGATCTTGAGGTAGAACTTGATTCACTTGGCTTGCTTTTTACACGCCTTATTGATGATGATGCTTGTCAGGATGACGCTGAAGCCAGCAATGCGGGATTCGTTGAGGTAACCATTCTCTCTTCCGATTCAGAAATCTTGCCTTTGCCAAAATTTCGCTGGGCAAACCGGAAAGTTAAATTTTCTCATCCTCTTGCTTATCTGGATTCCCAATTTCTTATGAAGACCCAGCAACACGAAGCTCGCCGCACAACCCGGCACAGTGGCCTGGTAGTTACCTCTGCCGGTTTACTGAACAGTCCGGTTCGAAAACGCCGCTCCGAGGTCTCCGACCTTTTTACTGATTTAAATCCTAAAGAGGGTTTCTTCTGTCAACCTCTTAATCCATCAGAATTCGATTATCAGGTCACTTCTCATTCATCGTCTGGTGAATCGTCGGCCACTCAGTTGCCACCTTTGAAAATAGTTGCTGGGTAAGTTAAACTGAACATATGCTTCCAGTATACCGCATAATGGCTTATGCTTTTCCTTGACTTTTTGTTTTTCTTTCAGGGCTAAACCGAAACCAAGCAAGAAGGCCCGCCTAGATAAAGCGGCTGAAGAAGATGTGGCCCCAGAACATGACAAGCGCCGGATCGTGAAATGTTTACTTCTGAAGATATCCCCAATGATCCTCCTTTGCAAGACGACGTTATTCCCGAAGAAGGGCTTGTTAATACTCCAGCCTCTGCTGATCCGCCTGCCAACTCCATCCAGATTGAGAAATCCTACACTCCTGCTGACCAAACGGCCGCACCAACACAAACTGGCGAGTCCAAAGATGATGATGTTGTGATTACCGGTGTGGGCCGCTCTGAACCCGGGAATCCCGTCACCCTAACCAAGCATACCATCAAAGAGGACTTTTCCGCTTTGAACAAAGGAAAATGGGATGTTGAACTAGAGACATATGCTGCTCTGAGTGCCCAAGATCTTTACTCCGGCTATTTAAACCGGCTTTACACTAGCCGTGACTGTGAAGCTGGCCTGGTCAAAATGATGAGGGATAAATTTGAGGTAACTTACTTCTTTCCTTGCTGCCATTACCTCCATCCTTCCAGCCCCCAAGGGCCGGCTTGTAACGTTGGTCAAACCGGGACTTGATCCTGAACATTCTTGAAACCAATCGGTATAGCCCGCAAGAACCGGTCTAACTTAGCATAAGTAAACCGGGGCTCCAATAGAGAACTGTCCGTAGAACATAACTTGATCAAATAGCCATTAGACCCCAAGTGCCAAGTTGAATACTTGTATTGAGCTTGGGACTTTGTAATCGAGTAATATACAAAAAATGAAGGTGCATTAGCCCCCAAGTGTCAGGCATATAACTTTGTTATGTGGTTGATACTTCAACTCCTTGGATCGCCTGTGCAAAGCTTAAACGCTGTCTGTGTGCAGGCTGAGGTGAAAATGAAAGAGGACCGAGTTGCCGATTTGCAGGAGGCCTTGAAAACCCAGCAGGCTGAAACAGATAAGGCAAAGCAAGAATTAACCAGCGCTTTGAGCACTGCTGAACGGCTGAAAGAAGGCTTCAAGAAAGAGCGGGCTAACTGGGCCACTGAGAAGGCCGGTTTAACCAAAAGAGCGGAAAATGCTGAAGCTGCCCTTAAACCGGTGGTGGATGAACTGACGGCCGTACAGCGGCAAATACACTCCATGACTGCTGCAATCTTTGGTAAGCTCCTTGTAACTTCTGTGATAATTTGAACCTGCTGTAGCGTAAATCCGGTTTGAGACCATTCTAATCTTGTTGTAGGCACACATATTGGGCACTTAGGAAATGATGTGCGGAAGAAATTGAAAGCTGCCTACACCTTGGTGGAACAATTGTATACCGGAGCCCAACGGATCATCACCACAACTTCTCACAACAATCCGGCGCCCTCTTTAATCCAGGACACTCTTAGCAAGTTGTCAATGCTTCCAGCCCGGATTGAGGAGCTGAAAAAATCCGTTGCCCGAACCGGAGCCATCAATGCCTTAATCCGGGCAAAGGCATGGGTGCCAGATTTTGATCCTGTGGAAGCAGCTCAAGGCTATCCCAGCCTGAAAGAAGATGGCTCTGAATTCAACGAAGAGGATTTAAGGGCAATAAACCGTGCAGTGCGCCCTCTAGCTTGCCAGCTAGCTGAAGAGGCAGATTTGACGTATTATCAAGTGCAATATAACGAGCAAAACAAGCGAGTGCCTGCCCCAACTGTTGAAGCGGAGAATCTGATCCCTCCAATCCGTAAGCACACTTATGCTCCTGATATTGAACCGTCTTCCCTGATCCATGAAGAGGCTGTTTTCCAAGCTTTAATGGGAATCGACTGGACCACTGTTGATTTCCAGCCAATGGGTAGAGACGAGGAAGCTGAAACGGCGGAGGATGAGGAGCAGGCTTGAACCAGAAGCCGGTTTGGAGAGCTGCTTGTGACATCTTCCGAAAAGAACAATGATCTTATTTAGGTACCGTGCTGCCTTGTAATAGTATAGTTAATGCTTCTAACCGGAATATGCCTTCGTACATAAGTACTGAAGCTTTCGTTTGGAGAACTCCAATTCATATTTCCTGAGATCAGAAAAATTTGAACTTCGGTGGCAGTTACGCCGCCAGCCGGTTTATGATCCTGATATGTGTATCAGTAATATAACAAATATATGATACATAAATACCTGCCATGTTTGGATATGAAGCTGGCTTAGCCAAGCCTAAATCGGCGGTTTTATAAACCATTACCGTCAAAAGAAAAAGGTGGGAGAAAATAGCTCCCGTATAAACCGTACTGAATCAATACGAGCCCCCTTGTTACTCCATGATGTTAA
This sequence comes from Triticum dicoccoides, assembly GCF_002162155.2. NCBI lineage: Eukaryota > Viridiplantae > Streptophyta > Magnoliopsida > Poales > Poaceae > Triticum > Triticum dicoccoides. The sequence continues at coordinate 382,591,046 of NC_041386.1, read as the reverse complement.
CAGGAGAAAGGTAAACCGGGCATACTCCTCCGGATTAAAGGGGAATCAAATCCATCGGCTGAATCGGAAAAAAGGTGTTTGTCGACATAAAAGAAATCCGACAAAAGCAAATAATAAACAAACCATGAAAATAACATGGAAGCAAAGGCAATGATAAAAACCATTTGCAAAAATATGCTATACTGAGCTGATCAGATGGTATTACCATGGTCGGACAGGATCAAGGCCCCCAATAGGAGTGACAATGATTCAAGTCAGCCAGGTCCCCCAATGATTCGTGGCATATATGCCAGATCAAGAGGCGTGGCAATGGTTCGGGTTCGACCATGCCCCCAAGTGATTTTGTGGCCTTAGGCCGACCAAGAGGCGTTACTGGTTCAGACTTGACCATGTCCCCAAATGATCTGGTGGCTGTCGCCTATCAAAGGGTGTCGCGTTGGTTCGGACACGACCAAGGCCCCCAGTGATATATAAAAAACAAATGTCAAGGGGTAAACCGGAGGCCGCTTTAAACAGAACCACTCCGTGTAACCTCGCATGATGAGAAAGACAGAGACCCCGCTTTAGCTGAGGCTCCGGTTTGATATATCAAAGATAATATATACATTGTCATGATATGTACATAGATAGAGCCGATGGCTCAAGTATAGTAAGGCCGAAGATGAGCTATATTCCACGGCCTGTTGGTCTCCTCCCCTGATGTACGTGAGTCTTGATGCTCTCGAATATCAATCAGATAATACGACCCGTTGTGCAGATTCTTGCTGACCACGAACGGTCCTTCCCAAGGTGGGGATAACTTGTGCATATCTGTCTGGTCCTGGGTTAGTCGAAGCACCAAATCTCCTTGAAAAGTTCTAGTTCTAACCTGGCGACTGTGATAGCGACGAAGATCTTGTTGGTAAATCGCCGAACGGGCAGCCGCCAAATCACGTGTTTCGTCCAATAGGTCCAAAGCGTCTTGCCGTGCTGTCTCATTGCCCGCTTCAACATAAGCTGCCACACGAGGCGAATCGTGACGGATATCACTAGGGAGAACTGCCTCTGCTCCATAGACCATAAAAAATGGTGTGTAACCTGTGGACCGGTTTGGTGTAGTATTGATACTCCAGAGCACAGATGGTAGCTCTTCAACCCAACATCCCGGCGTCCTTTGCAATGGGACCATAAGCCGGGGTCTGATGCCTCGCAAGATCCCTTGATTAGCTCGTTCGGCCTGTCCATTGGACTGGGCGTGCGCTACCGATGACACGTCAAGTCAGATGTGCTCACGCTTACAGAACTCCTTCATAGCCCCCTTGGATAAATTGGTACCATTGTCAGTAATGATACTGTGCGGAAAGCCAAACCGGAAAATTATCCTTTTGATGAACTGCACCGCTGTTGCTGCATCGCACTTGCTGACAGGCTCCGCTTCAACCCACTTGGTAAATTTATCAACTGCTACCAAAAGGTGGGTTTTCTTATCCTTGGATCTTTTAAAAGGTCCAACCATATCCAGCCCCCAAGTTGCAAATGGCCATGTTATTGGGGTCATCCTCAATTCTTGAGCCGGCACATGAGCACGCCTTGAAAATTTCTGACATCCATCACACCGTTTAACCAAGTCCTCCGCGTCAGCATGCGCTGTCAACCAGTAGAACCCGTGACGAAACGCCTTTGCCACCAGAGACTTTGAACCGGCGTGGTGTCCACAATCCCCTTCATGGATTTCTCGTAAGATTTCACAGCCTTCCTCAGGAGAAACACAACGTTGAAACGCCCCTGATACACTGCAATGATGTAATTCACCATTGACAATCGTCATAGACTTGGATGGCCGGACTATCTGCCTGGCTAGAATCTCATCCTCTCGTAACTCCCCCCGATTCATGTACGCAAGATAAGGAACTGTCCAATCCGGAATAACATGCAGGGCTGCCACCAATTGAGCCTCCCGATCAGGAATAGCCAAATCCGCTTCACCTGGGAGCTTGACTGACGGGTTGTGCAACACGTCCAAAAAGACGTTAGGCGGGACCGGTTTACGCTGAGAGCCCAACCGGCTTAAAGCATCCGCCGCTTCATTCTTTCGACGGTCCACATGATCCACTTGATAACCCTTGAAACAACCTGCAATATTATCCACTTCCTGACGATATGCAGCCATGAGCGGGTCCTTAGAATCCCAAGTGCCAGACACCTGTTGAGCCACTAGGTCCGAGTCACCAAAGCACTTAACCCGGCTTAAATTCATCTCTTTAGCCATCCGCAGACCATGGAGGAAGGCTTCGTACTCAGCTGCATTATTAGTACAAGGGAACATTAAGCGGAGAACATAACAAAACTTATCACCTCGTGGGGAAGTTAATACGACTCCAGCCCCCGAGCCTTCCAATTGCATGGATCCGTCAAAATGAATAGTCCAATATGTGTGATCCGGCTTCTCCTCTGGTGCTTGTAACTCCGTCCAGTCATTGATGAAATCAACAAGTGCTTGAGACTTCACTGCCGTCCGAGGCACATACTTCAGTCCGTGTGGCCCAAGCTCTATAGCCCACTTGGCAATCCGGCCAGTCGCCTCCCGGTTCTGTATAATATCACCCAAGGGAGCTGAACTGACCACTGTGATGGGGTGCCCTTGAAAATACTGCTTCAACTTCCGACTGGCCATAAAAACACCATAGACCAGCTTCTGCCAATGCGGATACCTTTGCTTGGATTCAATAAGCACCTCGCTGATATAATAAACCGGCCGCTGAACTGGATATTCCTTGCCTGCCTCTTTGCGTTCCACCACAATAGCCACGCTAACTGCCCGAGAATTGGCCGCTACGTATAATAACAGTGGCTCCTTGTCGACTGGAGCTGCAAGAACAGGCGGATTGGCTAACTGCCGCTTCAGGTCCTCAAATGCTTCATCAGCAGCCGGACTCCAAATGAAATGGTCTGTCTTCCTCAGCATTTGGTACAAAGGAATGGCCTTCTCTCCGAGGCGGCTGATAAACCGGCTTAGTGCGGCGATTCGGCCCGCCAAACGCTGAACATCATTGATGCACTTCGGTTTAGCCAAGGAGGTGATAGCGGTAATCTTCTCCGGATTAGCCTCAATTCCTCTATTAGACACCAGGAAACCCAGTAACTTGCCTGCCGGAACACCAAAGACACACTTGGCCGGATTAAGCATCATCTTGTAAACCCGCAAGTTGTCAAAGGTTTCCTTCAAATCATCCACCAGCGTCTCCTTCCGCCTTGACTTTACTACAATATCATCCACATAGGCATGCACATTGCGGCCGATCTGTTTATGCAGGCAATTCTGTACACACCGTTGGTAGGTGGCTTGGGCACTCTTGAGTCCGAAGGGCATAGACACATAGCAGAAGGCTCCAAAGGGAGTAATAAATGCTGTTTTCTCCTGGTCTTTAACCGCCATTTTGATCTGATGATATCCGGAGTATGCATCCAAAAAACTCAAACGCTCACAACCTGCCGTGGCATCAATGATCTGGTCAATGCGGGGGAGAGCAAAAGGATCCGCTGGACAGGCCCTGTTAAGATCTGTGTAATCCACACACATACGCCAAGTGCCATTTTTCTTAAGAACCAGCACCGGATTAGCAAGCCACTCTGGATGGAACACCTCAATGATAAAGCCAGCTGCCAAAAGCCTGGCCACTTCCTCTCCAATGGCCTTTCGCCTTTCTTCGTTAAACTGGCGGAGGAATTGCTTCACCGGTTTATACTTAGGATCCACATTAAGAGTGTGCTCAGCGAGTTCCCTCGGTACACCTGGCATGTCGGATGGCTTCCATGCAAAGATGTCCCGATTCTCACGGATGAACTCGATGAGCGTGCTTTTCTATTTGGGATCCAAATTAGTACTGACAGTGAACTGCTTGGATGAATCGCCGGGCACGAAGTCAACAAGCTTGGTCTCAGCTGCCGATTTAAACTTCAGATCTGAATCATGCTCTGTAGTTGGCTTCTTCAAAGGAGTCATATCCGCCGGATCGACATTGTCCTTATAATACTTCAACTCCTCCGTGGCACAGACCGACTCTGCATAAGCCGCATCACCTTCCTCACATTCCAAAGCGACCCTACGGCTCCCATGAACCGTTATTGTCCCCTTGTAACCCGGCATCTTGAGCTGCAAGTAGATATAACAAGGCCGCGCCATGAATTTGGCGTAAGCCGGCCGGCCAAACAAGGCATGATACGGGTTCCGGATCTTCACCACCTCAAATGTTAATTTTTCCGACCGGGAGTCGTGCTTGTCCCCAAAAGCCACATCCAGGGCTATCTTACCAACAGGATATGCAGATTTGCCAGGCACCACACCATGGAACACCGTATTCGACGGTCTGAGATCTTTGTCTGTTAAACCCATGCGGCGGAATGTCTCATAGTACAATATGTTAATACTGCTTCCTCCATCCATGAGTACCTTGGTGAATTTATAACCCCCCACCTGAGGGTCTACCACTAATGCTAGCTGGTCCGGATTATCAACCCGGGGCGGGTGATCCTCTCTGCTCCACACGATAGGCTGCTCTGACCAGCGCAAGTAACGTGGTAAGGCCGGTTCAACAGAATTCACCGCTCGCTTGTGGAGTTTTCGGTCGCGTTTATCCAAACTAGTTGTGAAAACATGATATTGCCCATTGTTCAACTGTTCTGGCTGGCTCTGATAACCCGACTGCTGCTGCTGCTGCTGCTGGCTGTTCTGATTATTCTGGTGATTGTGACCGCCCTGATTGCGACCTGAACCGGAAGCTCCATCGTGATCCGGCCCGTGGAAACCGGATCCTGAACCGCCACCTGATCCGTGATCATGCCGGAAGGCATTAGAGTTTTTGAACTCCTGCATGATATAACAATCTTTCCAAAGATGGTTAGCCGGCGACTCCTTCGTCCCGTGCTTTGGGCAAGGCTGATTCAACAAATAATTCAAACGGCTTGCGTTAGGATTGGGAGCCCCATTACGATTCGCCGCTTTACCTCTGCGCCGCTGCCCCCTGTCCTGTGCATTAGTGTTGGCCACAAAATCCATGCTGCTATCCGCCTTGCGTTTGCCTCCGTTTCCATGACCCGCCGGTTTGTACTGCTGCTGTTTGGAGTTGCTATTCTTCTTTCCCTTCCCTGCTTCATCATCATCAGGCCCGGGATCCTTGGTACTGTCCGAATCGGCATACTTCACTAAAGCGGCCATGAGGGTTCCCATGTCATTACAGAACCGCTTCATGCGTCCCAACTTCAATTTTAGAGGCTCAAACCGGCAGTTGCCTTCCAGAGTTAAGATCGCAGAGTCAGCATTAATCCTGTCAGATGAGTGCAAAATTTCCGAAACGCGGCGCACCCAACGGGTCGTTGATTCTCCTTCCTCCTGGACACAAGCCGCCAGGTCTACTATGGACTTGGGCTGCTTACATGTATCCTTAAAATTCTGTATAAACTGGGCCCGCAACTGGGCCCATGAGCTGATAGAATTGGGTGGTAGGCTCTTTAACCAAGTACGAGCCGTGCCCTCAAGCATCATGGTGAAGTATTTTGCACATGCGGCCTCATCCACGTACAGCATTTCCATGGCCATCTCATAACTCTCTACCCATGCTTCAGGGGATAAATCAGCGGTGTAATCTGGCACCTTGCGTGGACCCTTGAAATCTTTGGGCAGACGCACATTACGTAAAGCAGGGATTAAGCAAGGCACTCCCAAAGCGGATGTGACTCCTAGTCCGGCGAAGGTAGTAGAACGAACCGGTGTAAGTTGACCCGCATTATCCCGTGCTGCTAACTCGGCCCCCCTTTGTGCTCGGGCCCGGTCCACCACATCCTGCGCATCGCGGCCACCGCCTGCCGGGCTATCACCACGGGCTGCTTCACGGCCTCGCGCATTGCTCGATATGGTGGGTTCATTCAAGCGCCTGCCATAACTCTGGCTTGGACGGGGGGTAGAGTGGATCCGATCACGGCTGTACGAATATGCTTCCTGCTGAATCAGCGCAGTCCGGAGAAGCTCCTTAACCCGGCGCGTCTCTATCGCTTGCGGAGAATCCCCTTCGACTGGGATGGCCTCTAACCGTGCAGCGGCCGCAACAAGGTTGTCCATAGGATTCGAATAATGACCCGGGGGTGTCGGGACCAGTAGAGGGGCCACAATGTTCTGTTGAGGGGGCTCCATTAGGCGGGGCTGGACCGTCGCTCCTGGCCCTGGTGCTTCAATCCGGTTTGCCTCCAGGTACTGCGGTGGATTACTGGGCCCTGCTCCTGGGGTGTGAAAGAGATTTCGGGGGTCAAACCCTAACGGCAGGCGTGATCTGTGCTTCCGTTTCAAGACCTCCCGTGATGCATTCTGGTCGAGCAGGAGCTTATAGGCCTGGGCGTCCAAAGCGGCCCGCTCTGCAGCCATCCTGTCCTTTTCTGCTGCCAGATCCGCTTTGGCTTGCACGATCTGCTCTTTCACCTTTGCGATCTCTGAATCATGAGCCTCCTGATCTGCCGGATTGGCTTCTGCCATAAGCGCGGCTAGTGCATCAAACAGGTCGGATAGGACTTGAACCGGCGGGCGCACAAGGCCTCCTGCCCCTGCTGCCGCTGCCGCTGCTGATCCGGAGAGCATTGCTGCGGCAGTCGAAGAATAATTCGTCGCCTGGGTGCCGGCCATGAATATTCCAACCCGGTTGATCTGGCCTGGGGGGTCCGGAATACTGTCGCCATCGGAAAAGCCCCTAACCTGATCGTCTTGCAACTAGTATAGCGATTCGGTCTCTCCGGTCGAGGATTCGTCGCCGGAATAGACGATGGTCTCGCTACCGTGTTCTGATTCGTCCTCACGCTCTCCTTCGTGGATGACTCCAACGAAGGCACGCTTCATGGCCGGTTTAACCTGGGTAGATCTCGCACGCTGAGCCGTCTCGACGAGGTCGGTGCAGATGTCCGGCTCAGGCCCAGGCTCACCGATCTTGCCGATGAAGACGTGTATGCCACCAAAGGGGACCCGGTACCCGTACTCAATCGAATCGGCCTCGGGACCCCATCCTGCGTCGTCGATGTAGATCTTGCCACGACGACTCTTGGTCATTTGGCTCACAGCATAGCCTTCGAGTCCTTTGAGCTTGCCCTCCAAGATCGTCAAACCATCGTGCGATCACCCCATGGTGGGCACCAACTGTCGTGGATTTGTCACGGCAGATGTCCTAGCGAAAGGACTTAGTTGTGGAGCCATCGCTACGAGTTTACTTGAAGGGGTTAAAGCGGACACAAAGACACGAGGGGTTTATACTAGTTCGGCCCCTTCGATGAAGGTAAAAGCCTACGTCTAGTTGTGATGGAATTGATGTGGACTCGATGGCTAGGGAGCAAACAAGCTTCGCCTAGACTCGAGTTGTCGTTGTCCCTCCTGAACCGCCGCCGGGTCGTCCCCTTATATACACGGGTGACGCCCGACGGTCCATGGAGTCCCAACCGGTTCATACTCGTATCCTGGTTGGTATCTCTCTATTCCTAACTTATAATACAAGTTATACATCAGGTCGGTTTACGGCTACAGATTCTAAACCGACTATAGGCCTTGGGCCTTCCTCTGCTTATACCACTAATGAAGTTAACCCGGCCCGAGTAGGCCGGTTTACGCCTAGTGGTAATATCCCCAACACCGCTCGAGAAACTCTTTTTCAAGGGAGACCCTGTTTCGAGCAACAAACAGTTTGTTCTCTTCGCGGTTGTAGAAGATATATCCGAAGGTTTCCCTCGGATATCCAACGAATATGCACTTATCCAACTTAGGTGTAAGCTTGTCCGACATAAGTTGCTTGACAAATGCTTCACAACCCAAAATCTTTAGAAAAGACAAACTGGGACTCTTCCCAGTCCACATCTCATGTAGTATCTTGTCTACATATTTTGATGGTACCCTGTTAAGTGTGAAAGCTGCAGTTTCTAGAGAGTATCCCCACAATGACAAGGGTAAATATGATTTGCTCATGATTGACCAGATCATATCCAACAAGGTCCTATTCCTCTGTTCCGACATGCCATTTCTATGTGGCATACCCGGAGGTGTGAGCAGAGGTACTATACCTCGGCTTTTCAGATGATTGTCAAACTCTTGTCTCATGTACTCACCTCCACGATCTGATCATAGAAGATTTATAGTCTTGTTAAGCTTGATTCTCAACCTCGTTCTGAAACTCTTTGAACTATTCAAAAGTTTCTGACTTGTGCCTCATCAAATAGATATATCCATATCTACTCAAGTCGTCAGTAAAAGTCATGAAGTATTGATAGTCACCTCTCTCAGTTGTGCTCATTGGACCACACACATCACTACTAGGAGAAAGCCTACTAGTAGAGCTTGAAACAAGTATAGTAGTAGCGATGGGTCCAGTGCTACTGCTAACACGCTACAGCTAAGTTGTAGCTGAAGTGCTGCCCTGACCAGCGCTACTGCTAACTATCTGTAGCGCTGTAAAAAGCCAGCGCTGTCGCTAGATGCCTTCCAGCGCTGCTGCTAGTATTCCCGCTTTCACATATTTATTCTCCCTCTACGTATTTTTGATGTATTTGTGCATGCTCTATACAGTACTTTCATCAGATCATAATAAACATACACTATTCTCCTCATATCATATACATACAGTAGTCTCGTCATACCATCATCATCATCATCATCATCTTTCAACACAAATATCATCACACCTCGAAAATAGAGATACACACAAGTCATGTCATGTCTCAAATAAATGCAACTGCATGGTCATGGCACACACACAAGTTTCATCATCTCTATCTAAACCATGATGTAGAAGAGAAGAGCTATCAACATGAGCAAGAGCATGACTATGTAGTACTTCTTGAGGCACCGACGGTTTTGCTCCCGCTCTTGCTGGAGCGTCCACCTCAAGTAACTACTTTCCGCGTCGGCTCTGCTGTCGAACCATTTGTGGCTAGCACCCGGGTACTTGTCCACCTGGGCCTAAGAATCTGGCAAGTGGTCGTACACTCCTGGAACCCTCCCAACGAACTGAAGGAAATATGCCCTAGAGGCAATAATAAATTTGTTATTTATATTTCCTTATATCATGATAAATGTTTATAATTCATGCTAGAATTGTATTAACCGGAAACTTAGTACATGTGTGAATACATAGACAAACAGAGTGTCACTAGTTTGCCTCTACTTGACTAGCTCGTTGAATCAATGATGGTTATGTTTCCTAACCATAGACATGAGTTGTCATTTGATTAACAGGATCACATCATTAGAGAATGATGTGATTGACTTGACCCATCCGTTAGCTTAGCACGATGATCATTTAGTTTGTTGCTACTTCTTTCTCCATAACTATACATGTTCCTATGACTATGAGATCATGCAACTCCCGAATACCGGAGGAACACTTTGTGTGCTACCAAACATCACAACGTAACTGGGTTATTATAAAGGTGCTCTACAGGTGTCTCTGATGGTGTTTGTTGAATTGGCATGGATCAAGACTAGGATTTGTCACTCCGATTGCCGGAGAGGTATGTCTGGTCCCTCTCGGTAATGTACATCACTATAATCCATGCAAGCAATGTAGCTAATGAGTTAGTTATGGGATGTAGCATTATGGAACGAGTAAAGAGACTTGCCGGTGACGAGATTGAATTAGATATTGAGATACCGATGATTGAATCTCCGGCAAGTAACATACCGATGACAAAGGGAACAACGTATATTGTTATGCGGTTTGACTGATAAAGATCTTCGTAGAATATGTAGGAACCAATATGAGCATCTAGGTTCCGCTATTGGTTATTGAACGGAGACATGTCTCGGTCATGTCTACATAGTTCTCGAACCCGTAGGGTCCGCACGCTTAACATTCGATATTATGAGTTTATGTATTTTGATGTACCGAAGGTAGTTTGGCGTCCTGGATATGATCACGGACATGACGAGGAGTCTCGAAAGGGTCGATACTTAAAGATCGATATATAGTACGGCTATATTCGGACACTGGAAGTGTTCTGGGTGATTTCAGAGAAAACCGGAGTGCCAAAGGGGTTTACCGGAAACCCCCAGGGAAGTATTGGGCCTTAGGGGAGAGAGAGGGCAGCAGCCTAGAAGGTGCCCCCCAAGTGGAGTCCAAATAGGACTAAGGGAGGGGGCACGACCCTTCTTTTCCTCTCCCTCTCCCTCTCTTTCCTCCCCCCTTCCTCCTTCCTAGTAGGACTAGGAAAGGATGAATCCTACTCCTACTAGGAGGAGGATTCCTCCTCTCCTTGGCCGCCACTAGGGCCGGCCGGCCTCCCCCCTTGATCCTTTATATACGGGGGCAGGGGGCACCCTAGGACACACAAGTTGATTGTTCGAAGCCGTGTGCAGTGTCCCCCTCCACCATAATCCACCTCAGTCATATCATAGCGGTGCTTAGGCGAAGCCCTATTCCGGTAGTAACATCATCACCGTCATCACGCTGTCGTGCTGATGAAGCTCTCCCTCGAAGCTCTACTAGATTGTGAGTTCGCGGGACGTCATCGAGCCAAAGGTGTGCAGATCACGGAGGTGCCGTACCTTCGGTGCTGGGATCGGTCGATCGTGAAGACGTACAACTACAGCAACCATGTTGTCATAACGCTTCCGCTTACGGTCTACGAGGGTACGTAGACGATACTCTCCCCTCTCGTTGCTATGCATCACCATGATCTTGCGTGTGTGTAGGATTTTTATTTGAAATTACTACGTTCCCCAACAGTGGCATCCGAGCCAGGTTTATACGTAGATGTTATATGCATGAGTAGAACACAAAGGAGTTGTGGGTGAGGGAGTCCTAGATTAGGGGGTCTCTGGAGAGCCGAACTATATCCTTTGGTTGGACTGTTGGACTATGAAGATACAAGATTGAGGACTTCGTCCCGTGTTCGGATGGGACTCTCCTTGGCGTGGAAGGCAAGCTTGGAAATGTGGATATGTAGATCTCCTCCCTTGTAACTGACTCTGTGTAACCCTAGCCCCCTCCGGTGTCTATATAAACCGGAGGGTTTAGTCCGTAGGACGAAAACAATCATACCATAGGCTAGCTTCTAGGGTTTAGCCTCTAAGATCTCGTGGTAGATCAACTCTTGTAATACTCATATCATCAAGATCAATCAAGCAGGACGTAGGGTATTACATCCATCAAGAGGGCCCGAACCTGGGTAAACATCGTGTCCCCCGCCTCCTGTTACCATCCGCCTTAGACGCGCAGTTCGGGACCCCCTACCCGAGATCCGCCGGTTTTGACACCGACATTGGTGCTTTCATTGAGAGTTCCACTGTGTCGTCATCATAAGGAGGGATGACTTGTCTCGTTGTCAAGAACAACATCACCTCTGGGGGAGCCCTGGCGGTAGGCCAAACTCTCCGACTAGGCGGCTTCATCATGACCGCCCGCTTGGCCGCTGCGCCGACGATGACTTCTCGGGTCATAGAAAATAGCCTCCACATCGGCTTGAAATTCACAGACCAGATGGATCCAATGGAGCTCTCCTCTTTGAACAAGCTCTTGGATTGCATCGCTGCTCTGTGAGTCGCTACGGACTATGATCAGATTGGGCTTAAACCCGACCAAAGGGAGATTAACTCTCCGCCGGTCACCCATTAGATAGCGGTGGTGGAGGAGAAATGCGGGGAATCTTCCTCTATCCTGAGGACGAACTATGTCCGGATTCCTGAGCTCTCCGAGCCGGATACCGTCCACGGGAGGACATCGCCCTAACCCTGAACCTAGAATCAGGCAGTATGCCGAACCTACGGGGCAACATCCCGGAGCCCAAACTTCCTTGATCGGAAACTCACCCGCCCCTGGGTCTCAGATTGGGTCAAGGTCTAGACTTAAATCCACCCACCCACCCAGATATAAATGATCTTTCCCACATTAGGCAAGAGTCCCAAGAGACAGTACATCACTATTGGGCCAGATTCCTCCTTGTAATGAACAAGGTCAAGGACTATCGCGAGGAAGACGCAATTTCGTTCTTTTGCAACAATTGCACGGACAAGGGAATCCTCAACGCCATAAGTCGCCATGACATAGAATACTTCGCTAACTTGGCGGCCATAGTACGGAAGTATTATGTGATGGAAAGCGCCTGGAAAACCCAAACAAAATTTTGGGATAATCCGGCTCTGACAAAACCTCCAGTCTGAACTAAAAGGGTGCACTCTTATAAGTCGCCCGACTCAATTACAAAGAAGCAAAAGCCCACTACAGGGCGTGGAACCATATTGGAGGGATGGCTTAACGGGCCCTGCAAAATTCATAGTACAGCGGATACCATACCAACACATAGCCTTAGAGCATGTTGGGTACTCCGGCAGGTGGCCAAGAGCGGTGAGGATATCCTCATTCAAAACACCGCAGAACACCATCTCATGGATAACAATACAGTATTGACGGTCTTTGAGACCTTCGCCTCAAATAATAGGCGTAAGCGAGCACTCCGCAGCCTTGCCAAAGTCTGCCACGTGGTAGCAATAAATCCATGGAGCGACACGGCTATCACCTTCAATGCCAGTGACGAACCTAAATTCCGAACAGCCCGAGCACCAGCCACCTTGGTCCTCAGTGCAATTGTGGACGGCTTTCGGCTTACCAAAGTGCTCATGGACGGCGGCAGTGGACTAAACCTCATTTATGAGGAGACTCTTCAAAAAATAGAAATAGACAGAAGCCGTATCAAGCAAAGCAGCACGACCTTCCGAGGAATCATCCCTAGTCGGGAGGCACGCTGCGCTGGGAAAATCACACTAGATGTGGTATTCGGCACTCCAGAGAATTACATGTCCGAAGAAATTACATTCCAAGTGGCTCCATTCAGTAGCGGATACCACGCCCTTCGAGGGCGTGAGGCATTCACGATCTTCCAAGCCATACCCCATTACGGGTACATGAAGCTCAAAATGCCCGGGCCCATTGGAATCATCACTCTAGCTAGTGATCCATACATAGAACTCCGCGCCGAAAACAAGACAGCCGCACTGGCCCTCGAGGCATTATCCGAAGCCCTTGCGGCGGAGGAATTAACTGCGTTGCGCTCCATAGTGGACAGGGACGACATGATACTTGACAAAAGATCCAAGTCCACCTCTTTTAAACCAGTGGATGAAATAGTCAAATTCCAAGTCCATCCAACGGACCCCACAAAACAACATCCATCGGGGCATAGTTAAACCCCGCTGTAGACGCTGCACTACGGGAGTTCCTGCGTGAGAATTGGGACATATTCGCCTGGCATCCTTCAGACATGCCAGGAATCCCACGCAGATTGGCCGAGCATAGCCTTAACATTCTGAAAGGATTCAAGCCGGTCAAGCAGACTCTTCGGCGTTTCTATGAACCTAAGCGACAAGACATGGGAGAGGAGCTAGCCAAGTTACTGGAGGCCGAATTCATTAGAGAAATAAAACATCCGGACTGGCTAGCAAAACCTGGTGATGGTACCAAAGAAGGACAAATCATGGCGCCTATGTGTCGACTTCAAGGACCTTAGTAAGGCTTGCCCAAAGGATCCCTTCCCCCTCCCTCGCATTGATGAAATTATCGATGCTACCTCAGGACACGACTCATTGTGCTTCCTCGACGCATACTCCGGTTACCACCAAATTAAGATGGCGGAGTCCGATCAAGCCGCAACGGCATTTATCACTCCATATGGCCCGTTCTGTTTTAACACAATGCCCTTCGGGCTCAAAAACGTCGGCGCAACGTATCAACGCATGATTCAGACATGTTTGGAAAAGCATATCGGCAAAATAGTGGAGGCATACATAGACGATGTAGTCGTTAAAACTAGACACGTCGACTCCTTAATAGACGACTTGAGGCTCACGTTCGACAATCTCCGAACATACGACATTAAGATCAATCTGGAAAAATGCATTTTCGGCGTACCCGCCGGAAAGCTCCTGGGCTTCATCGTCTCCAGTAGAGGAATTGAAGCAAATCCGGCTAAAATCTGAACTCTGTCGCAGTTGGTGATCCCAAGCGACCTCAAGCAAATCCAGAAGTTAACTGGATGTGTGGCGGCCTTAAGCCGCTTTATCTCCCGATTAGGAGAAAAGGAACTCCCCCTTTATCGCCTTCTTCCGCGCACCGAACACTTCCAGTGGACGGACGCAGCCACGGCCGGATTGGAAGAAATAAAAGCCATCCTGGCCACCAACCCAATCTTGGCCGCGCCAAATGTCGGCGAACCAATGTTGTTATATATAGCGACAACTCACCAAGTTGTAAGCACAGTGCTCGTCGTCGAATGAGAGACGGACGGACATAAATTCCCACTTCAAAAGCCGGTATATTATGTATCCACTGTCCTCACTCCATGCAAATCATGGTACCCACATTATCAAAAGATAGCATACGCGGTATTCATGGCATCCCGGAAATTACGACACTACTTTCAAGAGTGTTCAATTACGATGGCCTCAGAAGTACCACTCAACGACATAATAAACAACCGCGATGCCACGGGCCGGATTGCCAAATGGGCTATCAAGCTCCTCCTGTTTGACATAACATATAGACCACGGCGAGCCATTAAGTCATAGGTACTGGCTGATTTCGTCGCCGAGTGGACAGAAGCCGAACTCCCTAAAGAGTACGACACATACTCCAATTGGATCATGCACTTTGATGGCTCTAAAATGCTGGCTGGTCTGGGGGCTGGCGTCATCCTGACGTCCCCCACCAGAGATACAGTCCAATACGTACTCCAAGTACTATACCCAGACTCCAACAATGCAGCCGAATACGAGGCCCTATTATACGGTCTTCGGATGGCAGTCTCCATGGGTATTCAACGCCTGGAGGTGCGTGGGGACTCGAACCTCGCAATATCTCAAATAAATGGAGACTTCGATGCCAAGGATCTGAAAATGGCGGCATATCGCAACACCGTCCTCAAAATGTCAGCTCGGTTCAAGGGGCTTGAATTCCACCATGTGGCTCAGGAAAACAATCAGGCGACAGATATCCTCACCCGTATCGGCGCTAAGCGCGATCCCACCTAACATCTTCTTGGAAAGGCTGTTTAAGACATCCGTGGTATGGGAAGGGGACACCGGTAACAATATTCCGGACCCGGCCACAACACCAGATACCGAACACTCTGACACAATCGGAGGCTCTGCCATCGAAATAACACCTTCAGCCCATGTGATAATGGCCGTCATCGCCCCATGGACAGAACCATTCCTGGCCTACTTAACCAGGTACAAACTACCCGAGGACCAAAATGAGGCACGCTGCATAGTGCGGCGATCTAAAGCCTACAAGGTCCACGAGGGAGAGCATTATAAGAAAAATACTACTAGAGTCCTTCAAAGGTGCATCTCCGAAGAGGAAGGGCGGAAGCTTTTGGCAGAAATCCATGCTGGACTCGGCGGACACCACGCCGCAGCCCAGGCCCTTGTAAGCAAGGCCTTCCGTACAGGTTTCTATTGGCTGACAGCCCGAGCAGATGCACAGTATCTGGTCCAACGTTGCGTCGGTTGCCAGCTTTTTGCAAACCAAAGCCATATGCCGCCTACCGCTCTCCAAACAATCCCCATTACTTGGCCCTTTGCGGTTTGGGGGCTTCATATGGTTGGACCCCTTAAAGGGGGAACCCATAAGAAAAAATACTTACTGGTCATGGTGGATAAATTCACCAAATGGATAGAAGCCAAACCCGTTAAAACGGCTGAATTCAGACCGGTGATAGACTTCATATCTGGGGTTGTACACCATTATGGCATCCCCCATACCATCATCACTGACAACGGCACGAACTTTACAGCCGACGAGGTAAAACTTTGGTGCAGCAACATGGGCATCAAGCTCGATTATGCTTCTGTCTATCACTCGCAAACTAACGGTCAAGTCGAGCGAGCAAATGGTCTTATCATGAGCGGCATCAAACCCAGATTATTGCGGTCTTTAAAGGAATCAAACACGCACTGGGTAGAGGAGCTCGACTCTGTACTATGGGGGCTGCGGACCACGCCGAATCGCACTACCGGATACACACCGTTCTTTATGGTGTACGGCACAGAGGCGGTTCTGCCTTGCGACATAATTCATGACTCACCTCGAGTGCGCATGTACGAAGAAAAAGAGGCTGAGCTCGATCGGCAGGACAGTTTGGACGCCCTGGAGGAGGAGCGCGACATGGAAAAAGCCCATTCCGCATTCTATCAGCAACAGGCTCGAAAGTATCAAAGCAGAGAAGTACGGGCCAAAACCTATAACGTTGGTGAACTAGTTCTACGCCTGCCAGAGAAGAAAAAGAACAAGCTCAATCCCAAATGGGAAGGTCCCTTCATTATTGACTAGGTTCTGACCTGTGGAGCGTACCGTCTGCGGGATGCATCGGACAATCGACTCGAGCCAAACCCATGGAACATAGCCAGGCTCCGAAGATTCTACGCCTAGTACCGGACTCTATGTTCGTCTCCTTACCCCCGTCAATTTTTTTTGCATATCCATTATCTGTCTTTTCTCTGTTTCTCTCTTCTTTTTTCTTCTCCTCAAGGCCTTAAAAGGCTAACTTGTGTCTCAACTACACAATCTTGACGCGCTATCCGCGCTCACTATACCTGGGGGCTTCTTATACAGAAGCTTAATGTAACTATTTTTCTGGGCCTTATGCCCCACACATGTGTCATTCTTCCACATGTACCTTTTTTCGCCATTATATGCATCGATATGACTTAAGTTTTTGCCAAGATGGGTTGCCTGGCTCTTGTATTTATGCCCTACGTTCCCGTTAATTTGGCTAGGGCATAAGGGGAGCATCTCTGCAATTGTTACTGCCGGGTCAGCCAGATGTGTACCTCAGACTGGGTGAAGCCGAAAGCTAGCATTCTTAAGGGAATATTTGGTCGGTGAACAAAAGATGACTTTTATTTATTTTGATACATGCCCCTAGATGTTCATAGCCTGCGTCTCTTTTCGCAATTCGGACATGCACATTAGGGCATGCGTACCCAGGGAAAGGAACCCTTAATGGAACTATTCTCCTTGGAAGATGTTTCTTACTATCCATGTAATATAACATAGCTAGCTGGGTACTTGTCTGTTCAAGCACTTATGACCCCTACGCCTGGTTCCCACGCATACCACGGTTTTTACATAACCAAGTGGGTATTCGGATACACTCCGGACTATCGGGTCCAGAGGTCGAAGCAAAAAGGTCCGCCATGACAAATGATTTACAATCCAGCTAGGGACATTATATATGTCACTTAAAGTACATAGTCACTAAGATTGACTAAATTCTTCTTCTATACCATCCAACAGGCTGTCTAGCCTAAAATCCTGTTGGGAATACTTTGCGGCTAATTCTACTTGGTCATACACCAAACTGACGGGGATCTCTTTCCCATCGGGCCCCACAGGTCCGACCTCGGCCATGTGGTTTGGTTCAGCTTTGGTATATCGCGTCTTCACCATGGCCCAGGCTTCCCTTGCACCTTGTTGGCAGGCTGATATCTTCCATAATCGGAAGCGCCGCCGCGCTCCCTTGAGCTTCACTATAAGCTCCCCCATGCCTCCTGGCGGGGAGGCGGATGGCCACAAGGCTTGGGAAATACCCTGCATCACCTGCCGAACTTGTTCGCGCAGTTGTGAGAGCTCTGGTGGAAGATCACCCGCAGACCTGGGCATCTCCTCCGTGGGATGACCCGTCAGCATACCTGCAGACATAACTCTGTTAGCCGGCTTCTTCGCCGAACTCTTTCAGAAGTTCGTTCAAGCACTTACTAAAAATGCCGCTTCAAAGCCGCTTATTCTCCTTCACGGAGTCCGCAAGTTGGGCTCGGACATCTTTCAGTTCCACGCCCAGCTGGATATTGGCGTCCTAGAGATTATTTTTCTCCTGCCTGACCTGCGTAAGCACGCGCTCGCCAGCATTTAGTTGTCGATTAGCACGTTGCGCATTCTCCGGCACGGCCTCCGGATTCACTCCGGAGTCACCTGCAACATCTATTATTAGATTTGCATGCATGTCGCATACTATATGGTACCTGTCATTCTTTGCAACGGAAACAAGTGTTACCAGAGGGGGCCTTCTCGGACTCCTTCAACGCGGCAACCGCGGCCCGTAGCTGGGCTTTGCACTCCTCCAGCTCTTCAGACAATTGGGTATTCATCTCTGTAAGAACCTGCACATATACTGATCCCTAAATCAGTTGTATCAACTGTTTCAAGTCTTAGGGGCTACTGATATATATATAATCGTCAGATTTTCTTACCCGTATATCCTTTACATACTGGTACGTGGCTCTGGTAAGACTGTTTTGAGCAGCACGGATGTACGCGTCTCCTGAGTTGAAGGCATCGAACGCCTCTTGGGAGAAACAAGCGTCACGAAGTACGACCCGACGACGCCTGTGATTCATGGCGCTCTCCACTTCGGAATTTGTAGCGGATAGTCTATCTGCATCCTCTATAGGAGGAGCATCCGGCGTTCGCCCCGTGTTAGCTTCCGCCTCTATGTCCAACCCTGGAGCCCGACTGGTGGAGCCGTGATCGGCAACCTCTCCGGATATAGTCCGGCGAGCATTTTTCCTACTAGGAAACATGGACGTCATTATATTTTAAGAAATACGACCACCGCGGAGCGAGGTTCTGTATCATACCTTTGCGCCGGCATCTTAGTCCTGACCACCTTCCTTTTTAGCCTACCCGGCTTCGGTGTCCCTTGCTGGCGAGTCACTGCGGGTTCGGCATGGCGTCCCGAGGGCCTTCCCTATAAAACACCACATGTGTACGGTAGGTGAAGTGCATAAAAGGGGATCCTACTCGGAAGTTGGGACTCCGGTTTTTCTTACGTGCGATGCAGGGAGTAGCCCAAGATAGTCGGCTATGATGGCTACCATGGCATCATCGCAGCTCAATTGATAGAATGTCTTGTCAATCAGCTCCACAAATATGTCCGGATCCTCTTCGAGTCCGGGATCGAGGGCCCGGTCAGGGTCCTCCGGTTGTGGAGGTGGGCTGTTGACCTCCCGTACGGCTTTTCGCGGTTCCTGCCATGAAACGGCAAGGTGAGTATTTATGACGAAGAATGCGGGAAGGTTGGGAGTAAAAAGTGACAGCTCACCCAGCTTGGGGGGTTGTACATGGAGAATCCATCCCGTGGCTTAATACGGATGAACTCCTCTTCCTCTCCCTTGAACAAATCGGACAGAATTTTTGCTAGAGCAGAAACTGAGTCCAGTCCCTTACGCCCGCAGCGGGTGGCATCATCTTTCCCGTTGAAGCACCACATGGGGTGCCCTTGATATTGAAGCGGCTGTACCCCCTGCATTATACATATTGACATAACCTCGATTATTGTCAGTCCTGATTGAGCCAGCACTTTTATTCGGCCCATCGGGTAAAGGACTTCTCCATTATCTTCCTCCTGAGGGCTCCATGGGCGCCAGCTTTGTCATTTCTTCAAAATGGCATTGTCGAACTCGGGAAGACCCATCCGACTAGGATCAGGAAGGGGGACGTCCTCCATATAAAACCACTCCGAAGGCCAGTCTTCAAACGTCTTCTTTGAGGTACCATACATGTATTTGGTCCTGGCGATGCGCCAAATTTCGGCTCCGCCCACTTGATATATTGACCCCTCCTGTGTGCGGGGCACAAGGCAGAATAGCCTCTTCCACAGCTCGAAATGAGCTTCGCAGCCCAGAAACAGCTCACAAATAGCAACATAACCAGCAATGTGTAATATGAAAGCGGGGGTGAAATTATGCAACTGGAGGCCATAAAACTCCAAGAGCCTGCGGAGGAATGGATGGATCAGAAATCCAAGTCCCCTCAGTAAATAAGGGACAAGGCATACTCGCTCCCCCTCGGAGGGATTGGGGAAACTCTCCGCTTGCTCCTTGCCATTATAGGTGGCGAGCCTGGCTCGAACGGGGACCATATACGCTGGAGGGAGAAATCCCTGGGTCTGTAACTCTACTAATTGGCTGTGCGGGACGGAACACTTCTCCCAGTCACCAGTCTTAGGGCTATGGGAGCGGGAGGAGGAGCAGCGATGGCCGGCCATGTTGGAATGGATTTTTCCGAATGCGCTCCGATGGATACTCGCCGTGGGAGGATGGTGTGGTCTAGATCTAAGAATCCTCATCTCTTTAATAGACAGTTTACTTACATGGCTAGGGTGGCGAATGTAAAAATGCCCTGGCTCCTTGCATTCGCTCGACACGTGGAAGATAGCCCTTATTGGGCGCGGAAGCCAAGAAGTGCAACATTTATGGGGAGTCGGACACTACTCAGCAGATATTCAGAATTTGGAGAAGAACCGGCCTTGCAATGCCAAAGACAAATCTGTGCGCCGGACTCATCGTCATTGAAGCCCGGTTCGGGGGCTACTGAGGGAGCCTGGATTAGGGGGTCTCCGGATAGCCAGACTATATCCTTTGGCCGGACTATTGGACTATGAAGATACAATATTGAGGACTTCGTCCCATGTCCGGATGGGACTCTCCTTGGCGTGGAAGGCAAGCTTGGCAATACAGATATGTAGATCTCCTCCCTTGTAACCGACTCTGTGTAACCCTAGCCCCCTCCAGTGTCGATATGAACCGGAGGGTTTAGTCCGTAGGACGACAACAATCATACCATGGGCTAGCTTCTAGGGTTTAGCCTCTACGATCTCGTGGTAAATCAACTCTTGTAATACTCATATCATCAAGATCAATCAAGCAGGACGTAGGGTATTACCTCCATCAAGAGGGCCCGAACCTGGGTAAACATCATGTCCCCCGCCTCCTGTTACCATCCTCCTTAGACGCACAGTTCGGGACCCCCTACCCAAGATCCGTCGGTTTTGACACCGATAGTGGGCGCGGGTATAAACATATTGCTTGTCGTCACTAGTTGATTCTTGATTCAGCGGCATTGTTGGATGAAGCGTACCAGACCAACATTATGCGTACGCTTATGCGAGACTTGTTCTACCGACGTGCTTCGCACATAGGTGCCTAGTGAGTATCTGTTTCTCTAGCTTTAGTTGAATCAGATTCAATGAACATGGTTCTTTCTGAAGATCTAAAAGCAACCACTATACGGCGTTGTGGTTTTTGATGCGTAGGTAAGAATGGTTCTTGCTCATCTCATAGCAGCCACGTAAAACTTGCAACAACAAAGTAGGGGATGTCTAACTTGTTTTTGCAGGGCATGTTGTGATGTGATATGGTCAAGACATGATGCTAAATTTTATTGTATGAGATGATCATGTCTTGTAACACAGTTATCGGCAACTGGCAGGAGCCATATGGTTGTCGCTTTATTGTATGAAATTCAATCGCCATGTAATTGCTTTACTTTATCACTAAGTGGTAGCGATTGTCATAGAAGCAATAGTTGGTGAGACGACAACGATGCTTTGATGGAGATCAAGGTGTCAAGCCGGTGATGATGGTGATCATGACGGTGCTTTGGAGATGGAGATCAAAGGCGCAAGACGATGATGGCCATATCATATCACTTATATTGACTGCATGTGATGTTTATCCTTTATGCATCTTATTTTGCTTAGTTCAGCGGTAGCATTATAAGATGATATCTCACTAAATTTCAAGGTATAAGTATTCGCCCTAAGTATGCACCGTTGCTACAGTTCGTCGTGCCGAGACACCACGTGATGATCGGGTGTGATAAGCTTACGTTCACATACAACGGGTGCAAGCCAGTTTTGCACACACGGAATACTCGGGTTAAACTTGACAAGCCTAGCATATGCAGATATGGCCTCGGAACATTGGAGACCGAAAGGTCGAGCATGAATCATATAGTAGATATGATCAACATAGTGATGTTCACCATTGAAAACTACTCCATCTCACGTGATGATCGGACATGGTTTAGTTGATATGGATCACGTGATCACTTAGATGATTAGAGAGATATCTATCTAAGTGGGACTTCTGTAGTAATTTGATTAATTGAACTTCAATTTATCATGAACTTAGTACCTGATAATATTTTGCATGTCTATGTTAGTGTAGATAGATGGCCCGTGTTGTTGTTCCATTTAATTTTAATGCATTCCTAGAGAAAGCTAAGTGGAAAGATGATGGTAGCAACTACATGGACTGGGTTCGTAACTTGAGGATTATCCTCATTGCTGCATAGAAGAATTACGTCCTGGAAGCACCGCTAGGTGACAGACCCGCTGCAGGAGCAACGCCAGATGTTATGAACACCTGGCAGAGCAAAGCTGATGACGACTTGATAGTTCAGTGTGCCATGCTTTACGACTTAAAACCAGGACTTCAACGGGTTTTGAACGTCATGGAGCATATGAGATGTTCTAGGAGTTGAAGTTAATATTTCAAGCAAATGCCTGGATTGAGAGATATGAAGTCTCCAATAAGTTCTACAGCTGCAAGATGGAGGAGAATAGTTCTGTCAGTGAACATATACTCAGAATGTCTGGGTACCACAACCACTTGATTCAACTGGGAGTTAATCTTCCTGATGATAGTGTCATTGACAGAGTTCTTCAATCACTGCCACCAAGCTACAAGAGCTTTGTGATGAACTATAATATGCAAGGGATCGATAAGACGATTTCTGAGCTCTTCGCAATGCTAAAGGCTGCGGAGGTAGAAATCAAGAAGGAGCATCAAGTGTTGATGGTCAACAAGACCACCAGTTTCAACAAAAAGGGTAAAGGGAAGAAGGGGAACTTCAAGAAGAACATCAAGCCAGTTGCTGCTCAAGTGAAGAAACCCATGTCTGGACCTAAGCCTGAGACTGAGTGCTTCTACTTCAAAGGGACTGGTCACTGGAAGCGGAACTACCCCAAGTATTTGGCGGACAAGATGGAAGGCAAAGTGAAAGGTATATTTGATATACATGTTATTGATGTGTACCTTACTAATGCTCGTAGTAGTGCC
Source organism: Triticum dicoccoides (assembly GCF_002162155.2). NCBI lineage: Eukaryota > Viridiplantae > Streptophyta > Magnoliopsida > Poales > Poaceae > Triticum > Triticum dicoccoides. The sequence continues at coordinate 382,568,152 of NC_041386.1, read as the reverse complement.
TGGGTATTTGATACTGGTTCACTCACTAACATTTGCAACTCGAAACAGGGGCTACGGATTAAGCTAAGATTGGCTAAGGACAAGGTGACGATGCGCGTGGGAAATGGCTCCAAAATTGATGTGATCACCATCGGCATGCTACCTCTACATCTACCTTCGGGATTAGTATTAGTCCTAAATAATTGTTATTTGGTGCCAGCATCGAGCATGAACATTATATCTGGATCTTGTTTGATGCGAGATAGTTGTTCTATTTATATGAGTAATATCTTTTATGGTCATGCACCCCTAATGAGTGGTCTATTTTTACTAAATCTTCATAGTAGTGATACACATGTTCATAGTATTGAAGCCAAAAGATGCAGAGTTGATAATGATAGTGCAACTTATTTGTGGCACTGCTGTTTAGGTCATATTGGTGTAAAGCGCATGAAGAAACTCCATTCTGATGGACTTCTAGAATCACTTGATTATGAATCACTTGGTACTTGCGAACCATGCCGCATGGGCAAGATGACTAAAACTCCGTTCTCTGGAACAATGGAGCGAGCAACAGAGTTATTGGAAATCATACATACTGATGTATGTGGTCCAATGAACATTGAAGCTCACGGCGAATATTGTTATTTTCTCACCTTCACAGATGATTTGAGAAGATATGGGTATATCTACTTAATGAAACATAAGTCTGAAACATTTTAAAAGTTCAAAGAATTTCAGAGTGCAGTAGAAAATCATCATAACAAGAAAATCAAGTTTTTACGATCTGATCGTGGAGGTGAATATTTGAGTTATGAGTTTGGACTTCATTTGAAATAATGCGAAATAGTTTCGCAACTCACGCCACCTGGAACACCACATCGTAATGGTGTGTCCGAACATTGTAATTGTAGTTTACTAGATATGGTGTGATCTATGATGTCTCTCACTGATTTACCGCTATCATTTTTGGGGTTATGCTTTAGAGACAGCTGCATTCACGTTAAATAGGGCACCATCTAAATCCGTTGAGACGACACCTTATGAACTGTGGTTTGGCAAGAAACTCAAGTTTGTCGTTTCTTAAAGTTTGGGGCTGTGATGCTTATGTGAAAAAGCCTCAACCTAATAAGCCCGAACCCAAATCGGAGAAATGTGTCTTCATAGGATACCCAAAGGAGACTATTGGGTAAACCTTATATCACAGATCCGAAGGCAAGATATTTGTTGCTAAGAATGGATTCTTTCTAGTGAAGGAGTTTCTCTCGAAAGAAGTGAGTGGGAGGAAAGTATAACTTGATGAGGTAATTGTACCTTCTGCCTTACTGGAAAGTAGTTCATCACTGAAATCAGTTCCAGTGATTCCTACACCAGTAAGTGAGGAAGCTAATGATGATGATCATGAAACTTCTGATCAAGTTACTATCGAACCTCGTAGGTCAATCAGAGTAAGATCCACACCAGAGTGGTACGGTAATCCTATTCTGGAAGTCATGTTACTTGACCATGATGAACCTACGAACTATGAGGAAGCGATGATGAGCCTAGATTCCGCAAAATGGCTTGAGGCCATGAAATCTGAGATGGGATCCATGTATGAGAACAAAGTATGGACTTTGGTTGACTCACCCGATGATTGGAAGGCCATAGAGAATAAATGGATCTTCAAGAAGAAGACTGACGCTGACGGTAATGTTACTATCTACAAAGCTCGACTTGTTGCAAAAGGTTTTCAACAAGTTCAAGGACTTGACTGCGATGAGACCTTCTCACCCGTAGCGATGCTTAAGTCCGTCCGAATCATGTTAGCAATTGCCGTAGTTTATGATTATGAAATTTGGCAAATGGATGTCAAAACGCATTCCTTAATGGATACCTTAAAGAAGAGTTGTATATGATGCAACCAGAAGGTTTTGTCGATCCAAAAGGTGCTATAAAGTGTGCAAGCCCCAGCGATCCATTTATGGACTGGTGCAAGCCTCTCGGAGTTGGAATATATGCTTTGATAGTGTGAACAAAGCATATGGTTTTGTACAGACTTTTGGATAAGCCTGTATTTACAAGAAAGTGAGTGGGAGCTCCGTAGCATTTCTGATATTATATGCAGATGACATATTGTTGATCGGAAATGATATTGAATTTCTAAATAGCATAAAAGGATACTTGAATAAGAATTTTTCATTGAAAGACCTCGGTGAAGCTGCTTATATATTGGGCATCAAGATCTATAGAGATAGATCAAGACGCTTAATTGGACTTTCGCAAAGCACATACCTTGATAAAGTTTTGAAGAAGTTCAAAATGGATCAGGCAAAGAAACAGTTCTTGCCTGTATTAAAAGGTGTGAAGTTGAGTCAGACTCAATGCCCAACCACAATAGAAGATAGAGAGAAAATGAAAGGTGTTCCCTATGCTTCAGCCATAGGCTCTATCATGTATGCAATTCTGTGTACCAAACCTGATGTGTGCCTTGCTATAAGTTTAGTAGGGAGGTACCAAAGTAATCTAGGAGTGGATCACTGGACAGCGGTCAAGAACATCCTGAAATACCTGAAAAGGACTAAGGATATGTTTCTCGTATATGGAGGTGACAAAGAGCTCGTCGTACATGGTTACGTCGATGCAAGCTTTGACACTGATCCGAATGACTCTAAGCCACAAACCGGATATGTGTTTTTATTAAATGGTGGAGCTGTCAGTTGGTGCAGTTCCAAGTAGAGCGTCGTGGCGGAATCTACGTGTGAAGCAGAATACATAGCTGCTTCAAAAGTAGCAAATCAAGGAGTCTGGATGAAGGAGTTCATATCTGATCTAGGTGTCATACCTAGTGCATCGGGTCCAGTGAAAATCTTTTTTGACAATACTAGTGCAATTGCCTTGGCAAAGGAATCTAGATTTCACAAGAGAACGAAGCACATCAAGAGATGCTTCAATTCCATCCGCGATCAAGTCAAGGAGGGAGACATAGAGATTTGCAAGATACGCACGGATCTGAATGTTGCAGACCCGTTGACTAAGCCTCTCTCATGAGCAAAACATGATCAGCACCAAGACTCCATGGGTGTTAGAATCATTACAATGTAATCTAGATTATTGACTAGTGCAAGTGGGAGACTGAAGGAAATATGCCCTAGAGGCAATAATAAAATTGTATTAACCAGAAACTTAGTACATGTATGAATACATAGACAAATAGAGTGTCACTAGTTTGCCTCTACTTGACTAGCTCATTGAATCAATGATGGTTATGTTTCCTAACCATAGACATGAGTTGTCATTTGATTAACGGGATCACATCATTAGAGAATGATGTGATTTAATTCACCCATCGGTTAGCTTAGTACGATGGTCGTTTAGATTGTTGCTATTGCTTTCTCCATAACTATACATGTTCCTATGACTATGAGATCATGCAACTCCCGAATACCAGAAGAACACTTTGTGTGCTACCAAACGTCACAATGTAACTGGGTGATTATAAAGGTGCTCTACAGGTGTCTCCAATGGTGTTTGTTGAGTTGGCATGGATCAAGATTAGGATTTGTCACTCCGATTGTCGGAGAGGTATCCCTGGGCCCTCTCGGTAATGTACATCACTATAAGCCTTGCAAGAAATGTAGCTAATGAGTTAGTTACGGGATGTAGAATTACGAGACGAGTAAAGAGACTTGCCGGAAACGAGATTGAACTAGGTATTGAGATACCGGCGATCGAACCTCAGGCATGTAACATACCGATGACAGAGGGAACAACGTATATCATTATGCGGTTTAACCGATAAAGATCTTCGTAGAATATGTAGGAACCAATATGAGCATCTAGGTTCCGCTATTGGTTATTGACCGGAGACATGTCTCGGTCATGTCTACATAGTTCTCGAACCTGTAGGGTCCGCACGCTTAACGTTCGGTGACGATCGGTATTATGAGTTTATTTATTTTGATGTACCAAAGGTTGTTCGGACTCTCGGATATGATCACGGACATGACGAGGAGTATCAAAATGGTCGAGACATAAAGATCGATATATTGGCCGGCTATATTCGGACACCGGAAGTGTTCCAGGTGATTTCGGAGAAACCGGAGTGCCGGAGGGGTTTACCGGAACCCCCCGGGGAAGTATTGGGCCTTAGTGGGCCTTAGGGGAGAGAGAGGGCAGCAGTCCAGGAGGTGGCCCCCCCCAACGGGAGTCCGAATAGGACTAGGGGAGGGGGCGCGACCCCTCTTTCCCTCTCCCTCTCCCTCTCTTTCCTTCCCCCTTCCTCCTTCCTAGTAAGGCTAAGAAAGGATGAATCCTAGTCCTACTAGGAGGAGGATTCCTCCTCTCCTTGGGCACCACTAGGGCCAGCCGACCTCCCCCTTTCTCCTTTATATACGAGGGCGGGGGGGGTACCCTAGGACACACAAGTTGATTGTTCCAAGCCGTGTGCGGTGCCCCACTCCACCATAATCCACCTCGGTCATACCATAGCGGTGCTTAGGCAATGCCTTGTTCCGGTAGCAACATCATCACCGTCATCACGCCGTCGTGCTGACGACGCTCTCCCTCGAAGCTCTACTGGATCATGAGTTCGCGGGATGTCCCCGAGCCAAACGTGTGCAGATCACAGAGGTGCCGTACCTTCGGTGTCGGGATCGGTCGATCATGAAGACGTACGACTACATCAACCGCGTTGTCATAATGCTTCCTCTTACGGTCTACGAGAGTACGTAGACGATACTCTCCCCTCTCGTTGCTATGCATCACCATGATCTTGCGTGTGAGTAGGAATTTTTTAGAAATTACTATGTTCCCCAACACGAACACGGCGTAGCAGTCCTTTGCCATCTCTGATCTATGTACGTGTATTGTCAGTTGATGAATTCAACGATAATATGAAACATAATGTACTTAAGAAAACAAAGAGGAATAATTAGCAAAATACAAGCAACCTATAGTAAACATAAATAACGAAGTTCCTCATACCCAAGCTAAATAACTAGAGTGATCTACGCTAGTTCAGGAGGACGGTTTAATTACATCACAGAGTATCGCCGTGCATAAATTCAAAGTTTTACCATAGAAAGACAGTAGTGACACATTGTCATCGACATCAGTCCTCCATGTCGGCAGTCCAATCTTCATAGTCAGGGAGGAAGTACTCGAGCTTCTTGAAAGGCTTCAGGTCCAGACGTTGAGTGAGTAGCAGTGCTCAGACATCTTCCCGCGTGATTGGCCCATGGTAGGACATCCCTGTTGGTTCGAGGACCTCCTTCGTAATCACTTGGGAAAGTTCACACTATACATGGTAAAACTCAGCTCAGATTGAATGGTACGGTGTCTTCCCTATGCTTGTGTCCCAGTTCACAATCTCGGCATCGTTGGTAGTAGCTGACATGCGAAGGCATTCCTTATCCCTTCTGTACTCGATCAGGTGATGCATGAGGTAGAATCCATTAGCCTTATTGGTGTATGGTTGCTGGATGCAGCAGAAGTCGGTTTTATGGCCAAAACCCAGCCCGTTCTTCTTGTGCTTTTTCACCTTGATATATCCACCAGATAGGCTGAAGGTTAACAGGGCATTATCAAGAACACTCTTGATGTGCGTGTAATCCTTTTTATTGATGTTCTTCTATGAGTGCAAGTACATAGCATGGGAGTATTCTGGGTACAGAATGATGAGGACGCCCCCTCCCGCTACGCAAAATAAGTACACGTCAAATTAGCCTCCATGCTTGCAAAGGAATGATTAAAACTTATGAAAGGATATATGCGAATGACTTACGTGGGATGATAAGGCAGGAGAATTTCTTCCTTGTCCTTATTAGAGTACATGAACTCAGTGATGTACTTGCTCGCATAGTCACGACGCTCTTTGCAAACTGCCAAGAATCTCTCGTGCATATAGTACGGGTCCATGACATAGATATACAAAATGATGAGGACGCCCCCCTCCCGCTACACAAAATAAGTACACCTCAAATTAGCCTCCATGCTTGCAAAGGAATGATTAAAACTTACGAAAGGATATCCGCGAATGACTTACGTGGGATGATAAGGCAGGAGAATTGCTTCCTTGTCCTTATTAGAGTACTTGAACTCGGTGATGTACTTGCTTGCATAGTCACGATGCTCTTTGCAAACTACCAAGAATCTCTCATGCATATAGTACGAGTCCTAGACGTATATATATTTTATGTTCTCGAGCTTGATGAAGTAGTTGACATACATCGCATACATGTAGATCAACTAGAAATCCAGCTTGGTCATGTGGAACATGTCATAGATGTAGTCAACTCGCAGGATGAACTTATCCGCGGGCCATCTCTTGACGTATAACTTCCCGCTCGGCACCTGAGCCGCGTAAATTGGGTATCCTGGTTTTTTGAGATGAGAAGGATATTCTCTCTGGCCAGCACATCTTCATGCAGTTTCCTTAGATCGTTGTTCAGTATGGCATCTAGCACTTTCTTAGGTAGGATCTGGTGGCCAGCAACATGGAAACGCTCCACGCCTTCGACAGTTATTCTATCTACCACCCGGGGCTTCAGAGGCGGCTGGCTGCTTGAAGCAGCTTTGGTGCCTTTAGGGCCTTTCCTGCCCGGTCTACACCTTTGCTTCTAGGTGGGTGGCGGTAGTGAGCCCACCATACCTTCACTAACAACCACCCCCAGTGTTGTCGGGCTAATCAGTGGACGGCCCTCGGGTTGTTGTTGGGTGGAGGCGGCATCAGGAGGCGTGTCCTGCGAGGGTCGCATGAAGAGAGACTTTTTGCATTCCACCTTAGGACATTCCGGTTCCGACAAATCAGGTAGCATCAAGTCATCATCTCCACGCTCATAGCCTGAGTCTTCATCGTCCCGAGCCATCAATCCTCCATCGTCATAAGCGATATTGAAATACTTGAGAGGGTCATCATCATCATCCTCCATGTCATCATCAACATTTGCTTCTTCGACGGGGGCGACGTCATCTGGCACTAATGGAGGCTCTCCCTCATGTCGTCCGCTATCACCCGCCACGATAGGTGCAAGTAATTTGGTAGGTGGGGTGTTGTTCATACTGGGCACCTCGACACGAAGAAGAGTCTTCAGCCAAGGCAAGAACCAGCTCTTGCATGCGCCAATCCATTTAGGGGTGTCCTTGTCATCGACTGGTACCAGAGGAGGCAAATCCTCGAAGCCCGCTAAGACACTGGCCACGTTAACCTTGAATACGCCATCGGGCATCTCTCACTTGTGGAAAATGCGGTCATGCGGCTTCACGATCGTTGCCTTTCCCACGACCACCTTCTGGCCGTTGATGTTGTAGAGTAGGGTGCACAGGGTATGATCGGCCTATGAAGAAGACATGTCTACAACATCAAACATCCGAAAGGCAACGGAAATGGAAGACTATACACATGCTGGTGAAAAGGGTATGACGCGTAATTACCATGAGGACGTCGAGCTAAGCCATAGACGAAGGCCCACTGAGCATGCTAGAGACGGAGGTCGGGCTGCTACAGACAGGAGCGGGACCTTTTGCGGTTTCTTGAGCAGGTCCTGGTGGCGTGATGTTCACCGAATTGCTCCCGACGTAGTTGGGAAGGGGAAAGTCCTCTGGCCCTTATTTGGATTGCTCTTCGACCAATTGATAATTGCTGGAATCAAGCTAGTAATAATTGAAGATTGGAAGTGAGCCATGATGCCAGCCACCACGTCATTGATCGCTGCATTGACTACCCCGAGCAACTCTTTTGTGGTCTCAGCTTTGGTCTTATTGACTGCAATCGCGACCTTCTTGTCGACGGCCTGCTAAGTGAGCAACTGTCTCTTCCTTCTTTCCTATGGCTCCTCACGGTAGCACATCTTCCACGAGGCACCATCTCCGACGCCGTGCACACGTCCATAGGACGGCGGTTTGTCCTCCGAGAACTTTTTCAGTATGTTCAGGGACCGGTTGAATGGGGTGTCCCACTTGGGCCTCGTTGACCACTGTGATGACTCGTCGCTTTGGGCCGCCTTTTGGTGTTGCTCTTTTTGCAAAAGGAATGTGGATGGTTGACTAATGTGAAAAAAATTTGGAATTGATTGGAAGCTAATATGATAATGTGGTAATATAATAATAACCAGAAGTCTCATGAACTCCCTCATGTTTGGGTCCATGTAAAAGATCTTTTTGATGCGGTCCCACTTGTACTGGGCCCTGATCCAGTCACGCTCCAGCGGGTCAGTGAACTCCGCCAAGGGGTCTGTGATTCCGTGACTTTCACGTTCGGCGTCCTCCTTGGCCCATACGAGCCTCTTCCCCTCATAACCATGGCTTTCGAGGCGGTGGGGAGGCATGTTCCTGGCCTGGAGCGCCTTCATTTTCTCTGACCTAGCCTTGAATTCTTCTTTAGCGCAAGTCTCCTTGAATTCTTCAAAGTCCTCTTCCTTTATTGACGGATTGTCAGCATGAATCTTGGACCACAGTTCATTCTTCGCAATCACTTTTTCACCCAAACTTTCCAGGCAGACAAGTCATTGGTGAGCGTCACCATCGCCTTGTCGTTTATCTTTGTCATGGCGTCGTCGTCCCATGGATTTTTGCTTTCATCCCGGCTGGGGAACTAGAACCTATTGTGCATCTTCTTTAGGAGCATGTTCTTCATATATGGTATCTTCTTCAACTTCTCATTGTTGTTGTTCGCGGTTTCCTTGAGGATGCATCCTAGTTGATTGCCCGAGCACGAGCGTGCTTCCTCCAGCGTCGTTGGCACTAATTTCTTGGGGTGCATCTCCGTGACCACAACTTGTCCGATGCTGAGCTCGTTTCTTGTTCGAGCCCTCTTCTGCTTCGGTGCTTTATCGGCTACGACAACATCGTTGCCTTTCTCGGGGGTGGTGTCGGTGCCGGTGCCAGTGCTGGTGTCGGCATCGGTGTCAAGGTTGATGCCACTGCCGCCACCCTGCACCGCCATCTAGTGTTCATCCAGGTAATCGAAAAGATGATTTGCTGCCTTAATGGGGTCTTCCTCGAGGCGACCAGAACCACCGGCTTCGGCATGGCTAGACATGTTTCCTATTCAACAATTGTAAATAAAATATATAATGAAAAGAAAAAGGGGCCTATATTTGGTCCTAATGTTGATTCACCCCCCCCCCCGCGGCAAATCCCGGGCACTCCATATGTCCTAGTTACTAGCACAAGTCATGCCGAAAATCACGGAATTTTTTGACCTGGCCTTTGCTAAAAAGTGGACATATGGAGCGCCTGAAATTTGTCGGAATAGAAATGAATCAACATTCCGGCAAAGCATCGGCCACTTGAATATTCTTCGACCATTGTCCATTCAACCAACATTAATCATATCATATTCAACAACTAGGGAGGAAACATGTTTACTGAACATATCCAAACGGAGCATGGATTTGATGCTATCATCAAGAGAACATGACAACATCATATAACAAATTTCTAGGACTTACCAAATTAACCAAGTGTTAAAAACAACAACATTGTATAGGCTACTTTGCATGCTTGTGCTAGTCACCACATGGCATATCATGCTCCTAAAACATCATCTAGGGTTTTATATACCCTAAACTAAATTGCCCTACACAAATTTGCTAAACTGCCCTAAACTAAATTTCCAAAATTGCCCTAAACTAAATTTGCTACTATTTTTTTTCCTAAATGATCTCTCTCTCTGCTACTGCCCTAAACAAAAATTTGCTACTTTTTTCAGTACAATTTGCTACCACTTTTAGTTTAGTGCATTTTCGCTACTGTTTTTATTTATAACTATTTTATATACCTACAAAAATTGCCTAGATAATTTTTATTTATAGCTATATTATGTACCTACAAAATTTATTTGTAGCTAGGCAATTTGCTATTGTTTTTTATTTATAGTTAAAAAATCCACTGTTTATTTATAGCTAAAAAAGTCCACTGATTTTGCAATTTTAGGGACCTACTGTTTTTGATAAATTTCCTAGCTACACATAATTTGCTAATGTTTTTATAACTAAAAAATTTATTAATATTTTTATTTATACCTAAATTAATTCCTAAATGCTCTCTCTCTCTACTACTACCCTAACCAACATATTTTCTAATTTAGCTAAATTTGCTAAATTTGGTACTGCCCTAAAATACACATGATGATTTTGACTATCTGCTCATCACCCTATGAACTTGAATCAATGTTTTGTTATGTCTATTTCCATACCAATGATGCCTAGTAGATTCCTCCACCTCAAATGATAAACTAACAACTTTTAGTTAACAGTAGCTAGGGTTCATATGTCCTATTTTGCTAACAGTAGGTAGGGTTCATCACACAAAGAGAGAGAGGAGGGCAGGGGAGAGGAGAGGGAGAGGCTTACAGGCTCGGGCGGTCAGCGGCGAGGGCGAGTAGGGGAGAGGGCAGTGGCGGCGAGATCGAGGGCGACGGTAGCGGTGAGGTCGAGGGCGGGCAGGGGCTCGGGCCGGCGTCGAGGTCGAGGGACGGGCAGGGGCGACGGCGGTGCGCGACAACAAAGAGGAGGGGGAGATGTGGGAAAGTGGGGGAAATGGGAGTTGATAATTTTTTGATAGAAAGACTGTAAGGGAACCACTACAATATAATTGGCGCAACAAACCCAAATGGCAAGTACCATGCCTTGAACCTGGGTGGGTGGGAAGGCATCAGCCCCTTCCCACCACTAGGCTATGCCTTATTCTGCTTGGCAAAATTTTGAGCCCGGGCGGTGGGTTGGGATCCAGCGCTCTAGCTAAGTTAGCTATAGCGCTGGGTGGTAGTCCAGCTCTACTACTAATTGTTCCAATTTTTTGTTTTTTAATTCTAAAATTCACATAGCAGCAGCGCTGGATTAGTATCCAGCACTATGTTTCTTTTCTTTATATTATTTTGCTTTTCTAGTTTTTCGTTTTCTTTTCTTTTTATTATTTTCCTTTTCTTTTCTGTTTACTTTCCTTTCTCTTTTGTATTGCTTTCTCCCTTTTGTTTTTGTTTTTTTTCTCCCGACAATGTCGTCTCCCTCCCACACTGGGCGAATATCACCGGAACCATGCATGTGGTGGTAATTGAAGGGGGATATGATGTATACATCATTTGACCGATAACGGTTACTTAAGTGCTTACACAAAATAGATACATATATATAAATGATGGTTTCTCAGCTGCGTCGACAATGTTTCACATTGAGCTTCTTCCCTTTGTTGTTCGTTGTCAAATAATTGAGCCCCTCGTTATGACTTTTACGGAACCATGGAGTATGATCTTTCTTAGGTAATGTAGTCTTGATTCTTTTTTTCACGTATGCTTCATCGTCATCATCATCTGCCATCATCGGGTTGTCGTATTGGTTGTAGTCTTCCTCGTTGGAGACTCCATCCATTCTGACGATGCTCATTTTGCCTCTCCTCATGACAGCACGGCTGGGATTGGTCGCATCGGTTATGAAGAAGCATTGTGTCATGTGCTTAGTGTGTACCCATGGCTCCATTTTGGCGATGACGTTAACATTCATGGCAACACTCTTCACGTCAGGTGAAATACTTATTTTCTCTTACGACGTCGTTAGCCCATCTGACACGGAACATCGTCGCATCGTCCATTCCTACATAGTCAAGCTCCCAGATCTCTTCAACCCTCCCGTAAAATCTTTCAGTTGTGTCGTTGGCGTCGATCACACATTCAATCGTCACCCCAGAGTTCTAGTAATCACTGTCCATGTCTTTGGCCTCCGTGTGGAACGTGTTCCCGTTGATATCGTATGACTGATAGGTCGCGAGTTTGGGCGCATGTCCATGTGCTAAGGCATGTACGAGCAATCCATCCGAACTGCCCTCTTACAGGGGATTAGCAAGAACTTGCGCTTTGAACCAACGCAAGAAAGTGGCATTGTGCATGACAGTAACTTCATCATTCGTCTTGAGCATCCCTTATCATGATACTTCTTTGTGATGGTTTGTTTGTGCCGTGTCACATAATCATCTACCACATCTAGGTGTTGTAGCACTACTAAGTTAGCCCTGTCAAAGTCATTCCGTCGATCTGACTAGTCCACGTGAAATTCCCTCCAACCATTGTTGTGACCTTCTCCTCCGAGCCTCCCATCATGCTTATTGACGGGCAAACCAACAACAGGGTCTCCGATGCCTATATAATTCTCGCAAAAGAAGATGCACTCATGCATCAGATACCCCTGGACGATGCTCCTATCAGGACGGGACATGTTATGAACGAATCCTTTGATGACCCCATTCATCCTCTCGAACGACATCATGTTGTGAAGGAATGTCGGCCCGAGGTTGATGATGTCGTCCATGATGTGGACACACAGATGCACCATGACATCAAAGAACATGGGCGGGAAGTCATCTCAAGCTCACATAGTATAACAATGATCTCTTCCTGTAGCCTTCAGAGCTACTTCACAATGATGGAGTTTTGAGAGATAACATCAAAGAAGTGTCAGGAAGCGTGTCAGGAAGGTGCTTGTCCATTATCCCTATAATGGCAACCAGGAGCATCTGCATCATCATCATGTGACGGTCATGAGACTTCATCCCGCTGAACCTTTTCTTCTTGGTGTCTAGATATCTGCTTATCTTCCCACAGTAACCGGAATTGACTTTGATTCCCATAAGGCACTTGCTAAATTGATCGATCTCCTTCACACTTAAGGTGAAGCAAGAAGGGGGCAATAATTCTCCTCCTTCTTGTTGACTTTTCTGTCCCATCTCCCCTCCTCCGTCTCCGTTTCCTCCGTCGACTTTTTACGGTGGAGATATTTCCTGATTTTTAAATCTTCCAAGTCTTTCCTTTCCTTCGGCCCATCCTTGGTCTTCTCCGACATGTTCATCAGTGTGCCAAGCAAGCTCTCGAGGACATTCTTTGTGATATGAATTTGATCAAGGCAATGAGGTGTGTCATGATTGGGCCAGTACTCCAAGTCCCAGAAAATAGACCTCATTTTCCATACCTTCAACAGTGGCTTCGACGCCTTTTTCATCTTTCCTAGCACGGGGCACTGTTCCCAGTTTTCAACAGCTCATTGATTTCAGCACCACTCCTCTTATGTGGAGGTTCTTGATGCTCAGCCAACCCATTGAACAGATCTCCATGCTTTCTCCATGGTTCATCCTTCTTGAGCCATCTATGTTGCCCCATGTACACGATTTTCCCGGACCCGCCATCTTTCGTTGACGTAAGCTGCTGAGTTGTATGATCCATGTACCTCGTGCATCCGCAGTATCCGTGGCACACCTGGCCTGAGGTGTACCCATAACCGAGATAGTCATGCACCGCCGTCATCAGTGTGGCTCTCATATAGAAATACTCTCCTTTGCTGGCATCCCATGTACATGCCGGTGTTTTCCACAACGTGTCTAGCTCCTCTTTCAAAAGCCCCATATATAGGTTAATATTATTTCCCGGTTGTTTCGGCCCTTGAATCAGCATGCTCATGTGTATGTACTTTGTCTTCATGCACTTCCATGGGGGGAGGTTGTACATCCATACAAAGACGGTCCATGTGCTATGGTTAGTCTTCTGGTTTCCAAACGGATTCATGCCATCGGTACTCGCACCAAGCACGATGTTCCTTGGATCTTCTGCAGCAAATCCATATACGACATTTAATGCTCTCCACTGGCTAGCATGTGCGAGGTGTCTCAGCTTCGTATCATCTCCATCTTCGGGCTTATTCCTCTCCATGTGCCAGCACATGAGCTTTTCTTCCTTAGGATCTACGAAATACCGCTGCAGATGGGGAGTGATCAGAAAGTACCATACAACTTTTTGAGGAGCTTTCTTTCCTGCCTTCTTGTATCGAGAAGCATTGCACACTGGATAGCTGGGTTTTTCCGCGTGCTCACCCCGATAAATGATGCAATCGTTGATGCATGCGTGGTACCTAATGTGCAGCAAATCAAAATGGCGTATGATTTTCTTGGCCTCCTCGACCCTAGTAGGACACAAGTTCCCCGCGGGAAGAACTTTATTATGTAGATGCTTCAAATACTCATCGAGGCTTTTGTCTGTCCATTTGTTTTTGGCCTTCTTCTTTAGAAGTTCGAGCATGAAACTCAAGTGTGTCACCTCGGGATCGCAACCGTCATTGGAGACTTCGGGTCTACTTCAAGTTGCGTCAGCTTGGCCTCCTCTCTAGAAGCAACTTTCTCGCTAGTCGTACTCTTGCGAAGGAGGTCTCGAACATCAGGGTCATACACGACTGCACTTACTAGCATCGAATACTGCGGCCTGATCACCGCCTCTTCTCCGCCATGTCCGGACTCTTGTTCGCCGTGTCCAGAATCTTCTCCGCTGCTGTCATGTCCGGAGTCTTCCCCACCGCCATGTCTGGCGCCATAGTCTTTGTGTCGATCGATCATCTCTTCATCTAGCCCCATGTCATTATTCCCTGCCAAGTGGACAACCTCATCATCATCTTTACTTATCCATCGAGTATAGCCATCAATGAAACCATTCATCAACAGGTGCTCCTTCAAACTGCCATGATCAAACGGGTCCAAAAGGACTCCTTTGCATCTTGTACACAGACATCTAATCCTAGTATGATTATTTGCATACATGTCCATCACCGCGGATTGCAAGTATTGCTCCACCTTCCATCCACTCAGCTTCATGACCGACTGCACGGTATAACAAGCAAAAGGGTTATAAACAAAATGCATGCATGCATCGGTCAAAGTCACATAAAAATTTGGCATGACCTTTCCTAAAAATAGGACTTATCGAGTTTGCTTGAAATTCACCAAAACGGAAATAAATCGACATTTCCGCAAAACATAAGCAACTCGGGGGCATGTCACTCGCACAAATCTCTCCATATCCCAAACACACATATTCCCATTCTTAAAATGCACTAATTTTTACTCACCTATCTCCTGAGAGAGATCGAGCACGGTCAGATGAGACGCCTTAATTTCGCTACCTATGGCTAAATAGCTAGCTAGATCTAGTTGTTGGGGAGGAGAGATGACTCTAGCTAACTAAGGGAGAGGGAGAGAGATGAGCTAGCTAGATCCATATCTATGGAATGGAGGGAGAGCCAAATAAATGAGGTAGCTACATAGAGATGAGAAGGCCATTTATGGAGGAGAGTTATGGTGGAGGAGGGCATTAATGGGCAGAGAAGAGAGGTAGGAGGAAGATAGAAGAAGGGCAACAATGGTGGACCACTAACTTAGAGAGGGGAGTTGGGAAAGTAGTGATGTTTCCCAGAAAGCGCTATTGCTATGGTACTTAGTAGTAGCGCTTTCCTGGAAAAGTGCTACAATTAAGTGGGGCCCATTAGTAGTAGCAGTGCTATCAAATAAAGAGCTACTACTAAAATCTTAGTAGTAGCGCAATATTCTAGACAGCGCTGGTCCTACAGCTAGCGTCGGTGGGAGCGTTGGGTCCCACTTAGTAGTAGTGCCTTTTCCATTTCCAGCGCTACTGCTAAAGCATTACTTGTAGCGCTACCCCAGACCAGCACCACTACTAATTAGCAGCAACACTTGCTTTTTTCGAATGCTACTATTGATGCCCTACCTATAAGCATTTCCCTAGTAGTGCATCACTGTGTATAAGTTCCAACAGCTCGGACGCCCACTCGCAACTCTTTGCGAAAGGAGACTTAGTCATCTTGCCAAGAAAGCATGATTCGCATGTCTTGAATGACCTGATGTCGGACGAAGTTAGGAGTCCATCATCATGGAGCTTCTTCATGCGTTTCAGACTAATGTGTCCAAGCCAGCAATGCCAGATGTATGTTGGATTTATATCATTAGGCTTATGCCTCTTGACATTCACATGATAGACCGGTTCCTATTCCATATTCAATATAAAAAGCACATCAATAATTGGTGCATAGCCATGGAACATTCCACAAATAGAACAAACCACCATTGTCCTTTAAATTGAATTCATAATCCTGACTCATCAAGCAGGAGGCAGAAATAGTGTTCTGACTAAGTGCAGGAATGTAATGATAATTATTCAATTCCAAAATGAATCCGGAAGAAAGCTAGAGCTTCATCTTGCCGACCTCCAACGCAGCAACTCTTTCTTTGTTGTCGCCCCTGATGTCAATCTCCCCTTGTGCTACATGCCAAGTTCTTACCAGCCCCTGCACCGAGTTGCAAATATGAAATCCAGTATCAACTACCCAAGACCTACTAGGTATGTCAACAAGGTAAATGTCTATAACATGTTAACAAGTGTACCTTTGCCTGAAGAAGCATTTCCGGCCTTCTTGCCATTCTCTGCAAGCCACTAGCTACCGTTCCTCTTCTAGTTTCTGGTATCCTTGCAATGATAGGAAACGGTCCCTAAGTCTAATATAGTCTTCCCACTGCGGCGGAGATTACCTTCTTTGTTTTTTCTTGGACTAACTCGTCTTGAACTTGCAAGGCTTCTGCACCACCAACACTTGAAGCGTGCCTTTCTTAATATCCTGCTCTGCCACCTTTAGCATCCCATGCAATTCAGTGAGCTTCTTATCCATGCCATGCATACGATAGTTCGAGATGAATGTGAAAGCACAAGTGCTCCTAGTGTGATTTTGGTAATTAATGTCAACATATCTCTTGTTGGACTAATACTTTTATCTAGTATATTTCAGAAAGATCAACAAAGGCGTGGCATGGTCAAGAGGATGTGGAACCCCTTCAAGAAGCTATGGACAAGGATTGGGATAAGCTCAAGACTCTACATTTTCATTTTAGTGATCCAAGATCACATTGAGTCCATAGGAAAACCAATACTATTAAAAGGGGATGAGGTGTTGCTTAATGGCTTGCTTGCTCAAAGTGCTTAGTGATATGCTCCAAAGCCCTCAACCACTTTCTCATTTCCACATATGTCCCAAACCTAAAGTCGAACTCGGCCCCACCGATTTGATCTATCTGGCGCCACCGAGTTCACTTGACATAGCCACTACTAGACACCATAATCAATTCGGTCTCATGGATGGGATCTCGGTCTCACCGACATGGGCTTGCAAACTCTCTGTTGCCTATTGCAATTATCTTAGTCTCACCGAGATATGCAATCGGTCCCACCGAGTTTGCTTGACCAACTCTCTGTTTTTCTTATTACAAAAATCAGTCTCACCAAGTTTGTGTAATCGGTCTCACCGAGTTTGTGTAATCGGTCAAACCGAGTTGAGGTTTTACCCTAACCCTAGCACATCGGTCCCACCGAGTTGATCATATCGGTCCCACCAAAAACTCTAACGTTCACATTTTGAACCATATCGGTATGACCGAGTTTCTTGATTCGGTCCCACCGAGTTTGGAGAATTGTGTCTAACCGCTAGATTTTGTGTGGAGGATATATATACCCCTCCACCGATCCTCCATTCGAGGAGAGAGAGCCATCAGAATGTGCCTACACTCTCACTACTTATTTTCTGAGAAAGAACCACCTACTCATGTGTTGAGACCAATATATTCAAATCCAACCACAAGAATCTTGATCTCTAGCCTTCGCCAAGTTGCTTTCCACTCAAATCATCTTTCCACCAAATCCCAATCTGTGAGATAGAGTTGAGTATTGAGGAGACTATCATTTGAAGCACAAGAGCAAGGAGTTCATGATCAACACAACATCTATTACCTTTTGGAGAGTGGCGTCTCCTAGATTGGTTAGGTGTCACTTGGGAGCCTCCATCAAGATTGTGGAGTTTAACCAAGGTGTTTGTAAGGGCAAGGAGATCGCCTACTTCATGAGGATCTACCCAAGTGAGGCAAGTCCTTCGTGGGTAATGTCCATGGTGGGATAGACAAGGTTGCATCTTCGTGGACCCTTCATGGGTGGATCCCTCCGTAGGCTCGTGCAACCGTTACCCTTCGTGGGTTCAAGTCTCCATCAATGTGGATGTACGATAGCACCACCTATTGGAACCACGCCAAAAATCTCCATATCTCCAATTGCGTTTGCACACTCTGATCCCATCCCTTTACTTTATTGCATGTTGCATGCTTTTCTTTACACTTCTCATATACTCTTGTCATGCTTGCTTGAAATATATTTTGAATGCTGAAACTTGTGCTAAAACTCCACCTTAACTTCAAGAAATTAAAAACTGCTACTTTTCTTTATTGAGGGTCTAATCACCCCCCTCTAGACACCTCTTCTCGATCCTTTCAATTGGTATCAGAGCTTTGGTATCCATTTCTTTGGTTTAATCACCATTGGAGGAAGATGGATGAGTCTACGTTGGGGAGTCTTAGATGTAGAGTGACTATACTTGATGGAGAGTTCTTTCATGAGTGAAAAAATGAGATTCTTGAGATTTTCAATGAATATCACTTGAACAAGTACATTACTAGCCCTTGTGCACCCCTTGTTGATCCTTTGCATCCTACCACTGATGAGTCTATTGACATGATCCACAACCTTAGAACTGTCAATCTTATTACTAGAGGTTTGCCTAGAAATTTGTTTGGTTGCTTTCCTACTCTTGATTGTGCTTACACTATATGGAGATTTCTTGAGGAACGATTTCCAAACTATTCCTTGCAAAACTATATGAAGATGAATTTTAATGATCCCAAGTTTGGTGATTGCTTATATGAGCTTCATGACCTTATGCATGCCAAAGGAGACGTTGGAATCATTAGTAATATCATCTCCGAAGTCATTAGAATTCATAAAGATGAACATTGTGATGCTCACTTATCTAATGAATCACTCTCTCTAGGAATTGATCAATCACAAGACGATGTTGAACATGGATACTATGATGAGGATAATGATAGTGACTTTGATCTCGATGAGTATATGAGACATTTTGGTCTTATGGCTAATCTTCGCGGCTACATGGCTGGAGGAAAGGAATGGGTTCTTGATACTGGATGTACCAATCACATGACCGGGGACAAGGATATGTTTTGTGAGCTTGCTGAAAATGACGGCCCTCGAAAGTATGTCACTTTTGGTGATAACTCAAAGGGTAAGGTGGTTGTCCTTGGTAAGGTGGCCATCTCACATGATAGCTCCATACAAAATGTTATGCTCGTTGAATCTCTTGGCTATAATTTACTTTCCATATCTAGACTAGCTGACTTTGGCTTCAATGTCCTATTTACCGAAGTAGATTGCCAAGTGTTTTGAAGAGATGATCATAATATGATCTTTACCGGTATACATAGAGGTGATCTATACATTGTCGATTTAACTAAAAAGGCTCAACCTAGAACCTGCTTAATTGCTAAATCTTCTAAAGGTTGGTTGTGGCATAGAAGGTTAGGTCATGTGGGCATGTGAAATCTTGAAAAGCTTATTAAATGTGATCATATCCTTGGAGTAAAAGATGTTATATTTGATAAGGATAGATTGTGCAGTGCTTGTCAAACAGGAAAATAGGTTGGAGGAAGCCACCCCGTGAAGAACATCATGACCACGAGAAGACCACTTGAGCTACTTCATATGGAACTCCTTGGTCCCAATGCCTATAAATGTCCCGGTAGAAACTCATTTGGTCTAGTCACAGGCGATGATTTTTCAAGATTTCCATGGGTGTTCTTTCTTGATGTTAAATCGCAGGTCCAAAAGATCTTCAAGAACTTCTCTAGGAAGGCCCAAAATCAATTTGAAGTGAAGATCAAGAAGGTTCACAGTGACAACGGAACGGAGTTCAAGAACACAAATGTGGATACCTTTCTTGATGAAGAAGGGATTTCACACGAGTTCTCGACTACGTACATGCCTCAACAAAATGGAGTTGTTGAGGGGAAGAACCGGACTCTTATTGAGATGGCGGGAATGATGCTTGATGAGTACAAGACACCAAAACACTTTTCGGTGGAAGCAGTTGAGACAGCTTGTCATGCCACAAATCGCTTATACCTTCACAAGCTACTCGGCAAGACGGCATACGAGCTTCTCACCGGTAACAAACGCCAAGTTGGATACTTTCGAGTATTCAGCGCAAACTGCTATATTCATGAGGATTTCCTACTTGGTTATGGCTCAAACTCTCACACTTACCGTGTCTACAACAATTTCACCTTAAAGGTTGAAGAGACGGTAGATGTGAAGTTTGAAGAATCTAACGGCTCGCAAGTAGAGCATTTTCCAATTGATGTAGGAGACAAAGACCCTTCGGAAGCAATCCAAGACTTGCCTATTGGCAAGATTCGTCCAACGGAGGTGAAGGAGAGTACTTCGTCCGTCCAAGTGGAAGCTTCTACCTCACAACAAGGTGAACCAAGAATTGACACGGAGGCATCCACAAGTGGGACACGTCAAGATGAAGAAAACGAGGAAGTACACCAAGATGGACCTCATCAACCTCCTTCTCCACCTCGACCAGAGAACAACAACATCAACAGCGAAGAAGGCCAAGAGGAAGAGCAAGATTATGAAGAAGATGTTCCACCCCGACCCAAACAAAAGCTCTCACGAGTTAGAGCAAGAGTTTCATGAGACCATCCCGTTGAACAAATCTTCAATGATATCTAAACCGGGAGAATCACTCGCTCTAAAACTTGTTTGGCTAATTGTTGTGAACATTATTCATTCATCTCTAGCATTGAACCTATGATGGTTGAAGAAGCATTGGAAGCTCCAGATTGCATAAATGCCATGCACGAAGAGCTACACAACTTTGAGAGGAACCAAGTGTGGACATTGGTTGAGAAGCCCGACAACAACCACAACATCATCGGTACCAAATGGGTGTTTTGCAACAAGAAAGACGAAGATGGACAAGTCGTTCACAACAAAGCATGTCTCGTCGCCCAAGGCTACACTCAAGTCGAAGGTATGTACTATGGTGAGAGATATGCCGATGTTGCTAGACTTGAGTCCATTCGCATCTTACTTGCCTATGCAAATCACCATGATATTACCTTGTACCAAATGGACATTAAAAGTGCTTTGCTAAATGGTGAAATTGAGGAGGAAGTTTATGTTAAATAACCTCCCGGTTTTGTTAATCCTAAGAAACCCGACCATGTTTACAAACTTCACAAAGCTCTTTATGGTCTTAAACAAGCTCCTAGAGCATGGTATAAATGCTCGACCAAGTTCCTTATTGAAAAAGGCTTTGAGATTGGAAAAATTAATTCCACTCTTTTTACTAAAAGGGTTAATGATCAATTATTTGTGTGCCAAATTTATGTTGATGATATCATATTTGGATCGACTAACCCTGATTTTAGTCAAATGTTTGGAAAGCGAATGTCGGAGAAGTTTGAGATGTCTATGATGTGTGAACTCAAGTTCTTTCTTGGGATGCAAATCAAGCTAACTAAGGAGGGTGCCTTTGTTTCCCAAACAAGGTATACCAAGGACTTATTCAAGAAGTTCAACATGCAAGAATGCAAAGGTATGAATACACCCATGCCCACTAGTGTACATCTTGACTTGACTAAGGATGGAAAAGCGGTTGACCAAAAGGTTTAACCCTCTACGATTGGTTCATTGTTATATCTATGTGCCTCCCGTCCCGATATTATTGTAAGTGTGCGCATGTGTGCACGATATCAAGTGGCCCCCAAAAGAATGTCATCTTAAGGCCGTGAAAAGGATAGTGAGATACTTAATTCATACACCAAATTTTGGCATTTGGTATCCTAAGAGGTCCTCTTTTGATCTTGTTGGCTACTCCGATTCGGACTATGCCGGAGACAAGGTTGATAGAAAGTCCACTTCGGGTACTTGTCAATTTCTTGGTAGATCTCTTGTGTCTTGGTCCTCCAAGAAACAAAACTCGGTATCCTTATCTACCACTGAAGCAGAATACATTGTCGCCGGTTCATGTTGTTCTCAATTACTTTGGATGGCCCAAACTCTTAAAGATTATGGCATATATGGGAAACATGTTCCATTGCTTTGTGACAATGAAAGTGCTATTAAGATTGCTCACAATCCGATGCAACATTCTCGAACTAAGAATATTGAAGTTCGTCATCATTTCATTCGAGATCATGTTGCTAAAGGACATATTGATCTTAAGCATGTTCGTACCAATAAGCAATTGGCGGATATATTCACCAAACCGCTTGATGAGAAAGTAGTTTGCCGTTTGAGAGGTGAATTGAACATCATTGATGCTTCAAACTTGGAGTAGAAACTCCATTTGGATGCATTCAAGGCATGATCCTTTGACTAATCCTTGATATTTCTCTTATGATGATGATCATATGTCTTGGATCTACGCTTGTACCCTTGCATGCTATCTAACTCATATAGGTACTTGGATGAGCTCAAATTCATGAGATTGCATTTCACTCACATCTTGAGCAATCTCTACATCACTAAGTCTCTACAATATGGTGGTTGAAGACAAGGAAGCATGCAACCTTTCAACATATCCTTTGACAAATTCTACATATCAAATTTCATGGTTGTCACTTTGGATCCATAAGTACTTTTCCTTGCAAGACTAACCCATATAGGTAGATGAACTCAAACTACAAGTGGTGCTCCCAAACCATTGATGACCTACATCAACCTTGACTATCCTACACAAGTTCAACTACATGATCAAGTTCAACACCACCATCGAAGGTATGTCATTCCATCTTAGAGAAGCTTTACCTCAAGTTATGGGTCAAAGCAGCTCAACAAGATCTGAATACATAAAAATTCTTAAACGAAAAATGGCAACCCCATTTGGAGATTAAACGATGAGTATGACCTACGATCAAGTATCTCACTTGACTCCTTAGTTAATATACTCTAATAGGTGACTTTGTTGCCGACCAATTCTAGATGAAGTTCTCTAGTGTTTTCCGTGTCCTTGCATTTTTCTTTTGCATGTTTGTTTCCCTTTTCAAATAAAAACTTCATCTAGATTTCTTTTCTTTTTCTCTGTTATGTTCTGCATTCCCTGCAACTAATTCATTGCAAATTCTTTAGTTAATTCTTTGCAGATCTTTGTGATAACTTATTTGCCTAGTGAGCTGAGATGACAATTGTTTTCTCTCTGTGTTGAACAAGGACTCACCGGTTTGTTTCTCTCGGTTAAACCAAACCACCATGGTACCACTGAAGAAAATAACTCGGTGTGACTGATTTCAATGCTGAGAAAACACTTTGCCATTTGCATCCTACATACTTATTCCATTTCCACTCAATGATTCTTCTCCTCTACCAGCATCTTATATTACATATTGCTTTGTAATGTGACTCAAGGACCAAACCTACTTGACTCATGCTCCAAAAGATCCCCTCTTGAAAATTGATGTCAAAGGGGGAGAGGGAGCACATCAAAGCTTATAACATATGAGAGAATGCACACCTTAAGCTTCTCCAGATGCTTTTATCCATAGAGGAGAGAAGTCACATGTCTTCAAGAGGGGAAAGACATGTTAGCATGTGTTATGTTTGTTATGTTTGTTTCTGCTCTGATTTTATTTTGCCCTATGTTCTCCCATTATCCAATATAAGATTCAGGGGAGAAAGACAATTAAGGGAAGGAAATCTTCAAATTCATTGCATATCTTTACTCTTTGGGGACATGTATATATGAAATAGAGTACCTAGTACTGACTCTCTACATGTCATCCCAATCTTGGTACTCTTGTGGTTTCTTAAATTGCTTTGTCCAGTAGATGTTTGTGTGTTATCTAACCTTGTTTACTCAGGATCATCTCTTCCAAAGCTACCTCAAGACCACAAGGTAAGTATATGCGTCACATCCATGTGCATGATGATTTCTTGCTACTGTACATATTGTTTGCAAGAAGAAATCATGAACATGGAGGTACATTTCGTATATTCACATCATTTGCTCTAATGCATATAGCCAAGATACGTGTAACTCATTGCTTGATCTATCATGGTTATGCATTCACATGCTCTTATATTACATATTCACATGATTGCATACATGTAGGGGAGCCTATGCATGTTACATGTCTTCCCAAAGCATTACTTGTTATTCTTCTTATCTTTATCTAAAGCTTTGATGTATGTTGTAATAAATTACCAAAAAGGGGGAGATTGAAAGCACAAGTGCTCCCTGGGTGATTTTGGTAACTACTGTCAACATATCTCTTGTTGGACTAATAATTTTATCTAGTATATATCACAAAGTTCAACAAAGGCGTGGCATGGACAAGAGGATGTGGAACCCCTTCAAGAAACTAAGGACAAGGATTGGCAAAAGCTCAAGACTCTACATTTTCATTTTAGTGATCCAAGATCACATTGAGTCCATAGGAAAGCCAATACTATTAAAAGGGGATGAGGTGTTGCTTAATGTCTTGCTTCCTCAAAGTGCTTAGTGATATGCTCCAAAGCCCTCAACAAATTCCTCATTTCCACATACGTCCCAAACCTAAAGTCAAACTCGGCCCCACTGATTTGATATATCCGGCGCCACTGAGTTCACTTGACATAGCCACTGCCAGAAATCCTAATCAATTCTGTCTCACTGATGGGATCTCTGTCCCACTAAGATGGGCATGCAAACTCTCTGTTGCCTATTGCAATTATCTCAGTCTCACCGAGATATGCAATCGGTCCCACCAAGTTTGCTTGACCAACTCTCTGTTTTGCTTATTACCAAAATCGGTCTCACCGAGTTTGTGTAATCGGTCAAACCGAGTTGAGGTTTTACCCTAACCCTAGCACATAGGTCCCATCGAGTTGATCATACCGGTCCCATCGAAAACTCTAACGTTCACATTTTGAACCATATCGGTCTGACCGAGTTTCTCGATTCGGTCACACGGAGTTTGGTCAATTGTGTGTAACGGCTAGATTTTGTGTGGAGGCTATATATACCCCTCCACCCATCCTTCATTCGAGGAGAGAGCCATCAGAATGTGCCTTCACTTCCGCTACTCATTTTCTGAGAAAGAATCACCTACTCATGTGTTGAGACCAAGACATTACAAACCAACCACAAGAATCTTGATCTCTAGCCTTCCCCAAGTTTCTTTCCACTCAAATCATATTTCCACCAAATCCAAATATGTGAGAGAGAGTTGAGTGTTGGGGAGACTACCATTTTAAGCACAAGAGCAAGGAGTTCATCATCAACACACCATCTCTTACCTTTTAGGGAGTGGTGTCTCCTAGATTGGTTAGATGTCACTTGGGAGCCTCCGTCAAGATTGTGGAGTTGAACCAAGGAGTTTGTAAGGGCAAGGAGAGCGCCTACTTCGTGAAGATCTACCCAAGTGAGGCTAGTCCTTCATGGGTAATGTCCATGATGGGATAGACAAGGTTGCTTCTTTGTGGACCCTTCGTGGGTGGAGCCCTCCGTGGGCTCGCGCAACAGTTACCCTTCGTGGGTTGAAGTCTCCATCAACGTGGATGTACAATAGCACCACCTATTGGAACCATGCCAAATATATCCGTGTCTCCAATTGCGTTTGCACACTCCAATCCCATCCCTTTACTTTATTACAAGTTGCATGCTTTACATTACATTGCTCATATACTCATGCCATGCTTGCTTGAAATATATTGTGAATGCTGAAACTAGTGCTAAACCTCCACCTTAACTTCAAGAAATTAAAAACTGCTACTTTTCTTTATTGAGGGTCTAATCACCCCCCTCTAGACACCTCTTCTCGATCCTTTCAATTTGTATTAGAGCTTTGGTATCCATTGCTTTGGTTTAATCACCATTGGAGGAAGATGGATGAGTCTATGTTGGGGAGTCTTAGATGTAGAGTGCCTATACTTGATGGAGAGTTCTTTCATGAGTGAAAAAATGAGATACTTGACATTTTCAATGAATATCACTTGAACAAGTACATTACTAGCCCTTGTGCACCCCTTGTTGATCCTTTGCATCCTACCACTGATGAGTCTATTGACATGATCCGCAACCTTAGAACTGTCAATCTTATTACTGGAGGTTTGCCTAGAAATTTGTTTGGTTGCTTGCCTACTCTTGATTGTGCTTACACTATATGGAGATTTCTTGAGGTACGATTTCCAAACTATTCCTTGCAAAACTTAGATGAGATTCTTCACAAGTCTATTGCTTTGAGTAAGATGAATTCTAATGATCCTAAGTTTGGTGATTGCTTATTTGAGCTTCATGACCTTATGCGTGCAAAGGAGACATTGGAATCATTAGTAATATCGTCTCTGAAGTCATTAGAATTCATAAAGATGAACATTGTGATGATCACTTATCTAATGAATCACTCTCTCTAGGAATTGATCAATCACAAGACGATGTTGAACATGGATACTATGATGAGGATGATGATAGTGACTTTGATCTCGATGAGTATATGAGACATTTTGGTCTTATGGCTAATCTTCGCGGCTACATGGATGGAGGAAAGGAATGGGTTCTTGATACTGGCTGTACCGATCACATGACCGGAGACAAGGATATGTTTCGTGAGCTTGCTGAAAATGACGACCCTCGAAAGTATGTCACTTTTGGTGATAACTCAAAGGGTAAGGTGGTTATTCTTGGTAAGGTGGCCATCTCACATGATAGCTCCATACAAAATGTTATGCTCGTTGAATCTCTTGTCTATAATTTACTTTCCATATCTAGACTAGCTGACTTTGGCTTCAATGTCCTATTTACCAAAGTAGATTGCCAAGTGTTTCAAAGAGATAATCATAATATGGTCTTTACCGGTATACATAGAGGTGATCTATACATTGTTGATTTCACTAAAAAGGCTCAACCTAGAACTTGCTTAATTGTTAAATCCTCTAAAGGTTGGTTGTGGCATAGAAGGTTAGGTCATGTGGGCATGTGAAATCTTGACAAGCTTATTAAAGGTGATCATATCCTTGGAGTGAAAGATGTTATATTTGATAAGGATAGATTGTGTAGTGCTTGTCAAGCAGAAAAAATAGGTTGGAGGAAGCCACCCCGTGAAGAACATCATGACCATGAGAAGACCGCTCGAGCTACTTCATATGGATCTCTTTGGTCCCAACGCCTATAAAAGTCTCGGTGGAAACTCATTTGGTCTAGTCATAGTCGATGATTTTTCAAGATTTACGTGGGAGTTCTTTCTTGATGATAAATCACAGGTCCAAAAGATCTTCAAGAACTTCTCTAGGAAGGCCCAAAATCAATTTGAAATGAAGATCAAGAAGGTTCGCATCAGCAACGAAACGGAATTCAAGAATGCAAATGTGGATACCTTTCTTGACAAAGAAGGGATTTCACATGAGTTCTCGGCTACGTACATGCCTCAACAAAATGGAGTTGTTGAGAGGAAGAACCGGACTCTTATTGAGATGGTGGGAATGATGCTTGATGAGTAAAAGACGCCAAAACACTTTTGGGCGGAAGCGGTTGAGACAACTTGTCATGCCACAAATCGCTTATGCCTTCACAAACTACTCGGCAAGACGACATACGAGCTTCTCACCGGTAACAAACCCCAAGTTGGATACTTTTGAGTATTCGGCGCAAAGTGCTATATTCTTGATAAGGATCGCCATTCTAAATTTCCTCTTAAATCTCATGAGGATTTCCTACTTGGTTATGGCACAAACTCTCAAACTTACCGTGTCTACAACAATTTCACCTCAAAGGTTGAAGAGACGGTAGATGTGAAGTTTGAAGAATCTAACGACTCGCAAGTAGAGCATTTGCCAATTGATGTAGGAGACAAAGACCCTTCGGAAGCAAAACAAGACTTGCCTATTGGCAAGATTCGTCCAACGAAGGTGAAGGAGAGTACTTTGTCCGTCCAAGTGGAAGCTTCTACCTCACAACAAGGTGAACCAAGAATTGACACGGAGGCATCCACAAGTGGGACACGTCAAGATGAAGAAAACGAGGAAGTACACCAAGATGGACCTCATCAACCTCCTTCTCCACCTCGACCAGAGAACAACAACATCAACATCGAAGAAGGCCAAGAGGAAGAGCAAGATTATGAAGAAGATGTTCCACCCCGACCCAAACAAAAGCTCTCACGAGTTAGAGCAAGAGTTTCACGAGACCATCCCGTTGAACAAATCTTCAATGATATCCAAACCGGGAGAATCACTCGCTCTAAAACTTGTTTGTCTAATTGTTGTGAACATTATTCATTCATCTCTAGCATTGAACCTATGATGGTTGAAGAAGCATTGGAAGCTCCGGATTGCATAAATGCCATGCACGAAGAGCTACACAACTTTGAGAGGAACCAAGTGTGGACATTGGTTGAGAAGCCCGACAACAACCACAACATCATCGGTACCAAATGGGTGTTTTGCAACAAGAAAGACGAAGATGGACAAGTCGTTCACAACAAAGCATGTCTCGTCGCCCAAGGCTACACTCAAGTCGAAGGTATGTACTATGGTGAGAGATATGCCGATGTTGCTAGACTTGAGTCCATTCGCATCTTACTTGCCTATGCAACTCACCATGATATTACCTTGTACCAAATGGACATTAAAAGTGCTTTGCTAAATGGTGAAATTGAGGAGGAAGTTTATGTTAAATAACCTCCCGGCTTTGTTAATCCTAAGAAACCCGACCATGTTTACAAACTTCACAAAGCTCTTTATGGTCTTAAACAAGCTCCTAGAGCGTGGTATAAATGCTTGACCAAGTTCCTTATTGAAAAAGGCTTTGAGATTGGAAAAATTGATTCCACTCTTTTTACTAAAAGGGTTAATGATCAATTATTTGTGTGCCAAATTTATGTTGATGATACTATATTTGGATCGACTAACCCTCATTTTAGTTAAAAGTTTGGAAAGCTAATGTTGGAGAAGTTTGAGATGTCTGTGATGACTGAACTCAAGTTCTTTCTTGGGTTGCAAATCAAGCAAACTAAGGAGGGTACCTTTGTTTCCCAAACAAAGTATACCAAGGACTTATTCAAGAAGTTCAACATGCAAGAATGCAAAGGTATGAATACACCCATGCCTACTAGTGGACATCTTGACTTGACTAAGGATGGCAAAACGTTTGGTTCATTGTTATATCTATGTGCCTCCC
Source organism: Triticum dicoccoides (assembly GCF_002162155.2). Taxonomy (NCBI): domain Eukaryota; kingdom Viridiplantae; phylum Streptophyta; class Magnoliopsida; order Poales; family Poaceae; genus Triticum; species Triticum dicoccoides. The sequence goes on along the minus strand of NC_041386.1, from coordinate 382,539,317 downwards.
ATCCTGATATTATTGTAAGTGTGCGCATGTGTGCATGATATCAAGTGGCCCCCAAAGAATGTCGTCTTAAGGCCATGAAAAGGATAGTGAGATTCTTAATTCATACACCAAATTTTGGCATTTGGTATCCTAAGAGGTCCTCTTTTGATCTTGTTGGCTCCTCCGATTCGGACTATGCCGGAGGCAAGGTTGATAGAAAGTCCACTTCGGGTACTTGTCAATTTCTTGGTAGATCTCTTGTGTCTTGGTCCTCCAAGAAACAAAACTCGGTATCCTTATCTACCGCCGAAGCAGAATACATTGCCGCCGGTTCATGTTGATCTCAATTACTTTGGATGGCCCAAACTCTTAAAGATTATGGCATATATGCGAAACATGTTCCATTGCTTTGTGGCAATGAAAGTGCTATTAAGATTGCTAACAATCCCATGCAACATTCTCGAACTAAGAATATTGAAGTTTGTCATCATTTCATTCGAGATCATGTTGCTAAAGGACATATTGATCTTAAGCATGTTCATACCAATAAGCAATTGGCGGATATATTCACCAAACCGCTTGATGAGAAAGTATTTTGCCGTTCGAGAGGTGAATTGTACATCATTGATGCTTCAAACTTGGAGTAGAAACTCCATTTGGTTACATTCAAGGCATGATCCTTTGACTAATCCTTGATATTTCTCTTATGATGATGATCATATGTCTTGGATCTACGCTTGTACCCTTGCATGCTATCTAACTCGTGTAGGTACTTGGATGAGCTCAAATTCATGAGATTGCATCTCACTCACATCTTGAGCAATCTCTACATCATCAAGTCTCTACAATATGGTGGTTGAAGACAAGGAAGCATGCAACCTTTCAACATATCCTTTGACAAATTCTATATATCAAATTTCATGGTTGTCACTTTGGATCCATAAGTACTTTTCCTTGCAAGACTAACCCATGTAGGTAGATGAATTCAAACTACAAGTGGTGCTCCCAAACCATTGATGACCTACATCAACCTTGACTATCCTACACAAGTTCAACTACATGATCAAGTTCAACACCACCATCGAAGGTATGTCATTCCATCTTAGAGAAGCTTTACCTCAAGTCACGGGTCAAAGCAGCTCAACAAGATCTGAATACATCGAAATGCTTAAACGAAAAATGGCAACCCCATTTTGAGCTTAAACGATGAGTATGACCTACGATCAAGTGATCTCACTTGACTCCTCAGTCAATATATTCTAACTTAGGTGAATTTGTCGCCGACCAATTCTAGATGAAGTTCTCTAGTGTTTTCCGTGTCCTTGCATTTGTCTTTTGCATGTTTGTTTCCCTTTTCTAATAAAAACTTCATCTAGATTTCTTTTCTTTTTCTCTGTTATGTTTTGCATTCCCTGCATCCAATTAATTGCAAATTCTTTAGTTAATTCCTTGCAGATCTTTGTGAGATCTTATTTGCCTAGTGAGCTGAGATGACAATTGTTTTCTCTCTCTGTTTTACTCGGACTCACCGGTTTGTTTCTTTCGGTTAAACCGAACCACCACGGTACCACCGAAGAAAATAACTCGGTGTGACCGATTTCAATGCTGAGAAAAGACTTTGCCATTTGCATGCTACATACTTATTCCAGCTCCACTCAGTGATTCTTCTCTTCTACCAGCATCTTATATTACATGTTGCTTTGTAATGTGACTCACGGACCAAACCTACTTGACCCATGCTGCAAAAGATCCCTTCTTGAAAATTGATGCAAAGGGGGAGAGAGAGCACATCAAAGATTATCACATATGAGAGAATGCACACTTTAAGCTTCTCCAGATGCTTTTATCCATAGAGGAGAGAAGTCACATGTCTTCAAGAGGGGAAAGACATGTTAGCATGTGTTATGTTTGTTATATTAGTTTTTGCTCTGATTTTCTTTTGCCCTATCTTCTCCCATTATCCAATATAAGACTGGGGGGGGGGGGAAAGACAGTTAAGGGAAGGAAATCTTAGAATTCATTGCATATCTTTACTCTTTGGGGTATGTCTATATCAAATAGAGTACCTCGTACTGACTCTCTACATGTCATCCCAATCTTGGTACTCTTGTGGTTTCTTAAATTGCTTTGTCCAGTAGGTGTTTGTGTTTTATCTAACCTTGTTTACTCAGGATCATCTCTTCCAAAGCTACCTCAAGACCACAAGGTAAGTATATGCATCACATCCATGTGCATGACGATTTCTTGCCACTATACATATTGTTTGCAAGAAGAAATCATGAACATGTAGGTACATTTCGTATATTCACATCATTTGCTCTAATGCATATAGCCAAGATACGTGTAACTCATTGCTTGATCTGTCATGGTTATGCATTCACATGCTCTTATATTCCATATTCACATGATTGCATACATGTAGGGGGAGCCTATGCATGTTACATGTCTTTCCAAAGCTTTTCTTGTTATTCTTCATATTTATATCTAAAGTTTTGATGTATGTTGTAATCAATTACCAAAAAGGGGGAGATTGGAAGCACAAGTGCTCCCTGGGTGATTTTGGTAACTACTGTCAACATATCTCTTGTTGGACTTATAATTTTATCTAGTATATTTTAGAAAGTTCTACAAAGGCGTAGCATGGACAAGAGGATGTGGAACCCCTTCAAGAAACTAAGGACAAGGATTGGCAAAAGCTCAAGACTACATTTTCATTTTAGTGATCCAAGATCACATTGAGTCCATAGGAAAGCCAATACTATTAAAAGGGGATGAGGTGTTGCTTAATGGCTTGCTTCCTCAAAGTGCTTAGTGATATGCTCCAAAGCCCTCAACAAATTCCTCATTTCCACATATGTCCCAAACCTAAAGTCAAACTCAGCCCCACTGATTTGATATATCCGGCGCCACCGAGTTCACTTGACATAGCCACTGCCAGAAACCCTAATAAATTCGGTCTCACTAATGGGATCTCAGTCTCACTGAGATGGGCATGCAAACTCTATGTTGCCTATTGCAATTATCTCAATCTCACCGAGATATGCAATCCGTCCCGCCGAGTTTGCTTGACCAACTCTTTATTTTGCTTTTTACCAAAATCAGTCTCACCGAGTTTGTGTAATTGGTCAAACCGAGTTGAGGTTTTACCCTAACCCTAGCACATAGGTCCCATTGAGTTGATCATACCGGTCCCACCGAAAACTCTAACGTTCACATTTTGAACCATATCGCTCTAACCGAGTTTCTCGATTTGGTCACACAGAGTTTGGTGAATTGTGTGTAACGGCTATATTTTGTGTGGAGGCTATATATACCCCTCCACCCATCCTCCATTCAAGGAGAGAGCCATCAGAACGTGCCTACACTTCCACTACTCATTTTCTGAGAAAGAACCACCTACTCATGTGTTGAGACCAAGACATTACAATCCAACCACAAGAATCATGATCTCTAGCCTTCCCCAAGTTGCTTTCCACTCAAATCATATTTCCACCAAATCCAAATCTGTGAGAGAGTGTTGAGTGTTGGGGAGACTATCATTTGAAGCACAAGAGCAAGGAGTTCATCATTAACACACCATCTATTACCTTTTGGAGAGTGGTGTCTCCTAGATTGGTTAGGTGTCACTTGGGAGCCTCCGTCAAGATTGTGGAGTTGAACCAAGGAGTTTGTAAGGGCAAGGAGATCGCCTACTTCATGAAGATCTACCCAAGTGAGGCAAGTCCTTCGTGGGTAATGTCCTTGATGGGATAGACAAGGTTGCTTCTTCGTGGACCCTTCGTGGGTGGAGCCCTCCGTGGGCTCGCGCAACCGTTACCCTTCGTGGGTTGAAGTCTCCATCAACGTGGATGTAAGATAGCACCACCTATTGGAACCATCCCAAAAATCTCTGTGTCTCCAATTGCGTTTGCACACTCCAATCCCACCCCCTTTACTTTATTGCAAGTTGCATGCTTTACTTTACACTTTTCATATACTCTTGCCATGGTTGCTTGAAATGTATTGTGAATGCTGAAACTTGTGCTAAACTGTAACACCCACGATGCAACTATATCTGCCACGTGTCAGAGCACGACTTAGAGGCATAACCGCATTGTAGGCAATGTCGCAAGAGGGTAACCTTTACACATCCCATGCACTGAATAAGAAAAGAGGTACATAGTTGGCTTACAATCGCCACTTCACACAATGGCATAAATATAGCATTACAATCATCCAGATACAATCAAGGTCCGACTACGAAACCAAAATAAAGACAACCCCAAATGCATAATGTCCCCGATCGCCCCAACTGGGCTCCACTACTGATCGTCTGGAAAGGAAACGTAGTATCGTCCTGAGTCCTCATCGAACTCCCACTTGAGCTCAGTCATATCTCCTGGAACGGTATCATCGGCACCTGCATCTGGTTTAGGAAGTAATCTATGAGTCACGGGGACTCAGCAATCTCACACCCTCGCGATCAAGACTATTTAAGCTTATGGGTAGGTAAAAAGGTGTGAGGTGGAGCTGCAGCAAGCACTAGCATATATGGTGGCTAACATACGCAAATGAGAGCGAGAAGAGAAGGCAAGGAACGGTCGAGAAACTATGATCAAGAAGTGATCCTAGCAATACTTACGTTCAGGCATAACACAAGACCGTGTTCTCTTCCCGGACTCCGCCGAAAAGAGACCATCACGGCTACACACGCTGTTGATTCATTTTAGTTAAATTAAGTTTCAGGTTTTCTACAAATGGACATTAACAAATTTCCATCTGCCCATAACCGCGGGCACGACTTTCGAAAGTTCAAATCCCTGCAGGGGTGTCCCAACTTAGCCCATCACAAGCTCTCACGGTCAATGAAGGATATTCCTTCTCCCAGGATGGACCGATCAGACTCGGAATCCCGGTTACAAGACATCTCGACAATGGTAAAACAAGTCCAGCAAGACCACCCGCTGTGCCGACAAATCCTGATAGGAGCTGCACATATCTCATTCTCAGGGCACACCGGATAAGCTAAGCGTACGGGAGCCAATGTAACCCAAGTTGCCAAGGGACGGCCCCGCACGGTGCTCTTGGTTGGACCAACACTCAGAGGAGCACTGGACCGGGGGTTTAAAATAAAGATGACCCTTGAGTCCGCGAAACCCAAGGGAAAAAGGCTAGGTGGCAAATGGTAAAACCAAGGTTGGGCCTTGCTGGAGGAGTTTTATTCAAGGTGAACTGTCAAGGGGTTCCCATTATAACCCAACCGCGTAAGGAACGCAAAATCAAGGAACATAACACCGGTATGACAGAAACTAGGGTGGCAAGAGTGGAACAAAACACTAGGCATAAGGCCGAGCCTTCCACCCATTAAAGTAAACAAGTTATAATAATGATATCCCAACAATAATCATGTTCCAACAAGGAACAAACTCCAATCTTCACCTGCAACTAACAACGCTATAAGAGGGGCTAGGCAAAGCGGTAACATAGCCAAACAATGGTTTGCTTGGACAAGGTGGGTTAGAGGTTTGACATGGCAATATGGGAGGCATGATAAAGCATGTGGTAGGTATCCTAGCATAGGCATAGCAATAGAGCGAGCATTTAATAAGCAAAGATAGAAGTCATTTCGAGGGTATGGTCATCTTGCCTGCAAAGTTCTCCCAGTTGACGTAAGCTTGATCCTCGTAAACATTCTCAACTGGTTCCTCGATCACGTACTCGTCTCCCGGCTCTACCCAAAGCAAGAACACAAGCAAAGGGAGACACAATCAACCACGGTGCAATGCGCAAGCAACATGATGCAAAACATGGCATGATATGCGGGATGTGATATGCAATGCATATGCATGCTTCGGAAAGGAAAGATTGAACCAGGCCACAACTTAGAAAACCAAGAGTGCCATTGGAAAGATGAGTTGATTTCATTCGAAATCGATATAAAGATCACCGGAATCAGATGCATGGTTTGCAAATGGCAAGCAAAACAATAATGGCACAAACATGCGATTAACAGCACGAGGCCATCTAAATGCATCAAGAAAAATAAGCTACTGCACTCTAACATAACAACAAAGCACATGGCAGTGATCCACTCAAGATGCTTGACAAAAGATAAACAATGAGGTACGGCTAATTCACACCATAACAGGTTCAAACAAGCATGGCAAAAGTGCAAAAGATATCAGGTTCACTGACTTTGTTAAAATAACAACATGGCAGGATTTAAACATCAGGAAGCAATGTTTAGAGAAAGATAACAATATGCTACAGGAACATATCATGGCAAAGCAAGGCATGGCATGGCATGAAACTACACAAAGCATATAACAAAAGTCCCTTACTGACCATAAGCCAAAGGGGATCCGAAAATACAATGGCGCCCATGTAAACATAGCAAGTTTCGTTAACAGATTCAGACTTAGCTGAAAACTGGAACATGGCAAAACAGAATTACGTAGGCATGTTTGCGAGCTCGATGCACTCACCACAAGGTATTGCATGAAAAGCTAAGCATATACCCAGCAAGTATATGATAAATATTCTAACCATGGCAAGAACACTCTCATAGCATGCACGGATCAACTACAACATCCTCGGCAAAATTGCTTAACACGTAAACAATCTGCCAGGAACATTTTATAGCAAAAGTAGATCAAGATTGAGTCATGCTAGGGTACTCCATAATTGCAAACAAAGACATGGATGGATAGATCATAACAATATCTCAAAATCATCCTTACTGAACATGTACAAAAGAGGCATGGATCACTCTGTAGCAACAAGAATACATGGCATAAAAATATTATCAGGGAAAAGACTTAGAAGAATTCTAAGTCCCTAAAATCAGCAACATCACGAGAGCTACTTTGCAGGCATGTGCTAGTCACCACATTGATCACAAAAAATACATGGCATAAACCACTGTAAAGACGACATGGCATACAACAAAACACATGTAGGGCTCAAGATCATAGGAGGCACCCATTAAACATAGCAAAAATGACAAATGTCCATAATCTGATAAGAATCAAAAACTGACATTACATAGCACTCTTGCAACAGCATTTAGGGCATCAAGATGAACTCAAAAGAACATGGTGCAACGGAATGAAATGAAGTGCACATCGAGACGAACAATTTCATATGCTACACGCCCAAAACGGAGCCACGGATGCAAAGATATGACATGATGAAATATGCTAAAAATATGGAAAACTAGGACAAAAGTCAACCCCCTAGGGTTTCTCTCAGATCTAGATCGGGGGCACGCGGATCGAGGTTCGACGCTGTCCTTGCCGGAGTTCTTGCCGGACTTGTCGAAGAAGAGGGGAAATGATGGTCGGACTTGACGCGGGGTCGGCGCGGAGGCGGCGCCGGTGGAGCGGCGACCGGTCGGTGGGGAGAGGCGGCCACGGACGAAGGGACGGTGCGGTGGCATGGCATCCGGTGACGATGGCGAGGCGGCGGCCGAGCGGCGCGGCGACGAAGGCGGAGCGGGGCGGCGCGGGCACGCCGGGTGCGGGTGGCGGTGACTGGGCCCGTGGGGACCCGCTATGGGCCTCGGCGGGCCGGGCGGCAGGGAGTCACGGCGAAGTGGGCGCGCCGGCTCAGCGAATCGGGGGATGACCCGTGGTGGCGGCAGCAGGATTTCTGTCCGGCGGCGGGCGGACACGTCCGGCCGTGCGGAGGGGAGAGGGAGCTAGGGTTTGATCCAGAATTTTCGGGGGAGATGCCTATTTATACATAGAAGGAGCTAGGAGGCTCCAAATTGAGCACGGTTTTCGGCCACATGATCGTGATCGAACGACCGAGATGATGGAGGGGGTTTAGGTGGGTTTTGGGCCACTTTGTTGAGGTGTTGGGCTGCAACACACACAAGGCCTTTACGGTTCCTCGGTTAACTGTTGGAGTATCAAACGAAGTCCAAATAGCACGGAAATTGATACGCGGTCTAACGGTAGTAAACCAAGGCCTCTTGGCAAGTCTCGGTCCAATCCGAGGACGTTTAACACCCGCACACGAAAAGAGGTAAAAGGAGACACCGGAGGACATAGGAGCGCTGGAATGCAAAACGGACAACAGGGAAATGCTCGGATGCATGAGACGAACACTTATGCAAATGCGATGCACATGATGACATGATATGAGATGCATGACAAGGGCAAAATGCAAAATGAAGACAAAACCCAACAATGAGGAATATTGTAACTTAGTGCCGGAATTGGCAAGAGTTGGAATACAAATATGGCAGGTTACATATGGGGCGTTACAACACTCCACCACTACGAAAGGATCTCGTCCCGAGATCTAGGACTGGAAAAACTCCGTATATTCGGAATGGAGGTGGTCCTCGTGTTCCCAGGTGGCTTCACAGTCGGAATGATGTGACCACTTCACTTTCAGGAATTTGACAGACTTGTTGCGAGTATTGCGCTCAGTTTCTTCAAGAATAGCAATGGGATGCTCATGATAAGACAGGTCTTCTTGGAGATCAATCTCTTCAAAGATGATGGTGCGGTCAGGAGTCTTGAAACACTTGCGAAGCTGAGACACGTGAAACACGTCGTGCACATTTGCAAAGTTGGATGGAAGCTCAAGTTGATAGGCGAGATCGCCTCTTTTGCCAATGATCTTGAAAGGACCCACGTATCTAGGGGCAAGCTTCCCTTTGATACCGAAGCGACGAGTACCTTTCATTTGGAGAGACGCGGAGCTAGACATGGTCTCCGATCTCGAAAGCCAAGTCACGATGCTTGCTATCATAGTAACTCTTCTGACGCGATTGTGCGGCTTTGAGATTTTCACGAATGACTTTGCACATTTCTTCAGCCTCTGTGATCAAGTCATTGCCAAGAAGTTGGCGTTCACCAGTCTCTGACCAGTTAAGAGGAGTACGACACTTCCTGCCATAGAGAATCTCGAATGGGGCCTTGCCCGAACTCGCTTGGAAGTTGTTGTTGTAGGAGAACTCGGCATATGGAAGACAATCTTCCCACTTCATACCGAAAGAAATGACAGAAGCTCTGAGCATATCTTCAAGAATTTGATTGACTCGCTCGACTTGGCCACTAGTTTGAGGATGAAAAGTTGTGTTGAGGCGAATGTTGGTGCCCATGGCCTTCTGAAAGGAATCCCAGAACTTAGAGGTGAAGATGCTTCCACGATCTGAAGATATCAACTGCGGAATGCCGTGCAGAGAGACAATCCTGGAGGTATATAGCTCTGCCAACTGAGCTGCTGTGATAGACTCTTTGATAGGAAGAAAATGAGCCACTTTAGTGAGCTTGTCGATGACAACAAAGATAGCATCATTGCCACGCTTGGAATTTGGAAATCCAGTCACGAAGTCCATCTCAGTATGGTCAAACTTCCATTCTGGAATGGCTAGAGGTTGGAGGAGACTAGCTGGTCGTTGGTGTTCTGCTTTCACTCTTCTGCACACAACACATTCATTCACGACTGAGCAATCTCGCGCTTCATTCGAGTCCACCAATACGACTGCTTGAGGTCATGGTACATCTTTGTACTTCCAGGGTGAATAGACAGGAGTGAATTGTGAGCTTCGTTCATAATGACTTTACGAAGGTCACCCTTAGGAACAACAATGCGATCCTCGAAGAATAGAGTATCCTTGTCATCAAGGCGATAGCGCTTGTACTTGGGTTGGCTCTTGGCAATCCCAATCTTCACCTTCTTCACCATAGCATCAAGAAGTTGAGCCTCACGAATTTGATCTTCCAAAGTAGGAGAGACTTGGAGGTTGGCAAGGAATCCTTAAGGAACAAATTGGATATTAAGTTTGCGGAAAGCTTCACAAAGCTCCGGTTGGTAGGGCTTGAGAATCAAACTATTGCAGTAAGCCTTCCTGCTCAATGCGTCAGTAATAACATTGGCCTTGCCTAGAGTGTATTCAATACTCGGATTATACTCTTGAATCATTTCGACCCAACGAGTCTGCCTGAGGTTGAGGTTTGGCTGAGTGAAGATGTACTTGAGACTCTTATGATCAGTGAAGATGTCCACTTTTCTTCCCAACAAGAGATGTCTCCATGTTAAAAGAGCATGGACAACTGCTGCCAACTTGAGGTCATGAGTGGGGTAGTTCTTTTCGTTGGGCTTCAACTAGCGAGAGGTATAGGCCACAACTTTCTTCTCTTGCATCAACACTGCACCTAGACCTTTAAGGGAAGCATCACAGAAAACCTCAAACGGTTTGGATTCATCAGGAGGAGTCAGAACTGGAGCAGTGACTAACTTCTCTTTGAGGGTGTTGAAAGCGATGTCATATTCAAGTGACCAGACATACTTCACATGCTTCTGGAGGAGGTTGGAAAGAGGCTTCGCGATCTTTGAGAAGTTCTCAACGAACCTTCGACAATAGGTTGCGATCCCAAGGAAGCTGCGGAGTTGCTTCACATTCTGAGGTGGTTCCCAATTCACAATTGCAGACACCTTCTCAGGATTAATAGCTATGCCCTTGGCGGAGATGATATGTCCAAGGTAGAGAACCTCATCGAGCCAAAACTCGCACTTTGAAAACTTCGCATAGAACTGATGTTCTCTGAGTTTGTCCAGCACCAATCTCAAGTGCTTGGCATGATCCTCCTTGTTCTTGGAAAAGACCAAAATTTCATCAAGATAAACCAAGACGAAGTCATTTGTGTAGGGGTTAAAGATGAAGTTCATCATGCGAGAGAAAGTTGGAGGAGCGTTGACAAGGCCGAAAGACATGACAGTGTATTCATATGAACCATAGCTTGTTCTGAATGCTTTCTTGGGGATGTCTTGTTCACGAATGCGACTCTGATGATAGCCCATACGGAGGTCAAGCTTGGAGAATACTTGAGCACCTTTGAGTTGTTCGAAAAGCTCATTGATGTTGGGAAGTGGGTACTTGTTCTTTATGGTCTTCTTGTTCAATGGACGGTAATCGACACAAAGTCGGTCCGTTCCATCCTTCTTCTTGACAAAAAGAACACCACAACCCCGTGGAGAAGAACTTGGTCGGATGAGACCCATACGCTCTTGAATATCGAGTTGTTTCTTTAGCTCCTTCAACTCTTCAGGTCCAAGCTTGTAAGGACGTTTGCAAACAGGTTTCGTGCCAGGCTCAAGATCAATGACGAATTCAACTGGCCGGTGAGGAGGCATTCCTGGAAGCTCTTCTGGAAAGACGTCTTGATATTCACAACGACTGGAATCTAAGATATGGCATCCAACTCGCCCTTCTCAATGAGAGAAAATAGTCGAATGGTATCATCACGAGCAGCAAAGACGATCACATCCTTAGACGAATGTGTCAATTGAATCTGCCTGGCAGCACAATCAAGCTGAGCCTTGTGCTTAGATAGCCAGTCCATTCCGAGAATAAGATCAATATCCAAGTCACCAAGGACCATTGGAGAAGACAGAAACTTATAGTCTCCCATCGTTATGGTAACATCCAGGACCATCGTGGTAGCCCTCATAGACTTGGCCGGAGAAACCACTCCCATAGGTTTACCCAACATTTCTGAAACGAAGTCATGCTTTGAAACAAATGATCTTGACATGAAACAATGCGATGCACCAGTATCAAAAAGGACTTTTGCGGGAGTAGAGTTAACTGGAAAGTTACCCATGATCACTTATGACGAGTCCTCTGCCCGAGTTGCGTTCACCATGTTGACCTTTGCAAACTTGGGATTATGCTTGACCACTGCGGTGCTGGCAGATCTCACAGGAGGAGGAGGAGGAAGACGCCTCTGGTTGAAGCATTTGTTGGCATAGTGACCCTTCTGCTGACACTTGTTGCACGTGACCTCTGAAAGCGGACGGTGATATGGAGCACTTGATCTTGGAGCATGAGACGAAGTCTTGTTATGAAAGCCTGGGTTGGGTGGGTGGGAAGATCCATTGCCACCTTTTCTCTTCTGCTGATAAGGCTGACAGAACGAAGGAGGACGAGGCAACCAATACTTTTGCTGCTTAGCTACCACTTGAGTTGAGGAAGAAGGAGTTGCATCACTGACTCGTTTCTTGGAAGCATCGCACTTGAGCTGAGCAGCCTCTTGCTTCAGTGCCATATTGTAGAACTCATCATACTTCTTCGGCTCAAAAAGCACAAGGGTTAGTTGTAGATCTTCTCGGAGGCCACCTCTGAACTGATAAATCATGCTCTTCTCGTCAGGGACGTCTTGCTTAGCGAAACGAGCAAGCTTCTGGAACATGATGTTGTACTGGTAAACAGACAAGCTGCCTTGCTTCAGATTGTGGAACTCCTCACGCTTGCTCTCAACAACACTCTGAGGAATGTGGTGATCTCTGAAGTCTTGGCGGAATTCATCCCAGGTAATCACATGACCTCCTCTGGAATCTTTGTATTGTTGATACCACTCTGCAGCTTGGTCTTTGAGTTGGAATGAGGCAAACTTGGCAAAGTCCTCAGGCCTGACGTTGCTCCACTTGAAATGTTTGCAGATATCCATGAGCCAATCATCAGCGTCTGTTGCCTCGACACAGTTACTGAAGGTCTTTGGATGGTTTGCGAGGAACTGGTTGTGTGTAGCAAACTAATTTTGATTGTTGCCATGGCCTTGATTTCCTTGGTTGAGCTTGTGTAAGAGTTGCATAATCAGATGTGTGTTGGCGTTGGTAGCGGCCATCACAGCTTGCCATGCCTCCGGAGGTGGAGGTGGTGGCGGTGGTTCTGGATTCTGACGCATTGGAGGAGCCATCCTAAAGAGGGTGGCATCCGTTAGCATCTTGACAGACATATATTCAAGCTGAATCAAAAGGATCGAAATTGCAACATATAGTCTCAACATTCGAACAAGAATGAATGAATGAATTCCAAATCAAATGGTCACACTTCCATAAATTGAGAAGTCACATAGATAGAGATAGAAGAATAAAACAACAAGGTATGGACATGAACAAATACTTGGTTAGGATTACCCAATCACAAACCAACTATCTGCGAAAGAAATACTAGAGCTACATGAATTCCCACCTATGAAACTCCCGAAATTTTCTGGTTATGCAATCAGGTGTTGGGGATACAGGGGAAGCATAATATCTCACCCAAAGCTAGAAAATCCTACATCCAGCTGTATCCATTCTTCAACACATAACCAAGAAACCTTCGGAAATCATTTACCTCAACCTTCGAAAAGCATCCGTTATACGAGTTATGGCAATACTCCCGAACTCCTGTCCCAGTACTGGGTGGCGTCGAGGTTATCTCACCAACAACTGCATAAAAGAGATTTTCGATGTCGGCGAAACTCAGGTATTCCAGAACTGCAACGATAAAATTGTGACGACAACACCTCGGATCTCAACTCCCCGGGACACTGCCACAACCCCTAAATGTCAGGAGGCACCAAGAACAATGTTCTCGTCACAAAACCATCGGAACGATTCCAAGATACCTGCGTGATCCTAAATTTTTTTAGTGAAATTTGAGAAGAGAAGAGTCAAAACTCTACATCAGGATGCCTCACCAGAGTGACGAAGGGACTGAGGAGTAAAAGAATCCTACTCTCCGATATATATAATCCTAAAAGACTCAAAACATTTTTCTAGACTCAACAACGCCAACGATTCGATCAAGCATGGGGATCCTAAGTCGGGGAAGGCTCTGATTACCAACTTGTAACACCCATGATGCGGCTATATCTCCCACGTGTCGGAGCACGACTTAGAGGCATAACCGCATTGTAGGCAATGTCGCAAGAGGGGTAATCTTTACACATTCTATGTATTGAATAAGAAAAGAGGTACATAGTTGGCTTACAATCGCCACTTAACACAATAGCATAAATATAGCATTACAATCATCCAGATACAATCAAGGTCCGACTATGGAACAAAAATAAAGACAACCCCAAATTCATAATGTCCCCGATCGCCCCAACTGGGCTCCACTACTGATCGTCTGGAAAGGAAACGTAGTATCGTCCTGAGTCCTCATCGAACTCCCACTTGAGCTCAGTCGTATCTCCTGGAACGGTATCATCGGCACCTGCATCTGGTTTAGGAAGTAATTTGTGAGTCACGGGGACTCAGCAATCTCACACCCTCGCGATCAAGACTATTTAAGCTTATGTGTAGGTAAAAAGGTGTGAGGTGGAGCTGCAGCAAGCACTACCATATATGGTGGCTAACAGACGCAAATGAGAGCGAGAAGAGAAGGCAAGGCACGGTCGAGAAACTATGATCAAGAAGTGATCCTAGCAATACTTACGTTCAGGCATAACACGAGACCGTGTTCTCTTCCCGGACTCCGCCGAAAAGAGACCATCACGACTACACACGCTATTGATTCATTTTAGTTAAATTAAGTTTCAGGTTTTCTACAACCGGACATTAACAAATTCCCATCTGCCCATAACCGCGGGGATGGCTTTCGAAAGTTCAAATCCCTGCAGGGGTGTCCCAACTTATCCCATCACAAGCTCTCACAGTCAACAAAGTATATTCCTTCTCCCAGGACGGACCGATCAGACTCAGAATCCCGGTTACAAGACATCTCTACAATGGTAAAAGCAAGTCCCACAAGACCACCCGCTGTTCCGACAAATCCCGATATAAGCTGCACATATCTCGTTCTCAGGGCACACCGGATAAGCTAAGCGTACGGGAGCCAACGTAACCCAACTTGCCAAGGGACGGCCCCGCGCGGTGCTCTAGGTTGAACCAACACTCAGAGGAGCACTGGCCCGGGGGTTTAAAATAAAGATTACCCTTGAGTCTGCGAAAACCAAGGGAAAAAGGCTAGGTGGCAAATGGTAAAACCAAGGTTGGGCCTTGCTGGAGGAGTTTTATACAAGGCGAACTGTCAAGGGGTTCCCATTATAACCCAACCGCGCAAGGAACGCAAAATCAAGGAACATAACACCGGTATGACGAAAACTAGGGCAGCAAAAGTGGAACAAAACACCAGGCATAAGGCCGAGCCTTCCACCCTTTACCAAGTATATAGATGCATTAAAGTAAAAAGTTATAATAATGATATCCCAACAATACTCATGTTCCAACAAGGAACAAACTCCAATCTTCACCTGCAACTAACAACGCTATAAGAGGGGCTGAGCAAAGCAGTAACATAGCCGAACAACGGTTTGCTAGGACAAGGTGGGTTAGATGTTTGACATGGCAATATGGGAGGCATGATAAAGCATGTGGTAGGTATCATAGCATAGGCATAGCAATAGAGCGAGCATCTAACAAGCAAAGATAGAAGTGATTTCGAGGGTATGGTCATCCTGCGTGCAAAGTTCTCCAAGTTGACGTAAGCTTGATCCTCGTAAACGTTCTCAACTGGTTCCTTGATCACGTACTCGTCTCCCGGCTCTACCCAAAGCAAGAACACAAGCAAAGGGAGACACAATCAACCACGATGCAATGTGCAAGCAACATGATGCAAAACATGGCATGGTATGCGGGTTGTGATATGCAATGCATATGCATGCTTCAGAAAGGAAAGATTGAGACAGGCCTCAACTTAGAAAACCAAGAGTGCCACTGAAAGATGAGTTGATTACGGTCGAAATCGATATAAAGATCACCGGAATCGGATGCACGGTTTGCAAATGGCAAGCAAAACAATAATGGCACGAAGATGTGATTAACAACACGAGGCCATCTAAATGCATCAAGAAAAATAAGCTACTGCACTCTAACATAGCAACAAAGCACATGTCAGTGATCCACTCAAGATGCTTGACAAAAGATGAACAATGAGGTACGGCTAATTCACACTATAACAGGTTCAAACAAGCATGGAAAAAGTGCAAAAGATATCAGGTTCACAGACTTTGTTAAAATAACAACATGGCAGGATTTAAACATCAGGAAGCAATGTTTAGAGCTAGATAACAATATGCTACAGGAACATATCATGGCAAAGCAAGGCATGGCATGGCATGAAACTACACAAAGCATATAACAAAAGTCCCTTACTGACCATAAGGCAAAAGGGATCAGAAAATACAATGGAGCCCATGTAAACATAGCAAGTTTCGTTAACAGATTCAGACTTAGCCGAAAACTGGAACATGGCAAAATAGAA
The DNA here is from genome assembly GCF_002162155.2 of Triticum dicoccoides. Classification (NCBI taxonomy): domain Eukaryota; kingdom Viridiplantae; phylum Streptophyta; class Magnoliopsida; order Poales; family Poaceae; genus Triticum; species Triticum dicoccoides. The sequence continues at coordinate 382,523,305 of NC_041386.1, read as the reverse complement.
TTACATAGGCATGTTTGCGAGCTCGATGCACTCACCACAAGGTATTGCATGAAAAGCTAAGCATACACCCAACAAGTATATGATAAATATTCTAACCATGGCAAGAACACTCTCATAGCATGCACGGATCAACTACAACATCCTCGGCAAAATTGCTTAACACGTAAACAATCTGCCAGGAACATTTTATAGCAAAAGTAGAGCAATATTGAGTCATGCTAGGGTACTCCATAATTGCAAACAAAGACATGGATGGATAGATCATAACAATATCTCAAAATCATCCTTACTGAACATGCACAAAAGAGGCATGGATCACTCTGTAGCAACAAGAATACATGGCATAAAAATATTATCAGGGAAAAGACTTAGAAGAATTCTAAGTCCCTAAAATTAGCAACATCACGAGAGCTACTTTTCATGCTTGTGCTAGTCACCACATTGATCACAAAAATACATGGCATACACCACTGTAAAGACGGCATGGCAGACAACAAAACACATGTAGGGCTCAAGATCATAGGAGGCACCCATTAAACATAGCAAAAATGACAAATGTCCATAATCTGATAAGAATTTGAAACTAACATTACATAGCACTCTTGCAACAGCATTTAGGGCATCAAGATGAACTCAAAAGAACATGGTGCAATGGAATGAAATGAAATGCACATCGAGACGAACAATTTGATCTGCTATACACCCAAAACGGAGCCACGGATGCAAAGATATGACATGATGAAATATGCTAAAAATATGGAAAACTGGGACAAAAGTCAACCCCCTAGGGTTTCTCTCAGATCTGGATTGGGGGCACGTGGATCGAGGTTCAACGCCGTTCTTGCCGGACTTGTCGGAGAAGAGGTGAAACGGTGGCCGGACTTGACGCGGGGTCGACGCGGAGGAGGCGCTGGTGGAGGGGCGACCGGTTGGCGGGGAGAGGCTGCCGCGGACGATGGGACAGTGCGGTGGCGCAGCGGCCGGCGACGATGGCTAGGCGGCGTGGGCACGCCGGGTGCTGGTGGCGGCGACTGGGCCCGTGGGGGCCCGCTACGGGCCTCGATGGGCCGGGCGACAGGGAGGCGCGGCGAAGTGGGCGCTCCGGCTCAGCGTATCGGGGGATGACACGTGGCGGCGGTGGCGGGATTTCTATCCGGCAGCGGGAGGACACGTCCGGCCGCGCGGAGGGGAGAGGGAGCAAGGGTTTGATCCGGAATTTTCGGGCGAGATGCCTATTTACACATAGAAGGAGCTAGGAGGCTCCAAATTGAGCACGGTTTTCGGCCACACGATCGTGATCGAATGACCGAGATGATGGAGGGGGTTTAGGTGGGTTTTGGTCCACTTTGGAGAGGAGTTGGGCTGCAACACACACGAGGCCTTTACGGTTCCTCGGTTAACCGTTGGAGTATCAAACGAAGTCCAAATGGCACAAAACTTGATAGGCGGTCTACCGGTAGTAAATCAAGGCCGCTTGGCAAGTATTGGTCCAATCCGAGGATGTTTAACACCCGCACACAAAAAGAGGTAAAAGGAGACACCGGAGGACATAGGAGCGCCGGAATGCAAAACGGACAACGGGGAAAATGCTCGGATGCATGAGACGAACACGTATGCAAATGCGATGCACATGATGACATGATATGAGATGCATGACAAGGGCAAAATGCAAAACGAAGGCAAAACCCAACAACAAGGAATATCATAACTTAGTGCTGGAAATGGCAAGAGTTGGAATACAAATATGGCAGGTTACATATGGAGCGTTACATAAACCTCCACCTAAACTTCAAGAAATTAAAAAATGCTAATTTTCTTTATTGAGGGTCTAATCACCCCCCTATAGACACCTCTTCTCGATCCTTTCAATTTGTATCAGAGCTTTGGTATCCATTGCTTTGGTTTAATCACCATTGGAGGAAGATGGATGAGTCTATGTTGCGGAGTCTTAGATGTAGAGTGCATATACTTGATGGAGAGTTCTTTCATGAGTGAAAAAATGAGATGCTTGAGATTTTCAATGAATATCACTTGAACAAGTACATTACTAGCCCTTGTGCACCGCTTGTTGATCCTTTGCATCCTACCACTGATGAGTCTATTGACATGATCCGCAACCTTAGAACTGTCAATCTTATTACTGGAGGTTTGCCTAGAAATTTGTTTGGTTGCTTGCCTACTCTTGATTGTGCTTACACTATATGGAGATTTCTTGAGGAACGATTTCCAAACTATTCCTTGCAAAACTTAGATGAGATTCTTCACAAGTCTATTGCTTTGAGTAAGATGAATTCTAATGATCCTAAGTTTGGTGATTGCTTATTTGAGCTTCATGACCATATGCGTGCCAAAGGAGACATTGGAATCATTAGTAATATCATCTCCGCAGTCATTAGAATTCATAAAGATGAACATTGTGATGATCACTTATCTAATGAATCACTCTCTCTAGGAATAGATCAATCACAAGACGATGTTGAACAGGGATACTATGATGAGGATGATGATAGTGACTTTGATCTCGATGAGTATATGAGACATTTTGGTCTTATGGCTAATCTTCGCAGCTACATGACTGGAGGAAAGGAATGGGTTCTTTTCATGCCACAAATCTCTTATACCTTCACAAGCCACTCGGCAAGACGACATACGAGTTTCTCACCGGTAACAAACCCCAAGTTGGATACTTTTGAGTATTCGGCGCAAAGTGCTATATTCTTGATAAGCATCACCATTCTAAATTTCCTCCTAAATCACATGAGGATTTCCTACTTGGTTATGGCTCAAACTCTCAAACTTACAGTGTTTACAACAATTTCACCTCAAAGGTTGAAGAGACGGTAGATGTGAAGTTTGATGAATCTAACGGCTCACAAGTAGAGCATTTGCCAATTCATGTAGGAGACAAAGACCCTTCGGAAGCAATCCAAGACTTGCCTATTGGCAAGATTCGTCAAAGGGGGTGAAGGATATTACTTCGTCCGTCCAAGTGGAAGCTTCTACCTCACGACAAGGTGAACCAAGAATTGACAAGGAGGCATCCACAAGTGGGACACGTCAAGATGACGAAAACGAGGAAGTACACCAAGATGGACCTCGTCAACCTCCTTCTCCACCTCGACAAGAGAACAACAACATCAACAATGAAGAAGGCCAAGAGGAAGAACAAGATGATGAAGAAGATGCTCCACCCCAACCCAAACAAAAGCTCTCACGAGTTAGAGCAAGAGTTTCACGAGACCATCCCGTTGAACAAATCTTCAATGATATCCAAACCGAGAGAATCACTCGCTCTAAAACTTTTTTGGATAATTTTTGTGAACATTGTTACCTCGTACCAAATGGACATTAAAAGTGCTTTTCTAAATGGTGAAATTGAGGAGGAAGTTTATGTTAAATAACCTCCCGACTTTGTTAATCCTAAGAAACCCGACCATGTTTACAAACTTCACAAAGCTCTTTATGGTCTTAAACAAGCTCCTAGAGCGTGGTATAAATGCTTGACCAAGTTCCTTATTGAAAAAGGCTTTGAGATTGGAAAAATTGATTCCACTTTTTTTACTAAAAGGGTTAATGATCAATTATTTGTGTGCCAAATTTATGTTGATGATATCATATTTGGATCAACTAACCCTCATTTTAGTGAAAAATTTGGAAAGTTAATGTCGAAGAAGTTTGAGATGTCTATGATGAGTGAACTCAAGTTCTTTCTTGGGTTGCAAATCAAGCAAACTAAGGAGGATACCTTTGTTTCCCAAACAAAGTATACCAAGGACTTATTCAAGAAGTTCAACATGCAAGAATGCAAAGGTATGAATACACCCATGCCTACTAGTGGACATCTTGACTTGATTAAGGATGGCAAAGCAGTTGACCAAAAGGTTTACCCCTCTACGATTAGTTCATTGTTATATCTATGTGCCTCCCGTCCCGATATTATTGTAAGTGTGCACATGTGTGCACGATATCAAGTGGCCCCAAAGTATGTCATCTTAAGGCCGTGAAAATGATAGTGAGATACTTAATTCATACACCAAATTTTGGCATTTGGTATCCTAAGAGGTCCTCTTTTGATCTTGTTGGCTACTCCGATTCGGACTATGCCAGAGACAAGGTTGATAGAAAGTCCACTTCGGGTACTTGTCAATTTCTTGGTAGATCTCTTGTGTCTTGGTCCTCCAAGAAACAAAACTTGGTATCGTTATCTACCGCCGAAGCAGAATACATTGCCGCCGGTTCATGTTGTTCTCAATTACTTTGGATGGCCCAAACTCTTAAAGATTATGGCATATATGGGAAACATGTTCCATTTCTTTGTGATAATGGAAGTGCTATTAAGATTGCTCACAATCCCATGCAACATTCTCGAACTAAGAATATTGAAGTCCGTCATCATTTCATTCGAGATCATGTTGCTAAAGGAGATATTGATCTTAAGCATGTTTGTACCGATAAGCAGTTGGCGGATATATTCACCAAACCGCTTGATGTGAAAGTATTTTGCCGTTTGAGAGGTGAATTGAACATCATTGATGCTTCAAACTTGGAGTAGAAACTCCATTTGGATACATTCAAGGCATGATCCTTTGACTAATCCTTGATATTTCTAGGATGATGATGATAATATGTCTTGGATCTATGCTTGTACCCTTGCATGCTATCTAACTTGTGTAGGTACTTGGATGAGCTCAAATTCATGAGATTGCATCTCACTCACATCTTGAGCAATCTCTACAGCACCAAGTCTCTACAATATGGTGGTTGAAGACAAGGAAGCATGCAACCTTTCAACATATCCTTTGACAAATTCTATATATCAAATTTCATGGTTGTCACTTTGGATACATAAGTATTTTCCTTGCAAGACTAACCCATGTAGGTAGATGAACTCAAACTACAAGTGGTGCTCCCAAACCATTGATGAGCTACATAAACCGAGTATCCTACACAAGTTCAACTACATGATCAAGTTCAACACCACCACCGAAGGTATGTCATTCCATCTTAGAGAAGCTTTACCCCAAGTCATGGGTCAAAGCAGCTCAACAAGATTTGAATACATCAAAATGCTTAAATGAAAAATGGCAACCCCATTTTGAGATTAAATGATGAGTATGACCTACGATCAAGTGATCTCACTTGACTCCTCAGTCAATATACTCTAACATAGGACTTTGTCGCCGACCAATTCTAGATGAAGTTCTCTAACATGAGTATAATCTAGATTTCTTTTCTTTTTCTCTGTTATGTTCTGCATTCCCTACATCCAATTCATTGCAAATTATTTAGTTAATTCCTTGCAAATCTTTGTGAGATATTATTTGCCTAGTGAGCTGAGATGACAATTGTTTTCTCTCTGTGTTGAACTCGGACTCACCGGTTTGTTTCTTTCGGTTAAACCGAACCACCTCGGTACCACCGAAGAAAATAACTCGGTGTGACCGATTTCAATGCTGAGAAAACACTTTGCCATTTGCATCCTACATACTTATTCCAGATCCACTCAATGATTCTTCTCCTCTATCAGCATCTTACATTACATGTTGCTTTGTAATGTGACTCAAGGACCAAACCTAGTTGACTCATGCTCCAAAAGATCCCTTCTTGGAAATTGATGTCAAAGGGGGAGAGAGAGAGCACATCAAATCTTATCACATATGAGAGAATGCACACCTTAAGCATCTCCAGATGCTTTTATCCATAGAGGAGAGAAGTCACATGTCTTCAAGAGGGGAAAGACATGTTAGCATGTGTTATGTTTATTTTTGCTCTGATTTTATTTTGCCCTATATTCTCCCATTATCCAATATAAGATTCAGGGGGAGAAAGACAGTTAAGGGAAGGAAATCTTTGAATTAATTGCATATCTTTACTCTTTGGAGATGTGTCTATATCAAATAGAGTACCTAGTACTGAGTCTCTACATGTCATCCCAATCTTGGTAATCTTGTGGTTTCTTAAATTGCTTTGTCTAGTAGGTGTACATGTGTTATCTAACCTTGTTTACTTAGGTTCATCTCTTCCAAAGCTACCTCAAGACCACAAGGTAAGTATATGCATCACATCCATGTGCATGATGATTTCTTGCTACTGTACATATTGTTTGCAAGACGAAATCATGAACATGGAGGTACATTTCGTATATTCACATCATTTGCTCTAATGCATATAGCCAAGATACGTGTAACTCATTGCTTGATCTATCATGGTTATGCATTCACATGCTCTTATATTCCATATTCACATGATTGCATACATGTAGGGGGAGCCTATGCATGTTACATGTCTTTCCAAAGCTTTACTTGTTATATATTCTTCATATCTTTATCTAAAGCTTTGATGTATGTTGTCATCATTTACCAAAAAGGGGGGAGATTGAAAGCACAAGTGCTCCCTGGGTGATTTTGGTAACTAATGTCAACATATCTCTTGCTGGACTAATAATTTTATCTAGTATATTTCAGAAAGTTCAACAAAGGCGTGGCATGGACAAGAGGATGTGGAACCCCTTCAAGAAACTAAGGACAAGGATTGGCAAAAGCTCAAGACTCTACATTTTCATTTTAGTGATCCAAGATCACATAAATCCATAGGAAAGCCAATACTATTAAAAGGGGATGAGGTGTTGCTTAATGGCTTGCTTCCTCAAAGTGCTTAGTGATATGCTCCAAAGCCCTCAACAAATTTCTCATTTGCACATATGTCCCAAACCTAAAGTAAAACTCGGCCCCACTGATTTGATATATCCGGCGCCACCGAGTTCACTTGACATAGCCACTGCCAGAAACCCTAATCAATTCGGTCTCACCGATGGAATCTCGGTCTCACTGAGATGGGCATGCAAACTCTCTGTTGCCTATTGCAATTATCTCGGTCTCACCGAGATATGCAATCGGTCCCACCGAGTTTGCTTGACCAACTCTCTGTTTTGCTTATTACCAAAATCGGTCTCACCGAGTTTGTGTAATTGGTCAAACCGAGTTGAGGTTTTACCCTAACCCTAGCACATCGGTCCCATCGAGTTGATCATACCGGTCCCACCGAAAACTCTAACGTTCACATTTTGAACCATATCGGTGTGACCGAGTTTCTTGATTCGGTCACACGGAGTTTGGTGAATTGTGTGTAATGGCTAGATTTTGTGTGGAGGCTGTATATACCCCTCCACCCATCTTCCATTCGAGGAGAGAGCCATCAGAATGTGGCTACACTTCCACTACTCATTTTCTGAGAAAGAACCACCTACTCATGTGATGAGACCAAGACATTCCAATCAAACCACAAGAATCTTGATATCTAGCCTTCCCTAGGTTGCTTTCCACTCAAATCATCTTTCCACCAAATCCAAATCTGTGAGAGAGAGTTGAGTGTTGGGGAGACTACCATTTGAAGAAGAAGAGCAAGGAGTTCATCATCAACACACCATCTATTACCTTTCGGAGAGTGGTGTCTCCTAGATTGGTTAGGTGTCACTTGCGATCCTCCGTCAAGATTGTGGAGTTGAACCAAGGAGTTTTTAAAGGCAAGGAGATCACCTACTTTGTGAAGATCTACCCAAGTGAGGTAAGTCCATCATGGGCGATGGCCATGGTGGGATAGACAAGGTTGCTTCTTCGTGGACCCTTCATGGGTGGAGCCCTCTGTGGACTCGTGCAACCATTACCCTTCGTGGGTTGAAGTCTCCATCAACGTGGATGTACGATAGCACCACCTATCAGAACCACGCCAAATATCTCTGTGTCTTCAATTGCGTTTGCACACTCCAATCCCCTTAGTACTCTCTCAAGCAAAACATGATCACTCCTTAGTACTCTTTGGGTGTTAATCACATGGCAATGTGAACTAGATTCTTGACTCTAGTAAACTCTTTGGGTGTTGGTCACATGGCGATGTGAACTATGGGTGTTAAATCACATGATGATGTGAACTAGATTATTGACTCTAGTGCAAGTGGGAGACTGAAGGAAATATGCCCTAGAGGCAATAATAAAATTGTTATTTTATATTTCCTTATTCATGATAAAGGTTTATTATTCATGCTAGAATTGTATTGATCGGGAACCTAAATACATGTGTGAATACATAAACAAATACCATGTCCCTAGTGAGCCTCTACTAGACTAGATCATTGATCAAAGATGGTTAAGGTTTCCTAACCATGGACACGTGTTGCCATTTGATAACGGGATCACATCATTAGGAGAATGTTGTGATGGACAATACCCATCCGTTAGCTTAGCATAATGATCGTTCAGTTTATTGCTATTGCTTTCTTCATATCAAATACATATTCCTTCGACTATGGTATTATGAAACTCTCGGATACCGGAGGAATACCTTGTGTGTTATCAAACGTAACAACGTGACTGGGTGATCATAAAGATGCTCTACGGGTATCCCCGAAGGTGTTTGTTGAGTTGGCATAGATCGAGATTAGGATTTGTCACTCCGAGTATCATAGAGGTATCTCTGGGCCCTCTCGATAATACACATAATAAAGGTGATGTATTACAAAACGAGTAAAGAGACTTGCTAGTAGCGAGATTGAACTAGGTATGAAGATACCGGCGATCGAATCTCGGGCAAGTAACATACCGATGGACAAAGGGAATTATGCATGTTGTCACAACATTCGACCGATAAAGATCTTCGTAGAATATGTAGGAGCCAATATGGGCATCCAGGTTCCGCTATTGGTTATTGACCGGAGAGGTGTCTCGGTCATGTCTACATATTCTCGATCCCGTAGGGTCCGCACGCTTAACGTTCATTGACGATATAGTGTTATATGATTAGGTGACCGAATGTTGTTCGGTGTCCCGAATGAGACCATGGACATGAGGAGGAGTCTCGAAATGGTCTTGAGGTAAAGATTTATATATAGGACGATGGTATTTGGACACCGGAAGTGTTTCGGGACGTACCGGGAAGGAATCGAGTCACTAGTAGGGGCTCCAGGCACCCCCCCTGGCATGATATGGGCCTTATAGGCCAAAGGAGAGGACACACCAGCCCACAAGGGGGCTGATGCACCTCCTCCCTTGTTTGGACAGCCCTAGGGAAGGAAAAGGGGGAGGGCAAGCCCCTCCTACCTTTCCCACTCATGGGAGAAAGGAAAGGGGGGCGCCGCCCTCCCTTGCCTTTCCCCGCCTCCAAATAAGGAAAGGGGGGCATGGCTTGGGAGGGACCCCAAGTAGGATTCCTCCTACTTGGGCACATCCTTTGGCTGCTCCTCCCTCCCTCCCAGATTTATATATGTGGGAGGGGGGCACTTAGCATACAACAGACATTTGCCTAGCCGTGTGCGCCCCCCTCCACCGTTTACACTCCCGGTCATATTTTCGTAGTGCTTAGGCGAAGCCCTGGAGATCACTTCACCATCACCGTCACCACGCTGTCGTGCTTCCGGAACTCATATACTACCTTGCCATCTTGCTAGATCAAGAAGGCGGAGGATGTCACCGAGCTAAATGTGTGCAGAATGCGGAGGTGTCGTACGTTCAGTACTTGATCGGTTGGAGCGCGAAGAAGTTCGACTACATCCACCGCATTGTTAAACGCTTCCGCTTACGATCTACGAGGGTATATAGACATAATATCGCCTCATTGCTATGCATCTCCATGGATAGATCATTGCGTGTGCGTAAAAACAAATTTGTTTTCCATGCAACATTTCCCAACAAGCACCTCTTCCCATTGCAAGAAAAACCAATCTAGTTGGCCAAACCAAACCAATGTTTTGGAGAAGAAATACAAGTCTATAAAGATTTAAAGATCATGCATACAAGAGTTCAAAGAAGACTCAAATAATATTCATAGATAGATCTGATCATAAGCTCACAGTTCGTTGGATAACCACAAACACACCGCAAAAAGGCATTACATCAATTAGATCTCCCAGAACATTGAGGAGAACATTGTATTGAGAATCAAAAGAGAGAAGAAGCCATCTAGCTACTGCCTACGGACCCGTAGGTATGTGGTAAACTAGTTATGTATCGTTGGAGGACCACCAATGAGGATGATGAACCCCTTTGTGATTGTTTCCCCCTCTGGCAAGGTGTCGAAATAGGACTGCAGATTAGATCTCGTGGTTCTGGAACTTGCGGCAGCTGGAATTGTGTTTCGTCAGCTCCCCTAGGGTTTCTGGAATATTTGGCTATTTATAGAGCTGAGAGGAGGTGGAGAAGCTTCATGTGGGCCCCACAAGGCATTATGGCGTGCCAGGGGCCTCTAGCACGCCCTGGTGTCTTGTGGGACCCACGGGCCTACTCTGGTGCACCTCCTAGGCTCCCCGGGTCTCTTCTGGGTAGAAAAAATCTCCAAAAAGTTTTGCTGCATTTGTACTTGTTTGATATGGATATTCTGTGAAGTAAAAACAAGCAAAAACAGCAACTGGCACCGAGCACTATGTCAGTAGGTTAGTCCCAAAAAATGATATAAAGTTGCTATAAAATGAATATAAAACATCCAAGAATGATAATATAATAGCATGGAACAATCAAAAATTATAAATACGCTGGACACGTATCAAAGGCCAAATGTAGCGGTCTGGCGTGAAAGGCCTAGGGCACGCTTCAGGCCCAGTAATCTGGTCGGCCCACCCCAGCCCACCCAAGCAACACTAGGTCCAACGCGTGATGGGCCAAGCTGGGAGCGGCGAGGGGGGCAGCCCACTAGTGAACGACCTAGCAGCACCAGGACTAAGAGGCGGGGAGGGGTACCCGCATGGAGGGTTTCCCCTCAACGTGCGAGCACCGCCGCCGCAGCCACCATCAGAGCAGGGGTGGTAGCCAAGGACAACCAGGGATGCCAGAGAGGGGATGCGGGCTGGGATTGCATCATGGAGGAATCGAAGGACACACTAAAGGGTCGGAATGGCGCGCGGCTGGAGGACGACCGGCGAGGGCACGGGAGCGGAGGACATCAGCGAGCCGGCCGGTGATAGGGCCATCGGAGCTGCAAGGAACGGGCGCTAGGATGCGCGAGCTGGGCCAAGCTCCGAGCGGCCAGCTACCCACTAGGAACGACGGTGGCGCGCACCACCCCTCCGCAAGGGTGTGATATGTCTCCATCGTATCTACTTTTCCAAACACTTTTGCCCTTGTTTTGGACTCTAATTCGCATGATTTGAATGGAACTAACCCAGACTGACGCTGTTTTCAGGAGAATTGCCATGGTGTTATTTTTGTGCAGAAATAGAAGTTCTCGGAATGACCTGAAACTTCATGGAGAATATTTTTGGAATACATAAAAAATATTGGTGAAAGAATCAACAGAGGGGGAACCAACGGCTGTCCACAAGGGTGGAGGGTACGCCCCCTGCCTTGTGGGTCCCCTGGACCTCCACCGACCTCAACTCCAAGTCCATATATTCACGTTGGGGAGAAAAAAATCAGAGAGAAGGATTCATCGCGTTTTATGATACAGAGCCTTTGTCACCCCTTGTCCTTCATCGGGAGACCAGATCTGAAGTCTGTTCGGCACTCTGGAGAGGGGAAATCATCGCCATCATCATCACCAACCTTCCTCCATCACCAATTTCATGATGCTAACCGCCGCACGTGAGTAATTCCATTGTAGGCTTGCTGGACGGTGATGGGTTGGATGAGATTTATCATGTAATCAAGTTAGTTTTGCTAGGGTTTGATCCCTGGTATCCACTATGTTCTGAGATTGATGTTACTATGACTTTGCTATGCTTAATGCTTGTCACTAGGGCCCGAGTGCCATGATTTCAGATCTAAACCTATTATGTTTTCATGTATATATTTCTGTTCTTGATCCGATCTTACAAGTTGTAGACACCTATGACGAGTTATGATTTGCGTGCCCCAAGGTGACAATAATTGGGATTCTTTCCGGTGATTACCGTAGTTTGAGGAGTTCATGTATTCACTAAGTGCTATTGCTTTGCTCTGGTTCTCTATTAAAAGGAGGCCTTAATATCCCTTAGTTTCCAATAGGACTCCGCTGCCACAGGAGGATAGGACAAAAGATGTCATCAAGTTCTTTTCAATAAGCACGTATTACAATATTCAGAATACATGCATGTATTATATTGATGAATTGGAGCTAGTTCTATGTCACCCTGTAGCGACCCGACCTCAGACGGTCAAGTCTTTGTGCTTAAGTGTCATCCCTGGATCGATATGCTGACACACACAATACTCGAGGATTTATAACATAGGTAAATCACATGTATAAAATAACGTAAATACTATTACCTCAATCCAAATAGCGGAAGTAACAACAAGGTTGTGGACTCCCATCAACACGAACGACAAAGTTGAGTTTAGAAATCGTAACCCTAACGTATCACTTACTCGTCGTAAGAATCCTGCAATATGAGACGTTGCAGCCACCAAGGGTCAGTACATTGAATGTACTGGAAAATTCACACCAGAGGATAATGATGAATAATAGCTATCACTACATGCATATTTGGCTGGTGGAAAAGCTCTATGGTTATAATGTTTTTGCGAAAAGCCAATTTTTCCCTATTGCAAAGGAATATAATTTATTTAACTACAAAGTTGGATGAAAAAAATATTGAGAAGGTTCCTCCAACTCAATCCCAATTAACATCAATAACCCAACAAATTATTTAAGTAACGTGATGAGATCAATATGATAATCCAAGAACCAGATACTCAAGATGTCCATAACCGGGGACACGGCTAATCATCATTAGTTTGTACACTCTGCAGAGGTTTGCACACTTTTCCCCACAAGACTCGATCTCCTCCATTGGATTTCTCGCACTACATGGTGTTTGAGAAACGGATGACCGAGACATAGTCTTTCAGAAGCATTAACTCTTTACTCCGGATAGACTATACCACCTACAACCCACTACCGGCTAGTCTACCTCTTCAAGAGCTTCACGCAACTTACTTAACTATGCTAGAGCCCATAATAGCTTGTGGCTGCACACGGAAGTTTCTAGCATGAATAATCTTATGATCCCTTTGAGCCTGGGTGGCATTCCATAGGGTGATCACACGGGTCCTCCGGGATCCCCTTGGGCAAGCACTGGGTTCTCCAGGTGCCCGGGCAAACCACTGGGTGCTCCAGGGGGCCCCAACAAATCCACCCAGATGTGTATTAACGTAACCACCTTAAATTAACCATTAAATAATAACTCTCACGTCTGTCATGAATTCTGTCAAACCAATCCACGTCTACGAGCATAGCATAGCAATATGAGTTGAACGTAAAAGTAACGCCCAAGGTTTGAATGCAGGGCAATCGGTTCCTACCTCATCAACTACTTCCCAATACCCACATGTTATCAATCCTACTCATGCAATGTTTAAGGGTGAAACTAATGCATAAAAACTGGGTATGAAAGGGATATGATCAAAGTGTGAACTTGCCTTGTACTGTTGATGAAGATGATTCACACTCATAACTCTTGATAGTTCTACTCGTCACACTCCGTTCAATCTATCGTGAGCGAGCAATAGTAACCACACATAAGCAATCACTTAGAAGATCGGGAAGAACGAAGAAGACAGTTCGGAAAACATCAAAACTAAGCAAATAAATCTTGCAACATAAAACAATTTCTAACAGTACCAAAATTATGTGAATTTGGCCTTATCAGAAAGTTTAGGTCAAGAGCTTCGATTTGCAAAAACAATCAACTAAGTCGGAGTTACAAAAATCAAGTTATGTTCAAAAGAAATTTGAATATGAATCTAAACAAAATTCGAAATTTGAAAATTTCAAAAAGTTGATGTGACAGGTTCACTGGATAGGTGAAAACAAGACGAAGCTATAGGCGCTGGTTTCATCTAATTTGGATAAACGAGTGAAAAGTTAAGGCTATTTGAAAAATCAGGGTCAAGTTGTTTTCGAAAGAAAAATAGTTACGTCTAAGGTCTAATGTATAAATACATAGACTAATTGATAATCTAATCATTCTATCATATTAGTCTAGAAATAATAAACTACGTAAGTATAAAAAAGCAAAGAAAGATACCTTTATAAGGCAGAGAAAAGACGACTTTGGAGAGAAGAGACAATTTCCAGAAGTCGCGCCGGAGAGGAGAAATATATTTTTCTTAAATGAATCTAGTCAAACCAAAATATTGATTTAACCCGAATCGGATAATTTTTGGAGACTTTATGGGTCTATATTTATACGCGGAAAAGAGGTTTAAGGATCAAAGGCTAGGTAATGAGGTACTAAACGTAGACGGAAATATACGAAACAGAGAAGAAAATGGCTAACGCCTCGCACGGGCCTAAAGGCCTCGGCCGGCCGCGCGCCGTACACGGGCTGCATTTTTTTCCGAAGTCTATTTTTTTCTGAAATTTCTTTCAAAAAAAACTAAACATTAACGAAAATAAAATAAATAAAAAGACAAAAGAAAACAAAAGAAAAACGGGTAGGCCTGCTGCTATGGTACGCATGTGGGCGGCGGTTAGTTCCAGGTGCATGCGTAGTTTTTTTTCTTTTTTTATATAGAAACAAAAAAGAAAACTGGATAACGATAATAAAATAAAATTTTATATAGGCATATTATATATCAAAATTTTCAAACAAAGATTTTCTACAACATGAACATTTCTCTAGTGCCAAATAAAATTCACAAAAATTCAAATAATTCAAACAGTGCTACTTCTACAATAAAACCCAATAAAAATCATTTTAGAAATACCAAAATGATTTCAAAATTATTTCTCTCCAATTTTATGATGTAGAGAATCATTTTACCCTATTTTCCATTTATTTTATTTTTGAAGAAAAATATTTTGAATAAAACCCAAATAACTCCAAATTGAAAATAATTTCAAATGGACTTTAAATTTGATCCTTTTAAACTTACAACTCGTATTTCATATATTTTGAAGAAGTTATTTTATCTTCTCTCATGAAAATCATTGAGTTGCTTAAATTTGTAAGAAAAAGGTTAGGGTTTGGGGGTCTCCTCAAAATCCATCAATTGCCGCAGGAGGGGGTCTGGGGTGCTACCACCCTTAGAAGTATGGTTACGGTTCCATTAAAACTCATATACTTCATCCATATTGTTAACAGTGTCGGTCTTCTCAGATCTTTAGGATAATTCCTTATCTGGGCTCTTTCGGTAGTGGCATAACCTTTTCCTCAATTCTCCTGTCTTTCATCTTGGTAAGGTTCTTCCGAGATTGGGTCTTCTTAGCTGACGGGCCTGGCGCCCATACTAAACAACTATCGATATCTCATGGTGGTCAACAATTTATGGTTTTCTCCTGCAGAAAATGGGTCTGGGCTGAACCTCACCATATAACCTACGGTTGGCAAAAGCTGCCTTGTACAAGGGAAAAATTGCTATACCATTCTAAGGTTTAAACAAGGTTTAATATCGTCGTCTCTCTACTATAGGTAAGTCACTCAGATTTACCATCCCATATAGCAAGGCGAATAATAAGAGTAAGTCGGTATGGTGATCACTCCATCCCGCACAAAAATCATTACTTTGTATACGGTTTAGCGAATCTCGCATTCTATCACTCGGTCATCCTCACAAGCATTGCAGAATTTTTCTTGTCGACGAACTAGGTTCGGATAAATCCATTGATTCTGCAAGCCAAACAAACATCTATCGTTTCTTCACAACTCTCAGGTTTTGCGTTACTCTATAAGATCGTCTGCCGATAAACATAACTTCCTCCAGGGTATTTCCTTCAGCAAGAGTGTGCTTGCTCCTTGGCAGGTCCTGGGGCCTGTGGGTTATGGCCCATCTCATTACTTGTAATCCTTGAGCTCATCCTAGGGGCAACTGATTATTTTCCAAACATCCAGCTTCCTGGCATTCTTAAATCCTTCCAATTGTACTGTCTCTCTTCCTTCTGTTGGTACCAAACTAAGACGTGATTACTCAAACTCATCATGGGGTTACAATTGCTCCATATTACCAACATCATATCTCCTTTATATCCAATAGTACTTCATCCCTTCATACTCCTGGGGTATACCACATATCGAGATAAAAATCATACTTATTTTGTCCGAAATCCACTCAGTGGAATATCGTTATCTTTTTCATGGGTCAATTGTCCTCGCAGGGTACTACCACCCTTGAAATGCACAAATTCATCCATAGGCCATATTTCTCATATCCTCGAAAAATGGTGAAAAATATTCTTCATAGAGTAACAACTCATAAAATCCATATTAGTACCAATGCTAACTTTATTTATTCTCCAATGATTACAATCTCTCGCTTCTCCATTACATGTCTCAACTCAACACCTCAATATAAAGGAAAATGTTCTCACTACTACTACTACTATATTTTTCACAGACACCACTAATTATCACAAGTCTCCTTCTCCTTGGGGCATTCTCTAGCAAAATGCCCTACTCCATTACAATGAAAACATATTACTTCTGACAAGTCTCGAGGTTTCCTTTTTGGGGAAACTGCTGAGGTAGTGCCCTGACTCCTTGCACCTGTAATAGGTGATATGACTCAGGTCCTTCCTGAAATCCAATCTACTTCTCTTCCTGGTCCTTTCCATGCCAATCATGGCTTCTATTTCTTGTGGGTGATACTCTACTTCCTCCGTCGGGAATTCTACTAGATCCCCATTCATACAAATCTGGGAGATGTATCCTTCTCCACATGAATAGCAAGACTTGGTACAGGGTCTAATTGGTTCTTCTTTGGGTGTGTCCTCCACCTCTTTCTTCAACACTGGTTCTTCTAGAACTTCTGTGAGGGCTCCTTTCATTGCTTCTTTCTTCTGCTGGATGGTTCGTTGTACCATGGGGTAAATGTGACACTGAGCAGGGTAGTGGGTAGTCCCTTTACACAAGAAACAAGTAATCTTCCTAGTTGGGCATTCTTCAACTGGGTGACTTCCTTAACAATTAGGGCATTGATCCTTGTGTTCTTTTATGGGTGTGTCATATTTCTCCACAAATCTTGCATGCACAAGATTTCTTCATATCCTTTCCATAAGGCTTCAATTTCCGGGACACAAACTGAGACTTTAGCAAAGTCAACTTAAAATCTTTCCAAGTGGTTACTCCTTGCCATCCATTTATGGTTTGGTACATCCTCCACCAAGTAGCAGCACCTCTTTCAAAACACTGAAGAGCATGCTGGGTCATATTCTTTCCGTCTATAGTGCTATTCTTCAAGAAATCTTCCATGTTCTGAATCCATCGGTTTGTCTCCAATTGACTCATCGGTCCAGAAAATACAAGCTCATCTCCATTCATCCTCTATTGGGTCCATGTTTGGGGTGAGATAATAGAGATAGAGAGGGATACACACAATGCAAACAATAGTTTTGAAGAGACAGATTTTATTTGTGGTTGTCGGAAAAACATCAAACAAATGATAGCTCACAATCGTCGCATCTAACGTAGGTATATAACAGGGGCTTGGTCTTCTAAAGGTCAATGAATCTTCAAAGTCGTCAAACTCTTCACATCTTGTTCATGTCTCTGATGGCTACTTCCGATCGTGCTTGTCCTTCTCAAGTTCTTTTGCCAGATCATCTCTGTCGATGCGAAGTCCCTGATGATCTCCTTCAATATTCTGGGGTTGCGTTCCAAACTTCTGGGTTTCAACATCCTTGGCATGAACCATGGTCCTACTGTCCTTCAGTTCCTGATGGTTCTCCTGTATCTCGAGGTTTTGCTCCTCCAGCTTGGCTACTTTTAGCTTCTGGGTCCTGAGTTCTTCACGAAATGCTTCCTTGTCAAGTACAGCTTCCTGAAGGTCCATCTTAAAATCCTTGATGAAATGCTCCAGATCCTGGTGATACACCAGCTAAGGTTAAAACTTCATCTTTCGCTGACAGATGCTCCCTCAGCCTTCTACCGTCCAATCCTTTCGAAGAGATGCATGTTTAACTCAGCATGGTACCAATAGCATAAGCGGGCGATAACATCATGGATAGCCATGTCTATGCCCATGTCTCTGCCATGAGCTATCAGTCCATAGTTGATATCTCATGCCTTAGTGTTTTCTTGACAAAACTTTGACTTTTAACGCTCCATGTTCCGGTCTTTCTCCGACACACCTTGATCTCGAGTATTGACAACTTCAATAGTCTGACTAATTCCATATGGGTAATTTTCCTAGGTCACACCACTCTGGAAATTCTTCAGAGCCTTCAAATTCTCCCGGTCTTCGGAGTCTTCAACCGTTGTAGTTTCCATTTTTATAATACACGGTAAAATCCTCTTCATTCCGATGTGGTCTTAGTGGTCCGATATCTTGTACTTCTTGGAGTAGTCTCATTAGTCGATTCCTCATGTGGTCCAAAGGTGAAAGGGGGTATTTGGTCTCACTAAAATGGAATATTTGAATAAGCTCAGAAAAGAAGAGAGGAAAATAACTTTTTGAAAAAGAATGTTTTTAGAGAAAAATCTTTCCTATGGGCTTGTCAGTTTCTAGGGGTCACATCCTACAGTCAACATGTGCTCTAATACCATCTTGTAGCGACCCGACCTCAGACGGTCAAGTCTTTGTGCTTAAGTGTCATCCCTGGATCGGTATGCTGACACACACAGTACTTGAGGATTTATAACAGAGGTAAATCACATGTATAAAATAACGTAAATACTATTACCTCAATCCAAATAGCGGAAGTAACAACCAGGTTGTGGATTCCCATCAACACCAACGACAAAGTTGAGTGTAGAAATCGTAACCCTAACGTATCACTTACTCGTCGTAAGAATCCTTCAATATGAGATGTTGCAGCCACAAAGGGTCAGTACATTGAATGTACTGGCAAATTCACACCAGAGAATAATGATGAATAATAGCTATCACTACATGCATATTTGGCCGGTGGAAAAGCTCTATGGTTATAATCTTTTTGCGAAAAGTCAATTTTTCCCGACTGCAAAGGAATATAATTTATTTAACTACAAAGTTGGTTGAAAAAATATTGAGAAGGTTCCTCCAACTCAATCCCAATTAACATCAATAACCCAACAAATTATTTAAGTAACATGATGAGATCAATATGATAATCCAAGAACCAGATACTCAAGATGTCCATAACCGGAGACACGGCTAATCATGATTAGTTTGTACACTCTGCAGAGGTTTGCGCATTTTCCCCCACAAGACTCGATCTCCTCCGTTGGATTTCTCGCACTACATGGTGTTTGAGAAATGGATGAGAGAGACACAGTCTTTCAGAAGCGGTAACTCTTTACTCCGAATAAACTATACCACCTACAACCCACTACCGGCTAGTCTACCTCTTCAAGAGCTTCACACAACTTACTCAACTATGCTAGAGCCCATAATAGCTTGTGGCTGCACACGGAAATTTCTAGCATGAATAATCTTATGATCCCTTTGAGCCTGGGTGGCATTCCATAGGGTGATCACACGGGTCCTCCGGGATCCCATTGGGCAAGCACTGGGTTCTCCAGGTGCCCGGGAAAACCAATGGGTGCTCCAGGGTGCCCCAACCAATCCACCCAGATTTGTATTAAAGTAACCACCTTAAGTTAACCATTAAATAATAACTATCACATCTGTCATGAATTCTCTCAAACCAATCCGCGTCTACGAGCATAGCATAGCAATATGAGCTGAACGTAAAAGTAATTTCCAAGGTTTGAATGCAGGGAAATAGGTTCCTACCTCATAAACTACTTCCCAATACCCACATGTTATCAATCATACTCATGCAATGTTTAAGGGTGAAACTAATGCATAAAAACTGGGTATGAAAGGGATATGATCAAAGTGTGAACTTGCCTTGTACTGTTGATGAAGATGATTCGCACTCATAACTCTTGATAGTTCTACTCGTCACACTCCGTTCAATCTATCGTGAGCAAGCAATAGTAACCACAAATAAGCAATCACTCAGAAGATCGGGAAGAACGAAGAAGACAGTTCGGAAAACATCAAAACCAAGCAAATAAATCTTGCAACATAAAACAATTTCTAACAGTACCAAAATTATGTGAATTTGGCCTGATCAGAAAGTTTAGGTCAAGAGCTTCGATTTTCAAAAAGAATCAACTAAATTGGAGTTACAAAACTCAAGTTATGTTCAAAAGAAATTTGAATGTGAATCTGAACAAAATTCGAAATTTGAAAATTTCAAAAAGTTGATGTGACAGGTTCACTGGATAGGTGAAAACAAGACGAAGCTATAGGCGCTGGTTTCATCTAATTTGGATAAACGAGTGAAAAGTTATGGCTATTTGAAAAAATCAGAGTCAAGCTGTTTTACAGAAGAAAAATAGCTACGGCTAAGGTCTAATGTATAAATACATAGACTAATTGATAATCTAATATTATATCGTATTAGTCTAGAAATAATAAACTACATAAGTATAACAAAACAAAGAAAGATACCTTTATAAGGCAGAGAAAAGACGACTTTGGAGAGAAGAGACAATTTCCAGAAGTCACGCCGGAGAGGAGAAATATTTTTTTCGTAAATGAATCTAGTCAAACCAAAATATTGACTTAACCCGAACCGGATTATTTTTGAAGACTTTATGGGTCTATATTTATAGGTGGAAAGGGGGTTTAAGGGTCAAAGGCTAGGTAATGTGGGAGTAAACGTAGACGGAAATATACGAAACAAAGAAGAAAAAGGCTAACGCCTCGCACGGGCCTAAAGGCCTCGGCCGGCCGCGCGCCTTACACGGGCTGCATTTTTTTTCCGGAGTCTATTTTTTTTCTAAAATTTGTTTCAAAAAAAACTAAACATTAACGAAAATAAAATAAAAAAAGACAAAATAAAACAAAAGAAAAACGGGCTGGCCTGCTGCTATGCTACGCATGTGGGCGGCGGTTAGTTCCACGCGCACGCGTAGATATTTTTTCTTTTTTTATATTGAAAAAAAAACAAAACTGGATAACAATAATAAAATAAAATTTTATATAGGCATATTATATATCAAAATTTGCAGAAAACGATTTTCTGTGACATGAACATTTCTCTAGTGCCAAATAAAATTCACAAAAATTCAAATAATTCAAACAGTGCTACTTCTATAATAAACCCAATAAAAATCATTTTAGAAATACCAAAATTATTTCAAAATTATTTATCTCCAATTTTATGATGTAGGGAATCATTTTACCCTATTTTCCATTTATTTTATTTTTGGAGAAAAATAATTTGAATAAAACCCAAATAACTCCAAATTGAAAATAATTTCAAACGGACTTTAAATTTGATACTTTTAAACTTCCAACTCGTATTTCATATATTTTGAAGAAGTCATTTTATCTTCTCTCATGAAAATCTTTGAGTTGCTTAAAGTTTCTGAATTTGAAATATTTCCAAATAAAATTCAAATATTTTCAAAAACCCCTTTTCATTTAATTAAATGGAAGAAGTCATATCATCTTCTCTCGAGGGTTTTATATTTGAATATAATTTGAATTCACGGAGATCAAAATGCAAAAAGGTGAAAGTTTGGGAAAGTCCTTTTATTCCCTCTCATTTAACTTTCAAAAAGTTTCGAATTTCACTCAATCAATCACACAACAATCAAACAAACAATCAATCTATCTATTTATTATAACATTCCAAAATTTAGAATTTTGGGATGTTACACACCCTAGGTTATAACTGTTGCATGATGAATGCCATCTGACATAATTATCCGTCATTGATCCATTGCCTATGAGCTTTTCACATATTCCGCTGCTACTGTTACGATTGTTACAATACTGCTATTGTTACTTTTGCCGTTGTTATGGTTACCTCCATACTACTTTGCTCCTAAATACTTTGTTGCATATATTAAGTCTTTTAGGTGTCATTTAATTGACAACTCAGCTGCTAATACTCGAGAATATTATTTGGCTCCCCTTGTGTCGAATCAATAAATTTGGGTTGAATACTCTACCCTCGAAAACCGTTGCGATCCCCAATACTTGTGGATTATCGACCTTTTTCTGGTGGCGTTGCAAGGGAGCATAGCTCTATTCTTTGAGTCACTTGGGATTTATATCTGTTGATCACTATCAGGAATATGAAAGAGAACAAAACCAAGATCTATCTCTCTACTACGAGGGGAGGTAAGGAACTGTCATCTAGCTCTGCACTTAATTCACCTTCTGTTTTGAGTAAACTTGCGACACCTACACCTGCTATTTTCTGATATGTCGCATATTATTGATGATGCCACTTCTGCTATGAATGATGCTTATGATGCTACCACTTTTCTTGATAAAATGGTGCCACTAGGTGAATTACTTGATGAACATCTTGCTAGAGTTAGAACTATTGATTATGCTAAAGATGATGATTTTCTGAAACTGATGAAATTATTGAAACTGAACTTTGAAACACCTTATAAGACTAGCTCTCCTAGATATGAACTTCCTGTTATGCCTGGGGGTTATGTTATGGATGGACAGGTAGAAAGGGACTTTCTTGCTTCTAAGGATAGAGATGATCTTAAGAAATTATTATGCAAGTGGAAAGAAAAGTCTTTGAATGCTAGAATGCAATATGATCCTAAGTTTGCTACTTCGCCTATCTTTGTTACTGATAAGGATTATGAATTCTCTGTCGATCCTGAGTTAATAACTTTGGTTGAATCTGATCCTTTCCATGATTATGAATCTGAAACTATTGTGGCACATCTTACTAAATTTAATGATCACTACTGCAGGATGCTGCTAACGCGACACTACGATCAGAGACCCTTTGACGAAACTGTGGGCGATGCATTAATCACAAATGGTGATTTAAAAAATCATCAAAAAAGGTGCAAAATGTTGGCGATGATGGATGCATCAAACACGGTTCCGATTTTAGTTGTGTGTGTGATGCAGGGCATACGTTTAGTTCAATGAACTGTTTGCGATGAGGAAGAACAAAAACGGCTAGCCAGGTGAAGGCATGTGTGATATACGACATACAGTTCACTCGGATTAACTGTTTGTGATGAGGAGGAACAACAGAAATGGGCAGCTAGATAAAGGTGTGTGTGCGATTGAGGGCATATGCTTTAGAAGGATTAATTGTTTGAGATTAGGAAAAAAAACAGAAATGGTTAGCCAGATCAAAGTGTCTGTGATTGATGGCATACACTTCACATGGATGAACTGTTTGTGATTAGACACAACAAACATAAATAGTTAGATAGATCAACATGTGTGTGCTAGACAGGCACACATTCTAATTAAAAGAAGCATGCGCGATGGTAATAACGAGCGTGCACGATTGTTGGAACAAGATGTGTGCTGACATTGCCTATTGCGGTCCACCCTATGGTGCAAACGCCATGTAAGCGGGCGAGAGCGTGCCCTCGTTACGCCGCCCGGTAATAGTCCCACACTTAGAAATTATAGAACCGTCAATAAATTTTGAGCCTGTGTCCCGTCACATTCCAAATTACTACCATGCTATATTTAATTGTAAACCTGTTCACACTGATCAAAACCTAAATGGTTTCCCACTTAGGAGCGTATTAGTACTTGGTTATAAATACTACTACTCCAAGATGACTGCACATTCCTCCTTAACTCCTCATCCACAAAAACAAACAAGTCATTCATCATCATTCCCTTGCGTCTGCCATGGCCAACGTGAGTTCTGGGTCGAGAGATTACCACCGGGGAGATGCGATCATGGAAGCGGAAGCACGAGAGATGTCCCACCCCGCCGCGTGACCGTAGCAGCATAGAGGTCCTGTCGCGCCGTTGAAGCGGCATGGAGGTCCCGCCGCGCCATCGATGCAATAGACTGGTCCATCCATGCCGCGGAAGTAGCAGAGATGTCCCGCCGCGTCGCGAACGCAGCAGAGATGTCCTCCCGCGCCGTGGCGGCCTGGGAAAATGTCGCGCGGGCAGGCGAGGACTCTTACAGGCGGATGCATGCGATCGTCCATAGCCAGATGCATCAGATCTTCGGCTGGGCGAGGTTGCTGGACGACATGAAAGCCTCGTTTGAACAAGTGACCGGCGTCATCCGGCCACTAAGGGAGAGCAATCTGAAGCTCCGCGGAGAGCGCGACCTGCTGAGGGCGAAGATCGTCGGAAGTGCAGAGCAGCAGGAGGAGACCACTGCCATGTTGAAGAGGACCGGCGTCATCATCGAGAAACTTATGGACAAGAATCCCATGCTGCGCATCAAGCGCAAAAGTCTGCTGGAGGAACCTGTGGATGCTCTCCATGGAGACTAGTTCCCGAGGCATGCAGCAACTCATCAAGAAAGTAGAGATCAGCAAGCCAGATCATTGTCTTCCTTCTTCTTTTGCCTTGTGTATTTCGGGCGTTGCCGCATGTGGCTTGTTTAATTATGTTCCTAAATATGTATGACAATTATTCTCCAGTGTCATCATCCTTATATTCATCAGTCTTGCTATAAGTTGCAGTCGATGCTATATAGGTCTGTCGGATCTTATATCAAGATCCGTGCAAAACTTTCATTTCAGATTTTCTTTTTTCTCTCTTAAATCTCAGTCTAGTGAGACATAGCCACGCCGTGAAACAGGGGCTCGAGCACCATTAGTGGAGACGTTGGGAGGGAGGTGCATGATGGATAGAGGTTAAAGGGCTCTCCTCCCAATGAGCATGCACAGGGGTCTGATCGCACGCCTCCCGTACTGAAATAGCCACCTCGCACGACACCTCCTAGCCAATAAAAAAAGGGGACGCGTGGCGGCACGTAATTGGTAAGTAGAAAGCCCATGGTTTTAATAATACTTGTGTTTCCGATTTGCAATGTGATAGCACTTGTTCCAAAATGATTTTGTTGATTGTTAATGTGTGCGCCTCCGCAAATCGGGCAGAAAAATTACCACAGCATGTTGGTGCCATGTCATGACACCAAGGCAACTTTCATGATTTTCAGGCGAGTTTTGGATTTACAGCAATTTTAAAACAAAGTTTCTCGATGTTTTTGGCCGAGCCAAGATGCCCAGATGTTTGAATTCCATTCCCACTTCTTCCATGGGACCTAGAAGTTCACCCAAGTGCACATACATGATTTTCCAACTAACTTTTGCGCACTGGAGCATGTGCTTGTACTTCAAATTTGAATTATGTGCATTATATGCCTGGAAAATGAAGTATAAAAAGGCCAAACGAACCCGGAATAATTCCAAAATTTAGCACGAAACTCCTATTTGGTCTAAGCTGCCTATGTAAAAAACACAAGGCGGGAGAAGGCAGTGTATGTCGTTTCACACACGGAGGTGACACATTCCCTCTTAGAACCATGAGCCTTCTTGAGAGAAGCTCCGGTTTGCAAGAAGCTTATACCAAAGCTTGTCCCAATTCGGCCAAAAATTTACAACAACATGTTGGTGCCATGTCATGACACCATGCCAAGTTTCATGATTTTCAGGCGTGTTTTGGATTTACAGGAATTAAAAAACCAAGTTTCTCAATATTTCCAGCCGAGGCACGACGCCCAGATGTTTGAATTCCATTCCCATTTCTTGCATGGGACCTACAAATTCACCCAAGGAGACACATGTGATTTTTCAACAAACTTTGGTGCACTGGAGCATGTGCTTGTAGTTCAAATTTGAATTATGCACATTAAGTGACCAGAAATTCAATTAATGTATACGAAAGTCCAAATGAACCCGGAATAATTCTAGATTTTAACACGGCAGTCATATAGTTCTATGTTGCCTCTGGAAAAAATCAAGGGGGGAGGCAGCGTATATCGTTTCACACACAAAGGTGACACATCCCCCCTCGGGAACCACGAGTCTTCTTGAGAGAAGCTCCGGATTGCAAGAAGCTTATACGAAAAACTTGTCGAAATGTGGCCAATTTTTTTACCATGGCATGTTGGTGCCATGAAATGAAACCATGCAAGTTTCATGATTTTTAGGCAAGTTTTGAATTTCCAGGAATTTAAAAACCAAGTTTTTCAATGTTCCCGGCCGAGCCACGATGCCCCAATGTTTGAATGACATTCCCATTTCTTGCATGGGACCTATAAATTCATCCAAAGATACACATGTGATTTTTCAACAAACTATGGTGCACTGGAGCATGTGCTTGTAGTTCAAATTTGAATTATGCGCATTAAATGCCTAGAAACTCAATTAATTCATGAAAATGCCAAAACGAACCCGGAATAATTCCAAATTTAAACATGACACTCATGTAGTTGCATGTTCATTGTACATATATGTTCTAGCAATGCAAACACCATCCTTTCCCCCGTAAACCATTTTGTCTTTCAAAACATAATGAAAAAATTAGGTATACCACAAACAGTTTACTAGAAAGAATCATGTGGGATGCGATATAAAATATCTTGGTGCACCGTTTTGTCTGGCTTACGCAGGAAGCTTCGTCGTCTACAGTCCACCATCCCCACTTGAATCACACTTGCGCGCCAGTTTCTTGCGGCACCGAGCGAAATTTTTCTGCCACCGTGGAAATATATATCTCCTTGCACCTTCCTTCCCACCAAAAGCCACATTTCCACTGTTCCTCCTTGCTCTCCAAGTTTAAACCTTCACTGCTCCTTACTGGCAGCTAAGCCTCGTCACCGGCAACCATTCTTCTTGCAGCGCCGCGTCCTCGCCGGCTACCCTTCTTCTTGCAGTGCCGCCTCCTCGCCGGCGACCCTTCTTCTTGCAGCGCCGCCTCCTCGCCACTGACCCTTCTTCTTGCTGCACGGCCTCCTCGCCGCCGACCCTTCTTCTTGCTGTGCAGCCTTGTCGATATGGTCAGGTAATCCACACCCCACCCACACCATTTTCCTCCTTCCCAGTCCCACATGCCCCGACTGACGGCGTGACACCTTTCGCCGTAATCACTGTCCCCCTCCTCCATTTATGCACCACCCACAGCCATTTTGAACGTAGTATAACATCAAGCTTAGTTGCATCTGGTAGCGGAGAAGCAAATCATGGCCGCACGTGCGCATGAGGTCGCTATCACCGCCATGCATGCCAACCGCCAGATCTTGGAGGAGCACCTCATCTTCGAGGCCACCGTCGACACCACCACGCGGTTGTCTACTTTAAAATACAGTTCATGCTGTTTTCTCAAGGCCACCTCCAGTGCCTTCTAGTGATTTGTCCTCTGTAATGTTAATATGCAAGCTGATGTTCAATTAATAGTTTGGTCCTCTGGAATGTAATGTTCAGTTAATAGTTTGGTTTCTAAAATGTAATGTTCAGTTAACAGTTTGGTCCAACAATTGCTACATTTCGTAGTACTGTTCTCAAGCATTCTTTGTTTTGTTAACTGTCTTATCTTCTAGTACATGTTTCTTTTCTGCAATGTCATGCTCAGTTAACTGTTTTGGTTCATTTGGTCTGCTGTCCATTTAACTGTTTGTTTCAATTCTGTAATTTGATTTTCATTTGTTGTGGGTACAATTTTGTATCATTATGCATGTGAAATAAATCAAATTTGGATGTACTCAATACATATTCTACTGATAGTCTGGCAACTCTTAGTTAACCTAATCAAGATCTTCCTTATGTGTGTTGCAGGGAAACAATGGGAGACACTGCAGTTTACCATCAAGGTTTGCTTATTCATGGTCCTTTTACTAATAGCACATTATTGTGCAGTTGTAGGAATCATTCTAATATTTTGGTTTCTTACAATTTGGTCTTGCACATGTAGGTCCTGCTGTCAGAGGCTTAGACCCACTTTTCGACCCATTTTGCATATGGGGAAATGAGATGTCCATGAATATCAGTCAAGTAAAGAAACTCAGAAAGATTGTTAGGATGAAGAAACTTGCGACGAATAATAGCAAGATCTTTGTTTGCACAATGAAGAATAGGTCAGTCAACTATAGGATGGTACTAACTCTATTATCTTGTTTTTACACCTTGCGCTATTTCAAAATTTATAACAACGATTTATGCATATATTTGTTTCAGTACTTTTCAAAGCAGTTCACCGATGATTACCTCTCAAACCACCTACATGGTCAAGAGGTGAGGAAGGTATTCATTCAAAACCCATGGTACAATATCAAAGTCTTCCTGAAGAGGACGAAGATTGGGCGGACAATTATCCATAGCCACTGGCCTGATGTTGCATGGACTATCAACATCACTGAAGGCTCAATATTTGCCTTCCGCTTCTGCAGTTTCCCAGATGAGATTCATTTGTCTATTTACTGTGTATGATGCTACTTTCCAAAGGTTTTCGATGTTTCATGTGAAACTTGGTGCTCTTGTGTAATGGCATAACTGAGTGCCGAAGCTATCTGATGTAATTCGATTATGAAATCCTGGTTGTCGTTATACGGATATGAAATATCTGGTGTGTTTTATAAGAAATATCAATTTGATTAGTACATGGATTACAATAATAGGCTAATTACCCAACTTATTGGGGTTTTCTATTGCAGACGGTTACTCAGACAACATCATGGGCGATGTACTCAAACAACCCACATGGTTTCCAGAAAGTAGGCATGTTCGATCAACTAACAATCACACATGGCTTCCGACAGAGAACTTTTTGCGTTAGGCCACCTTGCACAAATGTTTCCACACAAAAACTGTGTGCGATATACGTACGAACGAGAAATGTTATTATGGGATTCGCCGTGTGGGATGTACATACGAAAGGAAACGATTGGGTTTTGATGCCTTGCCTGATCGCACATGAGCTCATTTTGCCCTAGCCTGTGTGCTAGGAGGGCCTATCCCGACGGTTTCTGGGTCATGTGGGAAGGACCCCCTTATCTCCCACACTCACTTGGCGACGGTTCCAAACGTCGTCGCGGAAAGGGGTTATGACCCGTTTGTATAGCAGGTATCTACACCAGTGGATATAGCCACCCTATTTGCTCCTGAGGAAAAATTTTGCTATTACTATATTCTTAAGTTGTTTCCTTTCTCGTTAAAGGGTGATTCTAAGTTATGGTCTAATTCTCTTACTCCTGGTTGTGTGCGTAGTCCCCAGGATATGATTTACTACTTCTCTGAAAATATGTCCTTGCTCATAAGTAACAAGCCGCTTTAAAGGAAATATTTATCTTTGTGCAAATTGAAGTAGAGATTATACCAGAAGCTTGGGGGAGGCTTTTCTCCAATTACTTAATGCTCGCCTGCTCATCCTCTGAAGAAAAATGAAATACTTGATATCTTTTATAATGGACTAATTGATGCTTCTAGGGACCACCTAGATAGTTGTGCTAGTTGTGTTTTCCGGAAAGAACTGTTGAGCAAGCTGAAAAACTATTGAATAATATATTGAGTAACGATAATGATTGGACACTTCCTGAACCAACTCCTAAGCCAACTTCGAAGAAAAGAGGTATTCTATTTCTCAGTCCTGAACATATGCAAGAGGCAAAGAAATATATGAATGAAAAAGGTATTAAAGCTGAAGATGTTAGGAATTTACCACCTATTAAAGAAATTCATGGTCTTGATAACCCGACACGGGTAGTAGAGGTAAATTGTATGTATGGATTTTATGAAGGTGATATTCCTTATAATATGTCTGCTAGTCAATGCTTGGATGAGTTTGATAATTTTATTGTTAAACAAAAAAACTTCAATGCTTATGTTAGTAGACAATTGAAACATAATTCTTACATACTTGATAACTTGGGTGATTATTTGAGTAGAACTGTTAATGATCTTAAGCTTATTAGTAAACATGCTTCCATGGTTAGAACACAAGTAGAACAAGTACTTAAGGCACAAGATTATTTGCTCAGTGAGTTGAATAGTAATAATAATGATAATGTTGTTAGAGTTATGACTGGAGGTGGTAAAATGACCCAGGAACCTTTGTATCCTGAGGGCCATCCTAAGAGAGTTGAGCAAGATTCTGAGGGAATTAATACTGATGCACCTAGTCCTAGTAATAAAAAGAAAAAGAAAACTGATAGGACTTCGCATGATTCTAGTGGACCTGTTATAGACACACCTGAGAATACCAATGATATTTCTATTTCTAATTCTGAGACACAATCTAGTGATGAACATGAACCTAGTGATAATGTTAATGATGATGTTCACGTTGATGCTAAACCTAGTAATGATAATGATGTAGAGATTGAACCCGCTGTTGATCTTGATAACCCACAACCAAAGAATCAACGTTATGATAAGAGAGATTTCATTGCTAGGAAACACGGTAAAGAAAGAGAACCGTGGGTTTAGAAACCCATGCCCTTTCCTCCTAAACCATCCAAGAAAAAGGATGAGGAGGATTTTTAGCGCTTTGCTGAAATGATTAGACCTATCTTTTTGCGTATGCGTTTGATTGATATTCTGAAAATGTCTCCTTATGCCAAGTATATGAAAGATATTGTTACTAATAAAAGGAAGATACCGGAGGCTGAAATTTCCACCATGCTTGATAATTATACTTTTAAGGGTGGAATACCAAAGAAACTTGGAGATCCAGGAATACCAACTATACAATTCTCCATTAAAAGAAACTATGTTAAAACTGCTTTATGTGATTTGGGAGCCGGTGTTAGTGTTATGCCTTTCTCTTTGTATCGTAGACTTGATCTGAATAAGTTGACACCTACTGAAATATCTTTGCAAATGGCTGATAAATCAACTGCTATACCCATCCATATTTGTGAGGATGTCATGTTGTGGTTGCAAACGTTACTTTATATTCCCGAGGACGACAGTATGTCGATCATCCTTGCTAGACCCTTTTTGAATACTTCAGGGGTTGTTATTGATTGCAACAAGTGCAATGTCTCTTTTCATGTTAATGGTAATGAGCATACGGTACACTTTCCAAAGAAACAACCTGAAGTTCATAGTATCAATTCTATTGGAAAAATTCCAACTATCACTATTGGAGGTTTTGAATTTCCTCTTCCCACCATTAAAAAGAAATATGATATTCTTATTGTTGGGGACATGCATATCCCCATTGAGGTAACCTAGTGTTATTCGAAAATTCCCCGGTTTCATGTTATTCGAAAGAAGTTTGTTAATAAGACTTGATCAACCTTGTTAATGGATTCCTTTTGATGAGCATGAGATGGATGCATTTAGAGAGCACAACTTTCTGTACCTACTTTTTACTTTTTTTATTTGTTATTTAGAATAATAAAGAAAAAATAGTATTATCCGTCTATTTTCTGAAATATCCGTGCAAAAAAAAGTCCTAAAAAAGTTTTGCAAATGCCCTGAAAATTTAGTATGATTTTTTATAGAATATTTTAGAATTTCTGGCACTAAGAATGCACCAGGGGGCTGCACCAGTGGTCCACAAGGGTGGAGGGCGTGCCCTACCCCCTGGGCATGACCCCTGCCTTGTGGGTCCCACGTAGGTCCCCCTCATTTATTCCAGCAAACATCCACTTCGTCTTCCTCCAGGAAAAAACATCTTGTTGCTCAAGCCCGTGTTCTAGCTCATCTTGCTGCCATTTTCGATATCCTTGTGCAAAGCTCCATTTGCAAAACTGTTTTGGGGGATTGTTCTTCGGTATGTGACTCCTCCAATGGTCCAATTAGTTTTTGTTCTAGTGCTTTATTTAATGCAAATTTTTGCTGCTGTGGTGACCTTGTTATTGAGCTTGCATGTCAAATTTATATGGTCCAAAGTAGTTTTGATGCATGATATAGCCTCTAGACACTTGTAGGAGTAGCTGCTATCAATCTTGTTGAGTTTCGTTCACTTCTACTTTGAGTCACTAAAAATTTCAGAAATTTTTTAGAGGAAGAAAAATGTTTAGGAAAATGTACCAAGGTGGTTCCTCGAGGAAGCAAGCACCAAGGCTCGCGATACATGAGCCGAACCTTGAACCACCAAGGGAAGCTTAAGTGCGGCCTTGTGAATGGTCATCGAATGAATTCATGGTTCATGCATGTTTCAAGGATGAATTTGATGCGTATGTATGGAATGCTGATCTTGAGGACTTTGTATCAGATAAGTGTCATTAGTACTATCAACTCACTGATTCATTCATGCCAAGGTTTAATTTTATATCTCAGCGCAATACCCATGCTATTTTATTCGATCTTTATGATGAATCATATACCATGGACCTTGAAGATTTTAGCACTGCATGAAAAATTCCATAGTGGGGCATTCATATTGAGCCTCGCAAAACTGAATACAATGATTTCCTTGCTAGCATCACTGTAGGAGAAACTAGAAATATCACACAAGCCTCCATGGGGAGCATTCATTTTCCTGCCATACATTATTTTTCTCTCTTCATAGGCATATGCATTAATGGTAAACAAGATCATAGCCACCTTTGTGCATCGGATCTTAGTGTCCTCAACTGTGCAGTGTTGGGTGATAAGCGATATAATTTAGGGGCTATTATTGCTAGGAGATTACACCTTAATGCTAAAGATGGAGATCTCTTTGGTGGGATTTATGCCACCCATTTAGCTAATTATCTTGGAGTACCCATAAGGGGGAATGACATTGAGTTACCACCTGCTTTTCTTGGTTATAATGCTTTGGCGCGCTACCAGTTTCTTGAGAGGAACAAACAGTCCCTCCAGTATCGACTAATCTTTGA
This sequence comes from Triticum dicoccoides, assembly GCF_002162155.2. Classification (NCBI taxonomy): domain Eukaryota; kingdom Viridiplantae; phylum Streptophyta; class Magnoliopsida; order Poales; family Poaceae; genus Triticum; species Triticum dicoccoides. The sequence goes on along the minus strand of NC_041386.1, from coordinate 382,490,890 downwards.
CCGGTAGCATGCTGTTTGTATTACCCTTCCTGCTCCTGCCTTCTTTAACTTTCAGGTCAGAGGGAGATACTTTATAACCAGAGAGGAGGCGAACGATTATGAGAGAGAGGTGGAGTCCGCTCGCCTCCATGCTGCAGCTCTTCAGGCAGTAGCTGCCGCTTCCCAGTACAACCCCGACTACTACTTTGGATCTGCCAGGCCAGCCATGGCCTTAGACCAACTTAGGCCAAAAGCCTAAGCTTGGGGGGTACGTATTTCTCACCGACATTACATTCATGTTCACACACTCATTCTAGTTGTCGATGTTCATACTTTTTCATTGTATCATCCAAGCTAGTTTATTTTGTTTTTCCCGCTTTCTTCTTGCATGTTTGCAAAACTGTGAGAAAAATATTAGATGTATCTTAGTTCCTTTTCCATGTTTATTAAGTAGTAGTAGTAAAGAAAACCCGAAAAGATATCTCGTTCTTCTTTTGCTTGTTGGGATCTTTCCCGTGAAAATAGTTTCTCTTGTTCTTGTTTTACTTTCTTCAGAAAAAACAAAAACTCCAAAAACATTTCAGTGCATTTCTTTGAAATTCTTTTCTTTTCTTTGGGGGTCGAGAGGAGAAGACCACGATGAAAATGATGAGTGGCTCTCATATGCATTATTATTGATCTAACAAAGAGCCCATATTACCTTGTCTTCTCCTTTGAATAAATGTTTGCAGATTCGAGCTTAGTCCAATGCATGTGCACTATTATTATTATCCACACCATTATGTCGTGCAGGTGAAAGGCAATAATCACGATATATGATGAAATGATTGAGATGAGGAAAAGCTGGTATGAACTCGACCTATTTTGTTTTTGTAAATATGATTAGTTCATTGTTCTTGATTCAGCCTATTATGAATGAAACATGTTTGCAATAACAATTAGAGATTATAGTTACTTATGTCATTCTTAATTAGCTAGGAGTTTATAATGGTTTACCTTGCATGCCAGCAAGCAAATTAAAATGGTTGTGATGTGGTATGATAGGATGGTATCCTCCTTTGAATGATTCGAGTGGCTTGACTTGGCACATGTTCACGCATGTAGTTGAAATGAAATCAACATAGCCTCCACAATATTTATGTTCATGGTGATTTATATCCTACTCATGCTTGCACTCAACGTTGGTTAATATCAATGCATGTTTATGACTGTTGTTGCTCTCTAGTCAGTCGATCCTCAATCTTTTGCTAGCCTTCACATGTACTAAGTGGGAATATTTCTTGTGTATCCACTTCCATAAACCCAAAGTAGTTCCATATGAGTCCACCATACCTACCTATATGCGGTATTTACCTATCGTTCCAAGTAAATTTTCATGAGCCAAACACTAAACCTTCAAATGATAATCTGTTTTGTATGCCCGAATTGCTCATGTAGCGACTGGGGGCTGTCAGTATCTTCCATGCTAGGTGGGTTATTCTCACAATGAGTGGACTCCACTCGTCATTCACGAGAAAATGGTTGGTTACCGGGATGCCCAGTTCCATGCTAAAATCAAATCAAAATATAATTAAAAACAAAACTCCCTCAGGATTGTTGTTAGTTGGACGGTACCCGTTGTTTCGGACCAGCCGTGGAATGTGCTTGTTGGTGGAGGGGGAGTAAAGACTTTACCATTCTGTTTGGTAACAACCTATAATGTATCTAGTATGGAAGATACTGAGATCTCTTGGTCGTTATGTTGACAATGAAAGCATAGCGCTCAAAATATTATTCATCTCTGTTTTAAAGCTCGAGCTTTGGCACCTATGCAAATCCCTACTTCCCTCTTTGAAGGGCCTATCTATTTACTTTTATGTTGAGTCATCATCCTCTTATAAAAAGCACCAGTTAGATAGCACCATTGTCATTTGTATGCATTGTTACTAATTTATATTGAGTATATTGACTTAGGAGTCAAATGAGAACATTTGATCATAGATCATACTCATCGTTTAAGCACAAGTAGGGTTGCCACTTTTACATAAAGCATTGTTGTGCTCACATCATGAGAGTTGCTTTAGCTCAATTGATTAGAGTAAAGCTACTCCTAGATGTGATATCCCCCCTAAGAGGGATGAACTAACCTTGGGTTTTTTTGATGATGACTTCATGTAGGTGTTGAAGATGTAGATGCTCAATATTGATGTAGATCATTCGAAGCAATACTTTGGAGCGAGTTGCACTCTCAATACCTACAGGGGTTAGTCCCACAAGTAACAAACAAGGATATCCATAGACATAGAGTGATGGTCACCTACAATGATGTCCATGAAAGCATTAGGTTACCTTGTCCCTTGTCTTACCAACAAGAGGGTTTGTGACTCCTTGAACTAGTGCAAGATATGGAAGTTGTTTGCACTTGTCCTTGCCAAGATGATAAGAGTGAGGTATGTTGGCGGAGTCACCCTCAAGAACTCTCTAGTTCTTCTTCTTAGGGATCCACACCATCTTGATGGGAATCCTTGGAGTTGTAGTCGTACTTGATGAAGTGGAACTTGATGTAGTCTTGGGAACCCACTTGACCAAGGCCTTAGGTGCTTCTTCAAATGCATCAATATCCTCTTGAAGCTTGTCCTTGCCTTTTAGCTTGTGGTCTTGTGGTGGAAGATCATCTTGAGCTTGTGTTCCTTGGAAAGAAGTAGGATCATACTTCTCTTGTTGAGAAACAAATTTCGTCTTGGGGTATTGTAACATCCCAAATTTTCAATTTGGAATGTTATACATTAGATCATCATTGCATATCATATTTTATTTTGCATTTTGGTTGATCCCAGAAATCCTAAGCAACTCAACGACCCACGGAGAGAGTTGGGGACTTCGTTATTTTCATATTTGAGTTTTCTCAAATTTTGAGAATAGGATCATTTGATTTTATTTATTTTATCATCAATTATTTCTGTTACAAAAATATGAGAGAGGGAATAAAATGACTTTCCCAAAATAAAGAAATATTGAGGATTTAATAATAAAATCAAATAAGATTTTATTTCGGAGTTTTTTGGTGTTTTATTTGAATTTAGGAAAAATGTGCGTTTTTCAAAATTGCATTTAGGTCCCAAATAAATGTTCACCTTGTGCGGCTTGATCTTAGAAGCCCGTGAAAATTTATTTCGCAATTTTTGGAGTCCGTTTAGTATTTATTTTTATTTTTTTTCTTCTGCGTGTAATTATTTTAAAAAATGCGCACCGACCTACGGGCCGTGTCCAACCCGGACACCGGCCCGGGCAGGCTTTATAATCCAGGGCAGCCCACCCGGGCAAACCCTAGCCGCCCCAGCCCCAAGCCGCCGCCCCGTCGCGCCGCCGCCCGCCTCCGCCCTGCCGCGCCGCCGTCGCCGCCCGCCGCCTCGCCGCCACCGGCGGACGCCGCCGCCGCCGCACGCCGCCCGAGGTTCACCGCCGCCTCGAAATCCGCGTTGGTTTTTTTTATTTTTTTGAAAAACCGTTCGGTTTTTCCGTCGGATTTTTTTAGATTCGGTTTTTTAAATAGATCGGTTTTTCCGGTTTATTTAAATAGTGAGCATTTGTCCGTTCGTTCGTTCGTGCGAACGTTCGTCGTTTTTCTTTTTCTTGGATTAAATCCGCGATTTTTCTGATCGCGATTCCTAATCCGATTTTCGTTTTAGTATAACTTTTCGCTCGTTTATCGAAATCAGGCGATTCAAGCGCCTGGAGTTTCGTCTCAAAACCCTCTATCTGTCTAATCAACTTAAACAAGATTTTTCAACTGTAAAATTTGCCCTAGATCCATATTAGTAGAACGAAGTTGTTTTCTTTCGCCGTTTGACTTTCGTTGCTTTGTTTGATTTGATTCTTTTTGCCAACCGGAGTTCTTAAGTTGAACCTTCTGGTTAGATCTCTTCTTTGAGTTTTACCCGTGCATTAGATGAGTACTTATTGTATGCTTGTTTGTTTGTCTGCAATAGAATACCCGGAGTGCGCCGCCTGTTACTTCGAATCTCTAGGTTTCGCGGATCATCAGCAAGGCAAGTAACACTTTGATCATACCTTTCCTACTACCCAGTTTTATTGCATTAGACCAATCCTCACACATTGGATGATTAGGATCTAATTAAATTGTGGGATGGGAAGTAGTTGAGGTAGTACTTATTACCTGTTTATTATCAAACCTTTGGGATTTACTTCTACGTTTGCTTATTATACCATGCTATTCTAGTAGACGTGGATTGGGCGAGTGATATCCATGACAGATGTGAGTTTTGTTAATTAATGGATTATCTAAGGTGGCAACTTAAACACACATCTGGGTGGATTGAGGCACCTGGATATTCCAGGACTTGCATGTTTTCTTTTGGACCGCCACCCAGGCTCAAAGGGATCATGAGACTATTCATACTAGAAACTTCCGTGTGCAGCCACAAGCTATTATGGGCTCTAGCATAGTTGACTAAGTCATGCGAACTCTTACAGTGGTAGACTAGCAGATGTAGGGGATGTAGGTGGTACGGTCTACCCGATCGTAAGGTGCTAGCGCTTCTGAAAGACTATGTCTCGGTCATCCGTCTTCTCAAACACCATGTAGTGCGAGAAACCAAACGGAGGCGATCGAGTCTTGTGGGGAAAAGTGCGCAAACCTCTGCAGAGTGTAATAAACTAATCATGATTAGCCGTGTCCCCGGTTATGGACATCTTGAGTATCTAGTACCTGGATTATCATGTGAATCTCAACATGTTACTCTAAATTAATTTTGTTGGGTTATGTTTAATGATGATGCTTAATTGGGATTGAGAATGCTGTCAACCATTCTCAATGTTTAACAACTACCATGATAGTTAAATAAAATTTATTCCTTTGAAGTAGGGAAACATTGGCTTTACGCAAAACTGTAACCATAGAGCTTTCCACCAGCCAAATATGCATATAGTATAGCTGTTTCATTCCATTACTCTCTATGTGTTACATTGCCAGCATATTCCATGTGCTGACCTGTTTCGGGCTGCAACGTTAATGTTGCAGACTTTTCAGACGATGATTAAGGAGTTTTTAGGTCGTGGTTCTATACTCAGTGATGCCGTTGGAGTTGATGGACTCACTTATCTTCCAAGCCTTCCGCTGTTATTGTTATTAGATGGCCTTAAGCCATATTTATTGTAATAAGTTCTCTATAGAGACACTCAATGTAATAAGTGTGTGATTGCTACTCTGCTATAAATCCTCCGAGTACTATGTGGTGTCAGCATTACTGATCCAGGGATGACACCGGAGCACAGAGATCAGACTGTTTGAGGTCTGGTCGCTACATGTATTGATCTTCTTCCCACTCAACTCCATTGGCATTGAACTTTTGTTCAAAACCAATAGCTTGATTATTCCGGTGTCTTCCTTGCTTTCATACAATTTCCTCAAATTGCTTACTTCCGCCAAGGCTCTTGTAAACACCTTTCTCTATAATTCTCTTTAATAAGATATTTTCTTTCTCAAGTGTAACTTGTCTAAGAGAATCATTAGTGGAATCAAGAGAATTACTAGAAGCAACATCAATGGGTTTAGCATGATTGTTTTTACTACTAGAAGATGAATCTTTCTTGTTCTTGTTGCTAGATTTAACTTGTGGCATGTAAGTAGACAAGAGTAAACGCTTGGCAATGTAAGAACTTTTCTTGCGAAGATCATCATTGATCGCTTTTAAGAACTCATGCTCTTGAACAAGATTGAGCTTTTCAAAGTGTAGTTTCTCATGAGTCTTTAAAAGTTCTCGATGATCTTCCAAGTTAGTTTCATGAGCTAACTTAAGAGTGTTTAGTTCTTTAGTTAGATGCTCAATCTCCTTCTTATCATTGTCATTCGTTTTATTTGATTAGCATGATTAATAGCAAGTTCATCATAGTTTTCATAACTAGAGTTGTCAACAAGTAAATCATCATCACCTAGCAAATCATCTTCATCACTATTGAAATCAACATACTCGGGGTGTGATACCTTTGGGCCTTTAGCCATGAAGCATCTTCCAATCCCTTCATTTGGTGAGTCAAATAGGTCATAGGAGTTGGTTGACACAAGTGCTAGACCAGCAACACCTTCATCTTGAGTATATTCGGAGTTGGAGTGATAACTTCTCTCGGAGTGATTGTTGGAGCCGGATACCCATTCACCAACATGAGCTTGATGTCTTCGTCTTGTATAGCTCTTTGATGACTTGTCCTTACTTCCCGAATCATTGCTTCTCTGTGGTGTTCTTCGTTCATAACGTTCATCTCTACTCCTGCTCTCTCTTGGTGGTGATTCTTCTCTTCTACTTCTTCTTTTGGGACAATCTTCTCTTCTTTTGTAGGGAGTCGTACACTCATTGGAATAGTGTCCGGGTCTTCCACAATTGTAGCAATTGCGCTCACGACTGGAAGATCTTTTGTCATTGTAGGACCTTGACTTGGAACTTCTTTCCTTGCTTCTACTCTTGTAAAACTTGTTGAAGTTCTTCACCATTAGGCTCAATTCCTTGTTGAAGGTTTGTTTCTCACTTGATGATGTGAGAGTATCACATGAGGCTTTGTAAGCACCACTTGTCTTGTTGTGAAACTCTTCCTTATCCTTGAGTGACATCTCATGAGCAACAATTCTTCCAATGACTTCTGTTGGCTTGAGATCTTTGTAATTGGGCATCTTGATGATGAATCTATCGGTCATCTCTTCACATTCCAAGTCGGCAATCTCATTTGTGATGAGAGCAAGCCTAGAGTACATTTCAGCGACACCTTCACCATCCTTCATTTTGAACTTGGCAAGTTGACTTTAAAGCCCATCCAATTTGGATTCCTTGTCGGAGTCGGTACCTTCGTGCATATAAATCAAAGTATCCCAAATTTCCTTTGCATTCTCAAGATGGCTGATTTTGTTGAATTCTTCGAGGCACAATCTGTTGAAGAGAATATCACAAGCTTGAGCATTGTATTGCAGCATCTTCAACTCTTCCGCGGTAGCTTCACGGTTCGGTTCTCTCCCATGAAAGAATTCACCTTGCAAGCCAATACATACAATAGCCCAAACGGCGGGGTTATGTCCAAGAATATGCAATTTCATCTTATGCTTCCAACTAGCAAAATTAGTACCATCAAAGTAAGGACCTCTACGGTGGTAATTTCCCTCACTAGACGCCACTCTCCTAGGTTGTGAAACCAAGGCTGTGATCACCAAAAGCTATGGAAATCAAACAAAATGGAGACCAAAGCTCTGATACCACTTGTAGGATCAAAAGTATGTCTAGAGGGGGGTGATTAGACCACTTGACCAAATAAAAATCTAAACTTTTCCCAATATTAAGTCTTGGAAGATTTTAGCAACTTAGCACAATTCAAGTAATCAACCTACACATGCAATTCTAAGAGTATAGCAGCGGAATGTAAAACAATTACATATGAAGGTAAAGGGAGGAGTTTGGAGGGAGCAAACGCAATGCAGACACGGGTATTTTTGGCGTGGTTCCGATAGGTGGTGCTATCGTACATCCATGTTGATGGAGACTTCAACCCATGAAGGTTAACGGTTGCACGAGTCCACGGAGGGCTCCACCCACGAAGGGTCCACGAAGAAAGCAACCTTGTCTATCCCACCATGGCCATCGCTCACGAAGGACTTGCCTCACTAGGGTAGATCTTCACGAAGTAGGAGATCTCATTGCCCATATAAACTCCTTGGTTCAACTCCACAATCTTGACGGAGGCTCCCAAGTGACACCTAACCAATCTAGGAGACACCACTCTCCAAAAGTTAATAGATGGTGTGTTGATGATGAACTCCATGCTCTTGTGCTTCAAATGATAGTCTCCCCAACACTCAGCTCTCTCTGATAGGATAGGATTTGGTAGAAAGATGATTTGAGTGGAAAGCAACTTGGGAAAGGCTAGAGATCAAGATTTATGTGGTTGGAATGGAATATCTTGACCTCAACAAAAGTGTAGGCGGTTCTCTCTCAGAAAATGTGTGTTGGAAGTGTAGGCATATTCTCATGGCTCTCTGCATAAATGAAGAGTGGGTGGAGGGGTATATATAGCCTCCACACAAAATCTAACCGTTACACACAAATCACCAAACTCAATGGGACCGAATCATAAAACTCGGTCAGACCGATTTGGTTCATAATGTGACTGTTAGGCATTTCGATGGGGCCGACATGTCAACTCGATGGGACCGATTCCATTAGGGTTAGGGCATAACGTAATCTCGGCGAGACCGATTACACAAACTCGGTGGGACTGATTTTGGTAATAGAAAAACAGAGAGTTAGTTAGGCAAACTCGGTGGGACCGATTCGCTCATCTCAGTTAGATCGAAACGTTACGAAAGGGAAACAGAGAGTTTGCATTGCAATCTCGGTGGGACCGATCTCTCATCTCGGTTAGACCGAAACGTTACGAAGGGAAACAGAGAGTTTGCAATCCCATCTCGGTGAGAGCGACATCCCTATCGGTGAGACCGAAGGGACTAGGGTTTCAGGCAGTGGCTATGTCAAGTGAACTCGGTGGCGCCGGATAGAAGATTTCGGTGGGGCAGAGTTTGACTTTTGGTTTGGGACATATGTCGATATGAGAATGTAGTTGCGGGTTTTTGGAGCATTTCACTAAGCATTTTGAGCAAGTAACTCATTAAGCAACACCCCACCCCCTTTTAATAGTATTGGCTTTTCCTATGGACTCAATGTGATCTTAGATCACTAAAAGTAAATGGTAGAGTCTTGTGCTTTGAGCTTCAGCCAATCTTTTGTCCTTAGCATTTTGAGGGGTCCACTTTCTAATCCATGCCATGCCAATCACTGAGCTTTCATGAAATATTTATCTTCAAATAGCATTAGCTCAATGAGCTATATGTTGTTAGGAATTACCAAAACCACCCAGGGATAGTTGCACTTTCAGCAGTCGCCTAAGGATGCATCCTCAAAGCATTGTGGCTTGGGTTTACGCGCGGGCAAGCCTGTCCAACTAAGCGTAGGGCGTACATACCAAGAAAAATCAAACAGGAAAATAGCATGCGTTATTTTAAAAGTACTGCAGAGTTATATTACATCAATTGTTGCTATGGTTCTAACTTAAGATAAAATTGTCTTGGTCATGTACTCGCATCGGCAAAGAGAAACAGGGTGCCTAGTCTCGGTGCTGGCCCTCCACCCTCTGAACCCCGTCGATGCGCTTGATGATGGGCTCGATACGCTCGTGGAGCACCGCGAGGTCCACATCCTCCGGCAAGCTCTCCAGCGCGGCGGCGAAGTTGACGTTGGGGTTCCAGTATGCCACCTTGGTGAGGACCTTGGTCAGGGCGCCCAGGCAGAGCTTCTAGGCCTCATTGGCCAGAGAGGTTGCTCGGTTGGAATGGAACCGCTCCAAGGCTCCAAGGACACCCTCAAAGAATAGAGTCGGCCTGGCATTGGGACTCACGTTTGGCTCCTGGGAGTACCTGACATTCGACATCCCCATGGCGGCTAGCTTCATGATGATCCTACCGGCGACGTCGATGAGGTGGCTAATCCAAAGGTTTATGCCCTCCGCGTACTCCTTATGTTCGGTGGTATCATTCCTCCACAGCTTCCTCTTGTCCTCCAGGACCTTCTTCAGAGTCTCCTCACGACCCTCGGCCTCCGAAAGCTTCCCCTCCAAGCCGTCCAGCTTCAACTTCAGATCCTTGATGGAGTCATTGGCCTTGGAGAGCAGCTTGGCCTTGTCGAAGACTGCGTCCTGGGCATCCGCCAAAGAACGGTTGCCATGTCCCTCTCTTTCGTCAGCTCCGAGGCCACCTTCTTCAGCTCCTCCCGCTCTAGCTCCAGCTCCTTCACCTTGTCAGCATGGACTAGGGCCTGAGCATTGAGTGCCTCTTTGTTCCTCTGCTCCAGCTCCAGGGTCCGCTGCACGATGAGCTTCTAGACCTCCTCGTCCTTGCCACGGAGTGTGGTGGCGAGCGTCTCCTCACGGGAGGCAAGGTCCTCCTCCTGGGAGTCCATCAGAGCCTGGTGTTGTTGCCGAGCAGCCTCGTCCTTGGTGGCATGTTCCTTCGCCGCCTCCTGGGCCTTCTCGACGCCAGCCTGCTTCAAAATGAGCTCCTGTTTGCGCTCAGCTAGCAAACCCTGGGCAATCCTCAGTTCTTCGTGAGCCTCGCGGAACTAGGGCCGCATCTTCGCGATGCGCTCCTCAAGATCCGCCCCCGCCTTGTCCACCGCCGCCATCCTGGATTTTGCCTTGTCCAGGCGAGCACGATGGAGCACCTAGAGCTTCTGGAAGTTGACGCTCATGGCCCGAAGAAGCTGCTCCTCTTGGGAACCGCCACCGCCGGCGCTTGGTTCATCGACAACCTGAAGCCTGGCGGAGGCGAGCGCCTCACCGTCGAACACCTCCCCCTTGGTTGGTGCCCTGATGCTCGCCATCCCTGGGAGGTGGATGAACAGGTCATCCCCCACCTTCAAGTAATTGCCCAGGCCAGGGGTGGCAGAGGAGGAAGGTTGGTCGTTAACCACCCCCTCCCCGGCTGGCCCCTTTCCGTCCTCCTCGCAGCGGCCTTGCCGGCCTCCTCAGTGGTGGTCTTGGTGGCCTCCTCGGCGGCAATCTTGTTGGCCTCAGCCTCGGCATCCTTAGGGACCTCCTCGATGAAGGTGTCAATATCCTCCCGGTCCACCGAGGAAGGGTCTAGATACCAAGAAAGGGAATGAGACGGAGCCAAGATCAAGGTTCGAAAATAAGAAGAAAGAATAGGGATGGGAACCAAACAACTTACCCGCATCGGGCTGGGAAGAAGTGGTGCCCTCCCCGCCAACATTCGTTGCCGGGGCAGAACCACTGGCACCCAAGCTTGCCTCCTCCTCCTCCATACGCGTGGGCTCAGGGGTGGATGCCCTTGCCGGGGACGCCCCTCTGGGTGGCATAGTCGAGGGGGGCGGCGTGTTGGGAGTAGCCCTCGTCGGCTCCTCCTGCTATCGTTCTTCTCCTGCAAACCCGTCAAGGTCAGCATCAAGAATTCACACCCCAATGCTCATTAGTGAAGGAATGAGTGATGAACTCACGCTGGGGGATGAAGCGAGGGTTGTTGTCCGAGCTGCTCTCCACCAACACCGGCGCACCCAAAGTACATGTCGAGGGCTTGTTGCCCGTCGAGGCCTTGGCCCTCTTCGCCACCCTCTGGGCCAGCGAGCTCCGTGTCCCTGTGAAGACAACATCAAATCAAAAGAGGATAACATGAGCGTAAGATCAAGAGATGATGGGGGGTGAAATACTTACTCGTCCTCCACCTCCCCCCCCCACCGGCTTCCTCTTCCTCTTCGGGCTAAAAGATCCAAGGTCGATTTCGGCCTCCAGAGTGTTGTCCGAGGGAGGGGGAGAAGGATATGGGGTCTGGCGCCGCTTGGACGAGGAGGAGGCAGTCGTCGTCTTCTTTGCCACCAAGGCCTTCACCGTCTACTTCTTTGCTGCGGCCTTCATCGCCCTCGTCTGGCGCACGAGCTGCTCCTGAGCCGGTTGCCGCTGCGCGGTCCTGCCTGGCCGGACTGGCTCGCCGGAGCTAGCCCGCCGTAGGACACATTTCTTCCCCGCGGACAGAGGGTCGCCCTCTTCGGCTTCCTCTTCAGATGACGATCTCGTCGCCCGCATCTTCAATAAGGGGGGCCCCGGCACCGGCGCCGCTGGCCTCCCTGGTGGACTCCGCCCACTGGGCGAGCTCCTTCTCCTCCGCAGCCACATCGGCCTCATCCTCCACGGCACCGGCGCTGCCGTCCTCCTTGGCAAGCACCGCTTCCACCGCCCTAGCGGCGATGTAGTCCAACTCCTCCTCGGTGGTGTCGCGGAGGAGCAGCAGCTCGTCGCGGACATAGACCTCCGACAAGTTGTCGAAAAACTCCTTCACTTTCTCTGCTGGCGGCTCGGCCCAGGCCAGGTTGAGGCCGTGCGCGTTGAAGTCCGGCATCATGGCGATGATGGCGGACTGGCGAGAGTTGTTGCTCAGCGGGACCACTCCCGCCGGCAACCTAAACAGGGGACCCTTGATGGCCTTGCCGGCCTTCGCGGCCCTGCCAGTCCTCTCAGCCCTGTCGTCGTCATGCACATTGAGCTGGAAGAGCCTCTGACAAAAATGGGCTTGCCCCAGCACCGTGAAGGTATTCTTCAGGCCAGGCCGGAGCCTCATGACATCAGCCGCATTCCTAAAGTCCCAGGCCGGCCTCCCGTTGTTGTGCAGCGGAGCGATTCGGCGATAGAATGAAACCAGCCCCAATCATCTCAAGGGTGAGCCCAGCCATGGTGAGGCGATGGATCCTAGTGGTGGCGTCCGTGAGCTTCTTGTTGTTAGCATCGAGGTTGCTTCAGTACTTGCGGCGGGTCGGCGGGCTCTGACGAACTTGGCAGAACTCCTGTGGATCCTCCTCCTTAATCCAGAGCAACCGGCCCCGCCACTCGTCCCACCTCTCCTTCTGGGCACCCTTCGAGTACGTGCCCTTCTCCTGGGTCTTTGGGATCCAGGTGACGCACCCAGAAATGGCGTCCCCTGGCTGGATGAAAGGGTAGAAGTAGTGGCGGAAGAGCGTCGTGTTGAGGAGCACCCCAGCAAAGCCCTCGCAGAGATGGGTGAAGAAGGCCATGCATGCCATGGCATTCGGCATAAAGTCGAGGAGGTGAAAGCCGTAGGTGTGCATGATGTCATTGAAGAAATCAGAGAAAGGGGGCAGAGCCCGCAAGAAAAGTAATCGACGAAGAATGTATACCGATCTGTGCTGGCCTTGGCGAAATCGGCAGGGATGATGTGCGTGGCAGGGTGCCCCGTTGTCTTCCTACCCCACAGGGGCTTGAATTAGTCCCTAAGGTGGACCGCATCGAATCGGGGGGAACTAGGCGTGCTGCGTCCACAGCACCGCCAACTCGCTCTCCGGCGCCTCTTTCTCCCCGACGTCCTTGGCCACCCCTTTGCCTTTGCCTATCTTGGGTGCCATGGCAACTGAGAGGGGATGGAGGATTAAGGGCAGTGAGGGCGCGGCGGCGGTGGGCAAAGGCAAAATCTTGAGGAGGAAGAAGGGAGCAGCGGTTCCGAGATTGGAGAAGGCACGGGGGGTAAACAAGTAGCGCGCCTTTGGTTTCTCCTTTTTATGGGGAAGGCGCGGGACGCTTCCTTACCATTTACCATGATGTGACGCCGGCGTGCAGCAACTGTTCCATGAACGAACCCCACGTCACGCATTCAACGCGGGTCGTGGGGAAGCGCAACTGGCGAGGGAGTTACTATGGTAAAACACCGCTGCACGCGCGCCCGCGCACCATTCTGGGCCTGACCCAATAACGCACCGTGCTTATATGTGACCCAGGCCCAGGGGCTCCTGTCGGTGTACAAAAGTAGGGGTCCTTTTTTGTACCCCTTTACTTGTGCACGGGCAGTCGCAACCACACGCCTGCGACCACGCTTGGCGGGACAGAAGAGGGAGCAAAGACACAAGACTACCAGAGCCGTTCCGGGGCGACTTGCCCAACACCAACAAGGCCACCACCCTTGAGTCTAAGAGTCCCGATGCCATCAACCACATCTAAACCAAGGCTCGGGAGGCGCCTCCATGGTGGCATGCATACCTTTGTGAAGACAAAGTGGCTGCGAGGCCTAGATAGGAACCAAGAAACAGGACAATAGCAAGGCTCCTTGCCGAGGATACCCACGAGGCCCCGACAAGGCTCCCACCAAAGATACCCACGAGGCCCCGACAAGACTCTTGCTGAGGGCGCCCACAAGGCCCCAGCAAGACCCTTGCCGGGATGATCAGCAAGACCGCGGCAAGGCCTTGCCGCCTAGTCGCCACCCAAGCTCAGCGGCCGACCCACCAAATAAGCAGGTACCCACGTGGTAGTACGTGGCTCCTAAGCCAACTAGTCAAGCACCTACGTGGTGGCATGCAGATCTTTGTGAAGACCCTGCCACCACGCCAGCTCAGTAGCCTGCCAGCCTACATGTCGCTACATGCCTCGTTGGCCTAGACGCGTGTCGGAGCAAGGCGAAGCGGCAACGGACGGGACGGGCGTCGTTGTCATCCCCGATAAAGCAAGAGGACACCTAAGTAGCGAATCAGTGCGTTTTATCCTATAATTTCAGGCGATAAACTCGACTACTGTACAACTTTCCACCTCCCGTGTGCCACTGTGGCAGCCCCTTTGACTATGAAAGGAGGCCCGCGACATACTGTGAGGGGATTCGGACTTTTCGGACCCTGCATGCTTTGTAGCTAGTCCAAGAACACCAGATAAACACAAACCAGCAGGAGTAGGGTATTACACACGATTTGCGGCCCGAACCTGGATAAACTCCCCCCCCCCCCACGTTGATCTTCTAAACTCACTCTTTTTACAGCCCCGCGCCCCAGCAACCGTAGTAGGGATTCCCTGTGATCCCATAGGTGTCGTTCTCACCGACAATGCCCGAATATTCTCAACATCCAACACCACTGCAAGGTCTGCGGCAGCGACAACAACAAATTGAACTCCTTGGTTGATCTCGCCTCGGCCATCATCGACACTATTACATGAAGATGAAGGATGAGAGCAAGAAGGACAAGAACGCCTGGCATAGTGTTTGGCATGAGAGATTGGATGAACAACACGTCAACTACGCGGCCAAGGACGTGTACACAAGCTACGAGATGTGCGGGTGGATCGTTGACATGAGGAACTGTCTTCTTCCTGCCCCAGACGAGGGACCGAGCCACAGAGAAGTGGCAGGAGCGTCACAAGAAGTAGATGACTAGATGATCGTTTCTCCTACTTTAGAATGCATGCAATTGTTTATTGAGGTGTGTGTGAATGATCTGTATAGTCACTTATGTAATTGGATGTTTATTTCAGTTATATATATATATATATATATATATATATATGTTATTCTTCTGTTGGCAGAGCAAATCACACAGCTTATTAGCATCAATCATCTATGTTATTATTGGTCTTCGCACACATTTCTAATTACGGGCATGTTTGCCGCGTATCACACACATCTTGTTCAGTTGAACCGTTTCCATTGTGTTGCCTAATCACAGACAGTTCATCCTAGTGAACTATATGCCGTATAACGCACACACCCTCATCTGGCTGCCCATTTCTGATGTTCTGCATCATCGCAAACAGTTCTTCTAGATTATCCGTTTGCCATTCATCGCACACGCAAATCTAATATGAACCGTGTTTGATGTTGCCGCCATCGCAAACATTTTGCACCTTTTTGAAGGTTTTTTTACACCACCGTCTGTGATTATTGCATCGCACATAGTTTCGTTGAAGGGTCTCTGATTCGACTGTCACGTTTGGACCATCCTACATTAGTGATTAGTCATAAAGAACTCACATAATTATTGTGAAAGCCTATTAGTCCTTGATGCAAAGTACTACTCGCATGCCCCTAGGGGATAGATTGGTAGGAAAAGACCATCGCTCATCCCTGACCACCATTCATAAGGTGGACACTCAATAAAAATCATGCTCCAACTTCATCGCAAAACTAGAGGCTATACGTGCATGCTTCGAGAATCACAAACCTTAACATCAATATTTTTACTAAACCAAAATCATTAACTAGTACCAACACATATTACCATCTTCATATCACGAACTATTTGCAAGGAATCAAACATATCATATTCAGTGATCAACATGATTTTTTTATTATAACCCCCTTGAATACCTATCCTTTATGGACTAGTCTTATAACCCATGCAAATTGCCATTACTATCTATTATAATCTCAAAAGAATTTAAGTGCAGCATGAGAGTGCAACTATTTCTTTAAAATGTAACCACCACCATGCTATAAATGATATAAGTGAAGCACTAGAGCAACTGTGTAGCTTAAAAGATATAAGTGAAGCACTAGAGCACTGCGTAGCTTAAAAGATATAAGTGAAGCACTAGAGCAACTACATAGCTTAAAAGATATAAGTGAAGCACGTAGAATACTCTAACAAATCACAAATAAAATATGTGTCCCTCTCAAAAGGTGTGTCTAGCAAACAATGATTGTGGGAAACTAAAAAAGAAACAAAGCAAAAACTACTATGGCACAAGACGCTCCAAGCAAAACTCATATCATGTGATGAATAAAAATATGGCTCCAAGTGACATACCAATAGATTATAGACGAAACAGGGTACCATCTGAGGCATCCCCAAGCTTATACACTTGGGTCTTCCTTGAATATTACCTTGGGGTGCCTTGGGCATCCCCAAGCTTAGGTTATTGCGGCTCCTTATTCCTTTAGCCATCGTTATCTCACCCCAAACATGAAAACTTCAACACAAAAACTCAATAGAAACCTCATTAGATCCTTTAGTATAGTAAGCAAATCATAAACTTTAGGTACTGTTGTGAACCCATTCATAATTTATTATCGCATAATACCTATTGTATTCTAACTTCTCCATGACTTGTACCCCCAATATAATCCGTAGCATCATCAAAACAAGCGGACTATGCAATAGAAAGCGGAATCTATCTAAAATAGAATAGTCTGTAACAATCTGAACAAACACTATACTTCCGTAACTCCAAAAAATCTAAATAATTTTGACAATGTGGGCAATTTGTATATCGATCATGTCTAAAAATTTCAGAATTTTATCACATTCCAGTGAATTATAGTAATTCCAGCACTAGGCACAATTTTTTTTGTTTTTTCATAGAATCAAGTCAACTATCAACCAAATCATCCCAAAGGCTTACTTGAGACAAACACTAATTAAAACAAAAACACAATCATAACAGTGGCTAAATATGTAAACACGCCAAAACGGAAAGAAAAAGCAAAAATTTAAGATAACTATTGGGTTGCCTCCCAACAAGCGCTATAGTTTTACGCCCCTAGCTAGGCATAATGCATTGTTTCAAGTATTGTCATCCTTAGTTTTAATTCCATAGGTGGCCCACATAATAGATTCATATGGTGGTTTAATTACCTTTCTAGGGAATTGTTCCATCTGTTTCTTTAATGGAAATTGGAATATTATATTTTCTTCTTTCATATCAATAACAACACCTATGGTTCGTAGGAAAGGCCTACCAAGTATTATAGGGAAAGACGGATTGCACTGAATATTAAGCACAATGAAATCCACAGGCACATAATTTCTATTAGCAAGTATAAAAACATTAATTCTACCCAATGGTTTCTTAATAGTTGAATCTGCTAAGTGCAAATTAAGGGAACATTCATCTATATAGGTGAGACCTAGCACGTCACATAGAGATTTTGATATAGTAGTGACGCTAGCACCTAGATCACACAAAGCATTACATTCATAATCTTTAATCTTTACTTTAATACTAGATTCCCATTCATCATGTAATTTCCTAGGTATAGGAACCTCCAACTCTAGTTTTTCTTCATGAGCTTTTATCATAGCTTCTATAGTCTGTTTAGTAAATGCTTTATTTCATTCATAATGATTTGGTGAATTTATCATGGATTGCAACAAGGAAATGCATCCAATTAAATAACAACTATCGTAATCAAAGTCCTTGTAATTCAAAGTAGTGGGTACATCACTATATAAAGTCTTGACCTCTCCAAGCCCACTTTTATCATTTTTATCATTAAGATCATCACCCTACGAACAATTGGGACGCCTTCTATCTAAAGTTGACTCATCTTGAATATCTTTTTCATCAAGCTTTATGTTACTAAATAAGGATTCAATATGTGTGATGCCAATCATTTTAATATCCTCGTCATGATTACGAGAAAAACTGAGTGGAATAGCTTTTTCTAGGAATTCTCGCTTAGCTCTCAACCTAGCGGTTATCTCTTTCATTAATTAAGACTTAGATAGACTTAATGCAATCATTAATATCATGCTTAGGTGGCAAAGTTTTAATCTTAATATTTTCCACATCAAGAGCAATTATATCCATGTTTCTAGCCATATCAACTTTATGCAATTGTTTTCTACCATAGAATTAAAAATCTTTAGAGAACTAATAAATTTTTTAATTTGGTTCTCAAGATCAGTAGGTATCCTATTATTATTGTTTGAATTACCATTGAGGATAGTGTAATCACACCTATTCCCTGCCCTCACAGCGATTTGCGTTTTCGGCCGTCCGTTTTCGCTATCTAGCATTTTCTGACCGTCAGATCTTGTGTAAAAAGTGACTTGTCCCACACTCTGTGTATTCTGGCCCAGCTGTCCTGTTTGCTACTGCTCCAAAGGCCGAAACACAGGCGTCTAGTAAACCGGTCCATCTGTTGGCCCATTTCGCGAGAGATACCCCTCCCAAATGCGAGCCTCGGTAAAACTTGTACACCGCCGGCCTCCATCCGTAGCCATCCTCCCTTCCGCGCGGCATCCTCTCCACCGCCTCTTCCACGAGCACCATCGCTACTAGTCGGCTTCTCTGAGGAAGAAATCCGCGTAGGCGATACATCCATCTTTGCCCCCACGATGGACCAGAGGGGCCGCATCGTGCTCACCCGCTTCTTCCTCGTCATGGAGCCGTGATGAAGGTTGGACGTCTTTCTGCTGCCGGTGAACTAGGCTATGTCTCCCCTCCTGAGCTCTTCTCTGACCACTCCTCTCCATAGCCACGTTCCCATCGGTTGGCGCGCTACCGGAAGCTAAAGTTTGTTGTCGTCTCTACAGAGCAGAACATGCTGAGGTCCACCGCCAGCAAGGTTTCCCCCACCTAGGCCACCTCAAGGTCTACCTCCTCCTCCACCGGTGTCATCTCACTCCGCCGTGAAGTCCTCCCCGTGCTCCTTCACCCATCTCCCTAGGCCAGACCATACCGCAACATCGGTGCTCCTCCGACACAAACTCCACGGTGTCTAGCACCTCAGAACACCGACATGCAAGTACTCTACCGGCCCCAGCGCCTCATCATTGTCGAACACCCGTGCTTTGTTCTGACCCGGCCCATGGAGTTGTCCATTTCATGACCAATACAAGCCATCTTCATCCACATGAATCCGCTCTTTTTTGGTTGCAATGATACAATACAACAGGTAATTGACATCTCAATATTTCATTCATCTTATCTACAGTTTATCTCCCTACATACACCTTATGTATCATGTCAACAGTCAGCTCACAATATGGAATGAACTGCACTAATTTTTCACTGAATTAACCTTGGCAATACAAGGTGCCAGATACCTAGGAGATATGAAGGGTAACCTATATATGCGATCTGATTGTGTTGGTGCCGGCGTGCTATGTGGTGTGTGCCTTATGTGCTGAAGTTGTGTGAGTGATGAGTGCTTGTCTATGTGATGTGTGCGAGCATGTCGCTTGTGTCCGTCTAGTGTACGCAACATTTTTGATAAAATGGGCAGACAAATAAATCCGGACAAATAGGAGCAAAGTAGGGCTACCTCTTGGTGAGCAGAATCTATGGAGCCTCTTATCCTCGCTCAGTTAACATGCTGCTGGCTCAGTCTAGCACTACAAATCATCCCCACCTCATCAGACAATTCTTGATTCATGTAGACAATGACTGGTCTTCAAGCTTGACAGTGTAGACAGTTCTTGGTTAGCTAGGTATGTAGTTATTTACACATAGGAGATCTATGTTCCTCTTCTTGTAGGCCTGTTTAATTTGTTTTGTTGCCGAGACTTTAATGTCTGGATATTACTTGCAGAATAATGTTGCAATGGAAACGTTTGGTCTAGATGAAACTTGGGTCATTTGATGAACTGTTTCTGACTGTTCCATTCTCCTTTTGCAAACAAAGTGTATAAACTTTTCTTAGCAAAGCGCATCCAAAATGTGACTCGAACCTTCACATCGGCCATGGAATTACAATGGCAATTGAGATAGTTCGTATTTATGTAGATTCCCTTTTGTCAGAGAGAAAGTTGTCAATGTATGATGTAGGGCGTGAGAAAGTTCTATTTGAGGTAAGCGTTTGATTTCTGACCCATGGCATATTTTCTCACCGATACTGCACTCATGCTGTTAATAATCATATTGATAAGTGACTTTTTCTTGGATTTATGATTCCTTCTTTCTTCAATCAAAGGTGAACTTCTCTATATTGTAGTACTTTTTTTACATTTTGCATAGTTAGGCTATGCCACTAAATGAATTGCCATGTTAACTTAATTTCTCGAGATGAGTTTTTGGTTCAGTGCTACTATTATCCCATACTTCTATTAGTTGGTTGATTTTCACATGTTGACATTATCTATAACAATCATCTTTCTAGCTGGTCCACACATTAACACAATTGTCTACATTTGGAGCATCATATGATGGGTCACCCGAAATAAAATCTTCTTTCAATTATACCATTGCATAGCTAGTGAAAGCAACATTTATGAATTAACAATATGTTTTTTGTTTTTAACTTTTGAATTCCATTTCAATCTGTTTTCACGTATTTTACAATGGTGTGGGGCGAAGAAAAGTTGTAACTAATGCTTCTGGCATGCTATATATAGGTTACTTTTCCATGACAGGATGTGCTGTCATTTTTTGTATCTTGGTTCTGTTGTGCTTATGTGTTTACTCATCCTATGTAGTTTGGAATACTTCCATATTACTTTATCACCACTCGGATAATTGTAGACATTTGTCTCGGCATGGAAATTGCACTACAAAAAAAGACACATACATGACATTTAGGCCCGAACAAAAAAAAATCTATCATGGTTATGACACTTCTATGATGATAATTTTGACAAAAACACGTATCATCATAGATGTCGTGGGCTCCTACTTCTATGAAAAAAAAATCATGAAAGAAAATGGGCTTTTCATCCTGGGCGGGCCGGGGACGCACCTGCATGACATTCTTTGCGCCGTCCATGACATAAAAAATCCTGGTAGAAGTGAGGGCGAGGAAATTTTCACAGTGTTCCTAGTTATGGTGGGTGCTCGGGCTGAGCGATGCAGTGTGGTTTTGTGTGTTTCTCTCAGATACACGCGCGTGGTGCGAGCCGTATTCGCTATAATTGAACCCGAGCTAGGCGTGAACCCGAGCGATCGCGGACGTACGTACTAAAGTCGATCGATCGTCGATCCCTTCGCTGCTAACTAAAGCCGACCGACTCCGCTGCTAACTGAACCGGATTGATCACGCTGCTGCTGCTTACTGAAGCAGGTCGAACCCCCATGAAAGACATAGCTAGCCGGTTGGGTTTCCTCTGGATGAATAGTGCATCTTGCTGCTGTGTGTGCGATACATAGAACGAGTCGAGACGTGGTGAGTCGAGCCAGTTGGGTTGGGTGTGGACGAATAGTTCTTGGTGGGGGTTGGATGAGCAGGACCCAAACTGTGTAGGAGGTTACCGCTGGATGAACAGGACCCTGTGGTAGTACGTAGTGCCACTGGATGAACAGGACCTCATAGTAGTACGTGATTGTGCTGGACGAACTGGGCCCCAAGGAGGCCGCCACACACGCCCAACCAGTTGGGGTGGATGAGAAGGACCCCATGGAGTCTGGATGAACAGTAGCCCGTAGATGAATAGTGGTTGGTGGAGGCTGGAGGAAGCCGACGGTGGATGAACAGTATCTCGTGGAGTCCCGCTTTGCGGTACGCCACACACCCCTCCGATGAACAGGACCTTATTTCGATCGTAGGAAGCTAGAGAGAAGTCTGTTTTGTCTGTTCCAGGGTACACCAGACCCCTCTCGATGAACAGACCGTAGGCGGTTGGAGAGTAGTTCATTTCGTCCATTTTGCGGTACGCCAGACCCCTCCCGATGAACAACACCCCGTTTCAACCATAGGCAGTCGAAGAGAACTCTGTTTCCTCCGATTTGTGGGATGCGAGACCCTGAGTCGATGAACAGGACCCCGGTTGAGCTATTCCATCCAAGTCGCTTGGCTCTCGATGAACATGATGCATTCCGACCCAGTCGCTTGCATCCCGATGAACACGACGTGCTCTCCTCTGTTCTGACCCAGTCGGTTGGTTGCCGATGAACAGGACGCCGTCGCTGTACGCGTTTGAGACCCCACCCGCATGAATGTGCGTAGCCATATTTACTTTCTTGCAGCGTGGCTATACGTATGTGCACATGATTTAGATAGGACTGCCTCAACGTCTACGTCACACATGCCGCTCCTTGCTTGTCCACGGTTCATCCTTGCAGAGAGACTGGTCGACCAGTATGTACATACACATTCGCGACCAGAGAGACAACCCTATGTACGGTTTGACTGGGTGGGTCCCAACTATTAGGGAGGATAAGGAGACACTTCCTTGCGTGCGAAGATATAGCCGATGGGTCCCAGTTGTCAGGGGCAGGAATCTATGTTTTTTGGCCATAATAAGGACGCATTTCCATGCGTGGGAAGATGTAGGTGGTGGGTCCCAGCTATTAGGGGGTGAAAATATTATTTTTCAGCGTAAAAAGGATGCAGCTGCATGCATGCGTCCATGGGCGTAGTGCGTCCCCACTGTCAGCCTCTCCACGTACAGTCATCTTCCGATGACTCTCGTTTGTTTACCATGTTGACCACACCATTCCGAGCGAACAAAGGCTGGTGCATGATGGTGAGGCCCCAGACTGGAACGCCCTGGAGATGGGGAAGTCGCGGCAGTGGAGTCGCAGACAGAGAGGAGTGGGAAACTTGATTGGTTCGGGTGCAGGGTGGGTCTACACTCGATAGAGAATAATAGGAGGGGTAGAGGAGTGGAGGCATGGCCTGGCAGTCGGTGGGGTAGTTCGCTGCAAGGCACGCAAAATAGCACCACTAGACACCGGAGGCTGGAGCAGGCGGTCCCGGCAGTGCTGGAGGAAGAAGACGAGAGATTCAAGAAGAATATCGATCGTTGCATGTAAATCCAACGCCTTGCTGAGGCTTTGGCCTTTGTATTTTTTGCGAAAGTGCTTAGGCTTCGACCTACTGGCCCACATGTCAGCCAGTCCATTTGGATTGTTTATTCCATTTTGTCATGGGAAAACACAACAACCTATGGGGTGATCGGCGCCATGTGGTTCAGCAGGGGAAGAGCACATTTCACAAAGAGCGGAGGGCATAGAGTAGCACGGCAGTGATCACACGGGCAGTTTTTACCCAGGTTTTGGGCGCCGCGAGGCGTAAAACCCTACTGCTACTTTGGTGGATTGATGAGAGGACTGGAGTGGAGATTCGGCGCTCTTTCCTGGAAGGGTTGCCTCGGGGCAAGAGCAGCTACGCGCGTATGAGTGTACAAGGGTTCGAATCCATTCTAAGGTTTCCACGGCCCTCCTTTTATAGATCAATGGGTCACCACAATGGCAAATCATTTATTACATACTCATTAGAGAGCAAATAGTGCTATCAATCCTAGCTCTGCAGACAGGACAAGGTGCAATAAATGCACCGCTTAGTGTCACATCGTGGAGGAGCCCGGCAAGCCTTGTCGTGTCGTTCCGCCACCTTCTGGTCTGCCTGCATGACACGTCTCGGGACGGGTGTCATTTGGAGCTGATTTCCTTTGGAAGTGGCAGCCACGTGCCAAATAACAACCACTTAGTCACTTGGGGGCTCAACACCACCGATCGGTGACTTGCGTTGCTGTGAGGTGGAGCGATGGAGCCTTGGCGTGGTAATCCGCCTTCGGCATCCCTGGCAAGCTTGTCGGGGTGGTCCTGAGACTTGTCTACGGGGCAGCCTCAACCCTGCCAGGCTCGCCTGCCCGGTAAGGGAGATTTTTTCTTAGTGGTATCTTGCTCCTTTAGCTTGACTTCGTCTTATTTACCACCCTTCGATTCCTCAAGGAGCCATCTCTCCGGCTTGGCCTCGTCTTTAATGTTGCAACCTCGCTCTTGAGTTTGTGTACAGTCTAGGCAACATACGCCTGGGGTTTGTTGCATCGATAGGAGCTCCCAGGCCTAGCCTGGATGTGCTGCCGAGCATCTTCAGGGTAGGCCCTGTCTAGTACACAGGCAAGGAAGTTGTGGTTTCTCACCCTTTGAGATTTTCTTTGTTTCTTCATTAACCTATGCTTG
This sequence comes from Triticum dicoccoides, assembly GCF_002162155.2. Lineage (NCBI taxonomy): Eukaryota > Viridiplantae > Streptophyta > Magnoliopsida > Poales > Poaceae > Triticum > Triticum dicoccoides. The sequence goes on along the minus strand of NC_041386.1, from coordinate 382,466,980 downwards.
AGTTAGTTTCCGGTTTTTCCGTGCGTCGTGCATGATGTTGCGGGGGAGATAATGAGCCATGATCCATGGGCTACCAACATCCCATGTTCATGGGGCAGTAACTGTCATTCCACTAGCTTCCACGCCTCTGGTGTTTTGCCATGTGTGCTACATGCATTACGCAGGGTTGGTGGCGGATGCGGAGGGCGCGGGAATGAGCGTCGTGGTAGAAAACCAGGCATCATGGATTGGTGGAGGGGGTTGGCTTTGATTCCTCGAGCCATTTATGGCGAGGAGGGAGCCGGACTAGAGGAGCAGGACGGCTACCTCCATGGTAAAAGAGCTAGCCCCCATGCCTCATTCGCCTATAAAAAGGAATGTGGGACAGGGCGTACCTTCACACACCTCACTCCTTTCTTTCCCTTAGCACTTCCTGTTCACCATGGTGCAAGGCCGGGAGCGCAATTGTATTCCGGCGGTGGCGACGAGGACTTCTGCTCGATAGCATCTCCCTCCTCCCACTGAAGGTGCGAGGGAGGAGCCCGCCATGAGAGGAGGTGGGTGGGGGCGAGGTCACAGCCGTCGTGGCATTCGGGGTCGAGGAGGATGGGGGGCACTCTGGTCGCCCCTTCGCCGGCCGCCCAACCTCCAATGGAGGGCCATGTCAGAGACCAGCCGCTAGAGTTCATCATCAGAGTGCACAGATCCCCGCGCGGTCGTCTCCATCTCCCTACTCCATTCACGAGGGTGGTGGAGCTTGAACAGTCATGCACATTGAAGCTTCACATGAGGGGTTGTGGTAATGGCAGCATGCGGGTGGATGTGGACTTCCCCGCCCCTCATGTCATGCTCTTCCGATGTGGCTGGAAGACCTTTGCTCGCACCCACAGCTTGTCGGAGGGGCACGTCCCCCATTTTAAATTAATGGGGGCCTATCTGCTCTCCGTTAAGGTCTTTGGGTGCTCGGGCGCTTGCTTAGGGTGTTGCATGGAGAGCTTGACCAATGACGAAAGCTCCTCCTCAAGCGATAGCGATGTGGAGGACAGTGATGGCGATGAAAACGGCACCGACAGAGGGGACGGCGGCTTTGACTCAGGCTGGTCGCCAGCTGCACCATCACCGGCATCAAGAGGTGGGCAGCACCACCATCTGCACCTGCATCTCCTCCCCGGCAACGCGATTTGTCGGGCGTTAGATGTGGGGGCACGGATGGTGCCCCTCGGCTCCTCTGGCATCCTTCCAGCTGGACCCCGGCAGGCCTCTCTGTGGCCTTTGGCTTCGTTCGCCCTGCCGTGTCCTGCTAGACCTGGTGGCGGTGACCAGAGGGATCCCTCCGCCCCTCTCTTCACTATCACCTTCGTACGCACCCTCCCAGTCGTGTCAGGCTCCTTATCCTGGAGCCTGACGGGGTTAGGCTGGGCTTCTACCCAGGCGCTCCTTTTGTCCCCTTTACCTCCCCCCTATAGTTCCTAGGAGGAGAGGGACAAGGAAGGGATTATGCGGCACTTATCTTTTTTCAGTCTAAAATATGTAGGCAATCGCCAAACTTTAGTCTAAATTATGTAATCTTGTCTGTCCATTTTTGTGTTCTATAAGATCTGTACTTGCTTATCAGCATATTAAAGAAAAAGACAAGCCTTGCTGGGTACTTGTGCCCGTATCATGTCCATGAGGTGAGATGCCTCTATACGTTAAAGTAAACAAGTTTTCCCCGACAGGCTATCCTGCCAGTGCCCTTAGTTTGTTGCCATGGGGCTAGGCCTGCCAGGCACAAACTGTAACAAGGGGCTAGCCCTTCGCCGAACCTTTTCCGTCAAAGGCCACTGCGACCACCCTGATCGAAGCAATGCTCGAGTCAAAGGGTGGGAGCACCTATGTTTCGATGGTTGAGAGGTTTTCATATGCACAAGTTTCACTTCATAGAACATGTATGGATAAGAAGGAACTTATCTGTTTGGCTTGTCAGGGACCACGATGTAGGCTTGTCTTCATTTCTTCTCTTCGAGACCAAGTCCGCGGCAAGAACCCTACATGTGATCTTATCTACATGATCATCCTACGCTCCTGATATGCTTATGCATGCATGCAATCTTCTTCAGGGCCCCAAGCGCTTTGTTTATTTATCTGTTGCTCAGGGTCTGTGCCTGGCTTTGTACAAAGGGTTGCATGCAACATCGGCAAGGCTTGTACAAAAGGGTGGCTGCCAGCAGGGCCTGATAGTCGTGCCTTATGGGTACAACTTACGGAGATTCTCAATATTCCATGAGTTTTGCAACTAAATGCCATCTCCGGTCTCCAGACAGACTGCGTCAGGTCTGGTGACTCGCACTACCCGGTAAGGGCCTTCCCACATCGGCATAACTTGTTTGCACCCTTGGCGGACTGAACATGCCTAAGGACAAGGTCGCCTTCCTCAAAGCTCCGGGCATGAACCCTGTGGCTGTGATAGCGACGCAGGGCTTGCTGGTAGCCTGCAGCACGCATGACAGTCCAGAGATGGTTCTCCTCAAGTAGCATAGCATCGTCACGCTGGTGTTGTCCTTGTGCTACTTCATCATAGGCAAGCACTCGAGGTGATCCCTATATGAGTTATGTGGGGATCACTGCTTCTGCCCCATAGACTTGGGAGAAGGGAGTCTGGCCGGTAGCTCGATTTGGTGTCGTATGAGGGACCAAAGAACCACCAGCAGCTCGTCGATCCATCGCCCGCCACACTTTTGTAGCTTATCAAAGGTTCTTCTCTTGAGTCCTCGCAGCACTTGAGTGTTCGCCCTCTTAGCTCATCTGTTGCTTCTGAGATGGGCAACAGAGGCAAATGAGATCTTGCTTCTGAGGGCATGAACGTATTGCATGAAGGTGCGGCTTGTGAATAGGGTGCCATTGTCGGTGATGATTCTGGCGGGTACTCCGAAACGGCACACCAATCCTTTCAAGAACTTGATAGCTGACTACGCGGTCACCTTCCTCACGGGCTCCACTTCCGGCCACTTTGTAAACTTGTCGATTGCAACATACAAGAATTCAAAGCCCCCGGTAGCATGGGGGAAGGGGCCCAAGATGTTGAGCCCCCAGACCAAAAATGGCAATGACAAAGGTATCATTTCAAGAGCTTGAGAAGGCTGATGGATATTCTTGGAGGGGAACTGGCAGGCTTCACACTTGGTGACTAGCTCAATTGCATCTTGGAGGGCTGTGGGCCATTAGAAACCTTGCCGGAAAGCTTTTCCAACCAAGGCCCTTGATCAAATATGGGAGCCGCACATACCCTTGTGTATCTTTGCCAGCAGTTCCTTTCCTTCTTCCTGGCAAATACACTTCAATTTCACACCGCTGGGCCTTCTTCTATATAGCAACTATAGCGTGTTGTCAACATACTGATACATACTGGCCCTCCGGGCTACTCTTTCGGCTTCTTCTTGCTCTTCAGGAAGTTCTCCTATTTGGAGGAAACGGACTATGTGACGTGCCCAAGTTGGAGCCAGAGGCTCGACAATGAGGATCAACGGCACCTCCTCGTTCACGGGAGCGCATGCCTCAACCGCCAAGATTGGTAGTTTGGCGGGAGGGTGCCGCTTACCGATCGAAGGGGGTTGTTCCTGCCAAGCTCTCTGCTAGGGGCTTCGGGAAGCTCTAATGGGAGAGGCTTGTCGGAGTCTAGTTTCCTCCTCTTTCTGGCCATTATTGTCGGGGATACGGAGGGTTGAGCCAGATGGAGAACAAAAGTCCCTGGTTCCACAGGGAGTTTTTGTGAAGCGCACTTTGATAGATGGTCAGCAATGTTGTTTTCCGCATGTGGCACGTGCTCTGTTTGCAATCCATCATAGCGCTCCTCCAACTTTCTCACTTCCTCGACATATGCCTCCATCAATGGCCTTTGATAATCCTTGTTTACTTGCCTCACCACAAGTTGCGAATCTCCACAGATGATCAATTTCTTGATTCCTAGTTCTGTTGCGATCCTGAGCCTGGCAAGGAGCCCTTCATACTTTGCAGTATTGGTGGTAGCCTTCTCCTGGGGGAAATGGATTCGAATGACGTACTTGAGGTGCTCCCCATGGGAGCAACGAGAAGCACACCAGCTCCTACACCTTGTAGGGAGAAGGCACCATCAAAGTACATGATCCATTCTTGGGGCGCTTCCTTGCTAGGGACAACTGTCTCCAACACTTCTTCTTCCACAATAAATTCCACCAATGCTCGGCTCTACATTGTTGACACGCTCTCAAACTTCAAACAAAGATAGACAATTCCAAAGCCCATTCCACTATTCTGCCAGTGGCCTCAGGGTTCCTCAGTATGTGTTGCATGGCGAAGCGGGTGACAACCGTGATCTCGTGGGCTTGGAAATAGTGGCGCAGTTTCCTTGAGGCCATGATGAGGCAAAAAATCAACTTCGCAAGCCAGAATACCTCGACCTGGCTCCCTGCAGCAGGGAACTAACGAAGTACACTAGCCGTTGCACCACTTTCTTCCTTGTCATGACCTTGGAACTGTCTCCGCTACCTCGCTCTTCCTTGTCTTGATCTCTATCTCACCTTATCGGGACGGGTTCACTTTCCTCTCTATAGGGGAAGGCGGTTGCGGCTGCTGCTTCATCTACTTCCTGTTGTGCCACTAGTGCTGCAGTAACCACTTGATTGGTCACTACTAAATATAGCAGCAACGGCTCTTGTGGTTTAGGAGCGACTAAGGTGGGAACAGAGGAAAGGTAGGTCTTCCAATCTTGTAGAGTGGGCGGGGTCCACTCTACGGGCCCAGCCTTCTTCAAGATTTTGAAGAACGGCAGGGCGCGCTCGGCGGACTTGGAGATGAACCTGCTTAGCGTGGCAACACATCCAGTCAAACGCCTCACGTCTTTAACCGTCTTAGGTGCTTGGATCTGCTCAATCGCCTTGATATTGTCGGGGTTGGCCTCTATCCCCTGGTGGGACACCAAGAAGCCAAGTAGCTTGAAGGAAGGAATGCAAAACACACACTACTCCGGGTTCAGCTTCAAGTTGGTCTTCCGTAGATTTGCAAAGGTCTCTTCCATGACCTGAATGAGAGTCGATCTGTCCTTGGTTTTGACCACTATATCATCCATGTAGGCTTCAATGTTTCTGCGCATTTGGGACTTAAAGCCAATTTGTACTACTCTCGCAAAAGTGGATCCAGCACTCTTTAACCCGAAGGGCATCTGCACAAAATAGTACATGCCGCATGGGTGTGACGCCCCGAGACCGATGCTCCAAATGCCTTCCATTTTTTGTGGTTGATGTTGGGTGTTTAATTGTTTGTTGCCATGAACATAATGAGTGCCATTGTTATATTTTGCTTCTTTCATGATGCTCATTATTAATTATATTTTGCCATCCTTGATGTTGTATAACAGCCCGGATGTAACTTTCCCAATTTGTACTCCAACTCTTGCCGTTTTCGGTGTTAAGTTATTTTATTTTCTCGGGTTCGGGTCTTTGTCTCCATGTGTTGTTATCGTTGTCATGCATCTCATATCATGTCATCATGTGCATCGCATTTGCATACGTGTTCATCTCATGCATTCGAGCATTTTCCCCATTGTCCGTTTTGCATTCCGGCACTTCGTTCTCCTCCAGTGGTCTTTTCTACCTTTCTTTCGTGTGTGGGGATTAAACATTTCTGGATTGGACCGAGACTTGCCAAGCGGCCTTGGTTTACTACCGGTAGACCGCCTATCAAGTTTTGTATCATTTGGACTTCGTTTGATACTCCAACAGTTAACCGAGGGACCGAAAAGGCCTCGTGTGTGTTGCAGCCCAACACCCCTCCAATTTGGCCCAAAACCCACCTAAACCTGCTCCATCATCTAGAGCGTTCGATCACGATCGCGTGGCCGAAAACCGCACCTCATTTGGACTCTCCTAGCTCCCTCTACCTCTATTTAAAGTCCCCTCCCAAAATTCGCGGATCTTCCCCTTCCTCTAACCCTAAAAATCCACCGCGCCGTGCCAGACACGTCCGTGCCGGCCGGACACCATCCGCCGCCCGCCCGCACCAGTGGCAGGCTGCCACGTGGCACTTCCGCCGCCAGCCGCCACCGCGGCCCGGGAGCCCGGAGCCGGCCCCCACGGCCCGCTCCCTCGCCCCGCCTCCTCGCGCCCGAGGCTCGGCCGGACCGCGCCGCCCCGCCGCCCGGTCAGCGCCACGCCGCTGGCTCGACCGCGCCGCCCCGCCGCCGCCGCCTCGCCGCGCGCCGCTGCCCGCCCGCCGCGCGCCGCCGCCCGCCGCCGCCCGGCCCGGATCCGACGAGATCCGGTCGGCCCTTGCTTCCCCGAGTTCTCCGGCGAGCTCCGGCGTACACGAACTCCGACAAACCTCCCGACCAACCTAGGATTGCGTGCAAATCTCAGATCTGGATTTTTCGGTTGACTTTTTCCCTCCTAACCCTAGCTCAAGTGCCCATGTTCATAGCATCGTATCTCCTCATCCGTAGCTCCGATTTGGGCATATAGCATATCAAATTGTTCGCCTCAGAGAGTACATCATTTCATTCCACTGCATCATTTTCATTTGAGTTCATCTTGATGCCCGAAATGCTGTTAGAAGAGGGCTACTTGAGTTAATTGTCAGATCTGCTAATCCATTTAGTTTTTTTGTCATTTTTGCCATGATTATTGTCTGCATGATATGCCCTGATGCTCTACATATGTTTTGTTAAGGGTTTTGTCGTCTCTCCAGAGGTGCAACCCATGTATTTTTGTGATGTCTAGTGCAAGCTTGCCAAGTGAGGCACTTGGTAATTCTGATTTCAGGGACTTAGCAATTCCACTAAGTCCATGAGCCGTTTAGTTCATGATGCCATATGTTTTTGTTGTTTCCTAGTGATCCGTGCCTCTTTTGAGGATGATCAGTAAGGATGTTTTGTTAATCTTGTAGTGCTCTACCCATCCATGTCTTTGTTTGCAATTATGGAGCAACCTAGCTTGAGTCAATCGAGCTCTACTTTTGCTACTTTGTGAATCTGGGCAGATTGTCAACTTGTTTGCAATTTTGCCGATGTTGTTGTAGTTGATCCGTGCATGCTATGTTATTGTTCTTGCCATGTCTAGCTTGCATTTTGTGTGTTCTTGATGGGTGTATGCTTAACTAGTCATGACTTGCACCGTAGTGAGTGCATCGAGCTCGTAATCATGCCTACTTGATATCTGTTTTCAGCATGCTCCAGTTTTCACAAAGTCTGAGAACTGATTATGCTTTTGCCATGTTCACATGCTTGCAATTGTATTTTCTGATTCCTTTTGGCTCAAGGTCACTAAGGGACTTTTGTTAAGATCTTTGAGTAGCTCCATCCCATGCTTTACTTTGCCATGTTCAGCTCCTGTAGCATGTAGTTTTGTTGCTCCGAAGAGTGCTACCTGATCTGAAATTTCAGACAAGTGTTAATTTCACTAAGTCTGAGATCTGTTTACCATATGCATTTTTGCCATGCTTGTTTGAACCTGTTAATGGATGATTTGGCTGTAGCTCAGTGCTAGACTTTTGTTACACATCTTGAATGCATCCCTTCCATGTATTTTATTGTCATGTTTGAGTGCTGTAGCATGTTCATCTCATTGCATTTAGATGGCTACTTGCTGTAAATCGCAGACCGGTGTCATATTTGAATCGCTTGCCATTTCCAAACCGTAACTCCGATTCTGGCGTTCTTTATATCGTTTTCAACCGATTTCATCTCATCTTTCCAGTGGAACACTTGGTTTTCAAAGTTGAGGCCAAGGTCATGCATTCCTTGTCACCTCTTGCATATGCATCCCGCATTGCATCTCGCATAGCATACCATCCTTGCATCATATTGTTTGATCCTTGCACGTGGTTGATTGTGTCCTTGTTGCTTGTTTGTCTTGTTTGGGTAGAGCCGGGAGACGAGTTCGCTAACGAGGAGGCCATTGAGTTTTCTCTCGAGGATCCAGTCAACTCTGACAACTTTGCAGGCAAGATGATCATACCCTCGAAATCCCTACTATCTTTGCTATGCTAGTTTGCTCGCTCTTTTGCTATGCCAATGCTACGATGCCTACCACTTGCTTTCAAGCCTCCCAAATTGCCATGTTAAACCTCTAACCCACCATGTCCTAGCAAACCGTTGATTGGCTATGTTACCGCTTTGCTCAGCCCCTCTTATAGCGTTGCTAGTTGCAGGTGAAGATTGGAGACCGTTCCTTGTTGGAACATTTATTTACTTGTTGTGATATCATTATATTGCCATGTTATCTTAATGCCTCTATATACTTGATGAAGGGTGGAAGGCTCGGCCTCTCGCCTAGTGTTTTGTTCCATTCTTGCCACCTTAGTTTCCGTCATATCGGTGTTATGTTCCCGGATTTTTGCGTTCCTTACGTGGTTGGGTTATAATGGGAACGCCTTGATAGTTCGCCTTGATTAAAGCTTTTCCAGCAATGCCCAACCTTGGTTTTACCCTTTCCCACCTAGCCCCTTTTCACCTTGGGTTTTCGGAGCCTGAGGGTCATCTTATTTTAAACCCCCCCCCCCCCGGGCCGGTGCTCCTCTGAGTGTTGGTCCAACCTAGAGCCCCTTGCAGCACCACCTCGGGGAAACTCGAGGGCTGGTTTTAGTTGTACGGATTTCTTATCTGAGTGTGCCCTGAGAACGAGATATGTGCAGCTCCTATCGGGATTTGTCGGCACATTCGGGCGGTGTTGCTGGTCTTGTTTTAACCTGTCAAAGTGTCCTGAAGAACCGAGGTACCGAGTCTGATCGGAACATCTCGGGAGGAGGTCTATTCCTTCGTTGGCTGTGAGAGCTTGTCATGGGCTAAGTTGGGACTCCCTTGTAGGGATTTGAACTTTCGAAATCCGTGCCCGCGGTTATGGGCAGATGGGAATTTGTTAATGTCCAGTTGTAGATAACTTGAACCTTAACTTAATTTAAAATGAATCAATCGTGTGTGTTACCGTGATGGCCTCTTCTCGGCAGAGTCCGGGAAGTGGACATGGTGTTGGAGTAATGTTTGCGCAGGTTGTCCTCTAGTTTCTCGCTCGCGCTTTGCCTCCTCTTCTCGCTCTCTTTTGCGAATAAGTTAGCCACCATACATGCTAGTCGCTTGCTGCAGCTCCACATATATTTTTTACCTTGCGTTACCTATAAGCTTAAATAGTCTTGATCGCGAGGGTGCGAGATTGCTGAGTCCCTGTGGCTCATAGATTACTATTACACCAAATGCAGGGCCTGATGATTCCGCTCCAGGTGACGCGCTCGAGCTCAAGTGGGAGTTCGAGGAGGACTCTCAATGTTACGATGTTTCCTTTCCTGATGATCAGTAGTGGTGCCTAGTTGGGGGTGATCGGGACCGTGTCACATGTTGGGTTATCTTTTATTTTGGCGCCGTAGTCGGGCCATGAGTGTTTGGATGATGTATGTTATTTATGTACTTGATTGACGTGGCGAGTGTAAGCCAACTATGTTATCCCTTTTTATTATCTATATTACATGGGATGTTTGTGATGATTGCCTGACTTGCGACATATGCCTTCAATGCGATTAGGCCTCTAAGTCGTGCCTCGACACGTGGGAGATATAGTCGCATCGAGGGTGTTACAAGTTGGTAATCAGAGCCTTCCCCGACCTTAGGAGCCCCATTGCTTGATCGTTTTTAGTAGCCGATTTGTGTCTAGAAAAATGTTTTGAGTCATTTAGGAATTATATATCGGAGAGTTTAGGAATTCTTTTTACTTCCCAGTCTCCTCATCGCTCTGGTAAGGAATACTGACATAGAGTTTTGATTCTTCCCTTCTGAAATTTCACTAAAAAAAAATTTAGGATCACGCGGGTATCTTGGAATCGTTCCGATGGTTTTATGATGAGAACATTGTCTTGGTGCCTCCTGTCAGCGGTTTAGTGGAAGTGTCCCGGGGAGTTGAGCTCTGAGGTGTTGTCGTCATAATTTTATCGTTGCAGTTCTGCAATACCTGAGTTTAGTACGCCGACATCGAAAATCTCTTTTATGTAGTTCGTTGGTGAGATAAGCTCGACGCCACCCAGTACTGGGGCGGGAGTTCGGGAGTATCGCCATAACTTGTATAACGGATGCTTTTCGAAGGTTGAGGTAGATGGTTTCTGAAGTTTTTCTCGGTTATGTGTTGAAGGATGGATACATCTGGATGTAGGATTTGCTAGATTTGGGTGAGATATTATGCTTCCCCTGTATCCCCAACACCCGATTGCATAACCGGAAAGGTTCAGGAGTTTCATAGGTGGGAATTCTCGTAGCTCTAGTTCTTCTTCCACGGATATTGGTTTGAGATTGGGATTTCTTACCGATTATTCGTTCTTGATCCGTACCTTGTTGATTTATTTCTCTACCTTAATTCTATGTGGCTTCTCAATTTATGGATATGTGACCATTTCAAGAGGAATGCTTTCGTTCATTTTGTTCGGATGTGAAGACTATATGTTGCAATTTTCATTCCGTTGGATTCAGCTTCAATATTCATCTGTCTATGTGCTAACGGTGGTCAACCTCTTCAGGATGGCTCCCGCTAAGAGCATCAGTCAGAATCAGAATCAAGATCCGCCACCACCTCCACCTCCTCCGGAGGCATGGCAAGCTGTGATGGCCGCAACCAATGCAAACACACAGTTGATCATGCAAATTCTCCAAGAGCGCAATCAAGGCAACCAAGGGAATCAAGGCAACAATCAGAATCACTTTGCTACACTCAACCAGTTCCTTGCTAACGGGCCAAAGACTTTCAGCAATTGTGTTGGGGCAACAGATGCTGACAATTGGCTTGTGGATCTGTGCAAGCATTTCGAGTGCAGTAACGTCAGACCTGAAGATTTCGTCAAGTTCGCTTCCTTCCAACTAAAAGATCAAGCTGCAGAATGGTTCCAGCAGTACAAGGACTCTAGAGGTGGACGTGTTATCACTTGGGATGAATTTCGTCAAGATTTCCAAGCTCATCACATCCCTCAGAGTGTGGTTGAAAGTAAGCGTGAGGAATTCCGCAACCTGAAGCAAGGCTCTTTGTCTGTCTATGACTACAACAAGTTGTTCCAGAAGCTCGCCCGCTTTGCCAAGCAGGACGTCCCTGATGAGAAGAGCATGATATACCAGTTCAGAGGTGGTCTCAGAGAAGAAATTCAGCTAGCTCTTGTCCTCTTTGAGCCCCTGAGGTACGATGAGTTCTACAACATGGCATTGAAGCAAGAGCCGCTCAACTGAGGTGTGATGCTTCCAAGAAGCGAGTCAGAGATGTTACTCCTTCTTCCTCTACTCAAGTGGCCAAGCAGCAGAAGTATTGGCTTCCTCCTCCTCCGTTCGGTCAGCCGTATCAGCAGAAGAGCAAAGGTGGCAGTGGTTCTTCCCACCCACCCAACCCTGGCTTTCAGAACAATACTTCGTCTCAAGCTCCAAGATCGAGTGCTCCGTACCACCGTCCGCTTTCAGAGGTCATGTGCAACAAGTGCCAACAGAAGGGTCCCTATGCCAACAAGTGTTTCAACCAGAGGCGTCTTCCTCCTCCTCCTCCTGTGAGATCGGCAAGTACAGCTGTGGTCAAGCATAACCCCAAGTACGCCAAGGTCAATATGGTGAATGCAGCTCAGGCAGAGGATTCATCAGATGTCATCATGGGCAACCTTCCTGTTAACGATATTCCTGCAAGAGTTCTTTTTGACACTGGTGCATCACATTGTTTCATGTCGAGACCTTTTGCATCTAAGCATGATTTTGTTACTCAAGTGTTGTCGAAACCGTTGGCTATTGTTTCTCCGGACCATCAAATGACATCTCGAGTATGTGTTCCGGATGTTACAATCACTTTGGGTGACTATAAGTTCTTGTCCTCTCCAAATGTTCTGGGTGACTCGGATATTGATCTTATTCTCGGAATGGATTGGCTTTCCAAGCACAAGGCTCAGCCTGATTGTGCAGCCAGGCAGATTCAATTGACTCATTCGTCTGAGGATGTAATTGTCTTTGCCGCTTGTGATGATACCATCCGTCTGTTTTCTCTCAATGAGAAGGGTGAACTGGATGCTATCTCGCAAATTCTAGTCGTTTGCAAATATCAAGACGTCTTTCCAGAAGAGCTTCCAGGAATGCCTCCGCACCGGCCAGTTGAATTCGTTATTGATCTTGAGCCCGGCACGGAACCTGTGTGCAAGCGTCCTTACAAGCTCGGACCTGAAGAGTTGAAGGAGCTAAAGAAGCAACTCGATATTCAAGAGAAAATGGGTCTCATCCGGCCTAGTTCTTCTCCGTGGGGTTGTGGTGTTCTTTTTGTGAAGAAGAAGGATGGAACGGACCGACTTTGTGTTGATTACCGTCCATTGAACAAGAAGACTACAAAGAACAAATACCCACTTCCCAACATCAATGAGCTATTCGAACAACTCAAAGGTGCTCAAGTATTCTCCAAGCTTGATCTCCGTATGGGTTATCATCAGATTCGAATCCGTGAGCAAGATATTCCCAAGACGGCTTTCAGGACAAGCTATGGTTCATATGAATACACTGTCATGTCTTTTGGCCTCGTCAACCCTCCTCCGACGTTCTCTCGCATGATGAACTTCATCTTCAACTCCTACACCAATGACTTTGTTTTGGTCTATCTCGACGACATTCTGGTTTTCTCGAAGAACAAGGAAGATCATGCCAAGCACTTGCGTTTGGTACTCGATAAGCTGAGAGAACATCAGTTCTACGCCGAGTTCTCCAAGTGCGAATTTTGGCTCGATGAGGTTCTTTATCTTGGTCATATCATCTCTACCAAGGGCATTGCCGTGAATCCTGAGAAGGTGTCTGCAATTGTGAATTGGGAACCTCCTCAGAATGTTAAGCAACTCTGTAGCTTCCTCGGTCTCGCAAGCTATTGTCGAAGATTCATTGAAAACTTTTCTAAGATCGCGAAGCCTCTCTCAAATCTTCTCTAGAAGCACATCAAGTATGTTTGGTCTCCGGAGTGTGACATTGTTTTCAACAATTTGAAAGAGAAGTTGATCACTGCTCCAGTTCTAACTCCGCCTGATGAATCCAAGCCATACGAGGTCTTTTGTGACGCCTCTCTCCAAGGTCTCGGTGCAGTGTTGATGCAAGAGAAGAAAGTTGTTGCTTATACCTCTCGCTAGTTGAAGCCTAATGAGAAGAACTACCCCACTCATGATCTCGAGTTGGCGGCAGTTGTGCATGCTCTTTTGACTTGGAGACATCTTCTATTGGGAAGAAAAGTGGACATTTTCACTAATCACAAGAGTCTCAAGTACATCTTCACTCAGCCTAATCTCAACCTCAGGCAAACTCGATGGGTCGAAATGATTCAAGAGTATAATCCGAGTATCGAGTATACTCCAGGCAAGGCCAATGTGATTGCTGGCGCATTGAGCAGAAAGGCTTATTGCAACAGCCTGAATCTTAAGCCTTATCAACCCGAGCTTTGTGAAGCTTTCCGCAAACTTAATCTGCAAGTTGTTCCTCAAGGTTTCCTCGCCAACCTCCAAGTCTCTCCTACCTTGGAAGACCAGATTCGCCAAGCTCAGCTTCTTGATGCTATGGTGAAAAAGGTGAAGATTGGGATTGCCAAGAGTCAACCCAAGTACAAGTGCTACCGCCTTGATGACAAGGATACTCTCTTCTTTGAGGATCGTATTGTGGTACCCAAAGGTGACCTTCGTAAAGTGATCATGAACGAGGCTCACAATTCTCTCCTCTCCATCCACCCTGGGAGTACGAAGATGTATCAGGACCTCAAGCAAGCTTATTAGTGGACTCGAATGAAGCGCGAGATTGCTCAATTTGTGAATGAGTGTGATGTATGCAGAAGAGTGAAGGCAGAACACCAAAGGCCAGCTGGTCTCCTCCAACCTCTTGCCATTCCAGAATGGAAGTTTGACCACATTGAAATGGACTTCGTGACTTGGTTTCCAAAGTCCAAACGTGGCAATGATGCTATATTCGTTGTCATCGACAAACTCACTAAAGTGGCTCACTTTCTGCCAATCAAAGAGTCGATCACTGCAGCTCAATTGGCGGAACTCTATACCTCTCGTATTGTCTCTCTGCACGGTATTCCTCAAGTGATCTCTTCAGACCGTGGAAGAATCTTTACCTCCAAGTTTTGGGATTCTTTTCAAAAGGCCATGGGCACCAACATCCGCTTCAGCACAACTTTCCATCCTCAAACTAGCAGTCAAGTCGAGCGTGTCAACAAGATTCTTGAAGATATGCTCAGGGCTTGTGTGATCTCCTTTGGCAAGAAGTGGGAGGATTGTCTTCCTTATGCTGAATTCTCCTACAACAACAGTTTTCAATCAAGTTCGGGCAAGGCCCCATTTGAAATTCTGTATGGCAGGAAGTGCCGTACCCCTCTCAACTGGTCTGAAACCGGTGAACGTCAGCTTTTGGGTAATGACTTAATCACAGAGGCAGAAGAAATGTGCAAAGTCATTCGAGATAACCTCAAAGCAGCCCAATCCCGCCAGAAGAGCTACTATGACACCAAGCACCGTGATTTGGTTTTCGAGATCGAAGATCATGTTTACCTCCGCGTCTCTCCTATGAAAGGTACTCGTCGCTTCGGTATCAAAGGGAAGCTTGCCCCCAGATACGTGGGACCTTTCAAGATTGTCAGCAAGAGAGGCGATCTCGCCTATCAACTCAAGCTTCCTTCAAACTTTGCAAATGTTCATGATGTGTTCCATGTCTCTCAGCTCCGAAAGTGCTTCAAGACTCCTGACCGCACCGTAAACTTCAAGGACATTGAGCTCCAAGAAGATCTCTCTTATCGTGAGCACCCAGCTGCTATTCTTGAAGAGACTGAACGCAAGACTCGCAATAAGTCAATCAATTCCTCAAAATCAAGTGGTCACACCATTCCGACCGTGAAGCTACCTGGGAACACAAGGATCACCTCCGTTCTGAGTACCCGGCGTTCTTTCAGTCCTAGATCTCAGGACAAGATCCTTTCGTGGTGGTGGAGTGTTGTAACACCCCGGATGTGACTTTCCCAATTTGTACTCCAACTCTTGCCTTTTTCGGCGTTAAGTTATTTTATTTTCTCGGGTTCGGGTCTTTGTCTCTGTGTGTTGTTATCGTTGTCATGCATCTCATATCATGTCATCATGTGCATTGCATTTGCATACGTGTTCATCTCATGCATTCGAGCATTTTCCCCGTTGTTCGTTTTGCATTCCAGCGCTTCGTTCTCCTCCGGTGGTCTTTTCTACCTTTCTTTCATGTGTGGGGATTAAACATTTCCGGATTGGACCGAGACTTGCCAAGCGGCCTTGGTTTACTACCGGTAGACCGCCTGTCAAGTTTCGTATCATTTGGACTTCGTTTGATACTCCAACGGTTAACCGAGGGACCGAAAAGGCCTCGTGTGTGTTGCAGCCCAACACCCCTCCAATTTGGCCCAAAACCCACCTAAACCTGCTCCGTCATCTAGAGCGTTCGATCATGATCGCGTGGCCGAAAACCGCACCTCATTTGGACTCTCCTAGCTCCCTCTACCTCTATTTAAAGTCCCCTCCCGAAATTCACGGATCTTCCCCTTCCTCTAACCCTAAAAATCCACCGCGCCGTGCCGGACACGTCCGTGCCGGCCGAACACCGTCCGCCGCGCACCCGCACCAGTGGCAGGCTGCCACATGGCACCTCTGCCGCCAGCCGCTGCCGCGGCCCGGGAGCCCGGAGCCGGCCCCCGCGGCCCGCTCC